>NC_142084.1:28254873-28577181 GCF_054644295.1 Miniopterus natalensis
TCAGATAAATACACTTGGCTAAAATGTCAGAGATTAAAGAACATGACTCGGGGAGTCTTAGCTTAGAAGAAATGGGTCAGTTCCTTGGATTTAGTCAATTGTCCTGTCTTCAGATGGGCTTCACCAGTGTTATTCCATCTCCAGTGTTATTCCATCTGACTCACTTTATCTATTTATTTTTTAAAGTTTATTGGGGTGACACTGGTTAACAAAATTCCACAGGTTTCAGGTGCACGATTCTACAACACATCACCTGTGCACTGCATTGTGTGCTCACCCCAAGGCAGGCCTCCGTCCGTCACTGTTTATATTCCTAACCCTCTTCCACTGTACCACCCAGCCCCCCCCCCCCAGCATCTGTCAGCCTGCTCTCTCTCTCTGAGTCTGTCTCGATTTTGCTTGTTAGTTCATATTGTTCATTAGATTCCACATATGAGTGAAATGGTTTTTCACATGGTTTTTTCTCTGACTGGCTTATTTCACTTTAGTTAATTCAACAAGTGTGGACTTTCTGCTCACTGGTTACCAGGAGCTATGGTGACTGCAAAGGTACTACAAGTCATGGTTTCCGTCTTAGGAAACTTAAGATCTCGATAACGGATACTTTCAAGAGTCAAAATGTAAATATCTTGAAATAAACAAACAACAACAACAACAAAAATCCCAATTGTAACCCCTATGTCAAAATGCATGGTACAGAAAATCAATGTCAAAGGAAGACTGATGTTCCCTACTTCTAATCTAAAACTTTAGTGGTCTAAGTGTATTTTTTTATGATCTAAAGCAATCAATAAAACATGTTCTATATAATTCATTAGCTATCTTTACTTAAAAATGCTTCCTTAGCTAAATATTTAATTTATAGACCTATTACAGAAAAAATTTCAGTGTCGAATAATTGGACCAAAAGAACCATTTTAACCCTACATTGAAAAACAAAAAGGATATTTTTCTGCACTTCATACACATGTGTAATGTGTAGGGTGAAAGGAAGAACATAGGCAGGGCTAAATGAGCTCTTCTTGAGTCTGTGATATCTATAGTTTTAAGGCTTTCTGCTGGGTTTTCACTTCTCACTCTAAGAGGACAAGCCTGAGATACAAACCATCTATTTCTTCAACCACATGTTGGCATGTCAGTAATTTAGACTCCTGATTCCTGATGTAAGGGGACTGGTAGAAGTAGATTTGGGAAGTAGCAAGGAAGCCAATTGGTGTCTGGCTGGTTTTTAAAATGAGAGTCTTGCATTTCCTTTCAAAATATCTACAAACTTTAGATATCTGTTTAGTTTTGCCATCTTTAATGTTCTGCTTCATCTATCCTCAATCAAGCCCAAAGTCAGCCTTTTCTATTGTGGTTGGTTCCTGTCAGGTAAGAATGTCAAGTAAGATTGGGATGATCTCTAGAAATCCCATCTCCTTTTTTCATACACACACACACACCCTTTATATGCAAGAGATGACTTTAAAACTTAATTTTTCAGTTTCTCTCCTAATCATTCCTAAAACCTTCCCTAAAGAAAAGAGCTGATACGTTCACTCCCAATAAGATATTAGTGACTGAAAAATCCAAATTCTTTACTGTCCCATCATTAAACTCAAGTTATGCTGCTTTGATACAGGAACCTTGTCTGTTTTACTCACTGCTTTATCTTCAGTGTCTAGGGCAATGAATGGCATTTAATATATGCTCAACAAATGTTTGTTGAATGAATACATGCATTAAAGATAAACTCTTCAACCAAAAGAATTGAACAACTGCAGGCCTCAGGGGAAGTATTTAATTTTTATCTTTTTGTTGTTCCTGAAATACTTCTCTCAAGGCCGCTTCTGATTCTACATAGGGCCATACATTTAGTGTCCTTTTCTGCCAGTGCCTGCCTCCACTCTCCCACAATGATGTTAAAGAGTGGAAATGTTCACCTCTCCCTTGAATCTCTGTGCAGACATTAGAAAGCCTTCTGGGAATACTAGACATGCAGTAGGTGAGGTGAGTTTTAGCAAACACTGAACTGCTAATCCTCTGAGCTCCCTGCCCCACCAAGCCTTGCATCTGCTGAGAATTAGACCCTTAAGCTGCACAGAAGAAACCTCTGTGGGCTTCATGGGATTGACAGAATAAAAGCAACTCTGGGAGCACCTGTATAGTCTTCTAAGTAACTAATTGCACTGCAGAGCAGCACTGAAACGGAGAATGTGGGATTTAAAAATTTGCTTGCTTGTTTGTTTTTCCCAGTGGCTCGTGACTCCAGTGTTGCAGGAGCCTAAAGGAAGGAAATGTTAAGAAACCTTAGTGCCCATCCCCCCAGGTTGTATGAGGACCTTTACCATGGTTGTGTAAGTAGCAGTCAACAGTCATGGGACTGGCAGGCACTGACAAAGCTGTCCTTTATTTCTATCCTCACTTCTGGGGTGGAATTGCCCCACCTGCCCCACTGCAGGACCTCTGAGAAACAAAGATACTGACACCTAAGTTCGGTGTCTTCCAGATCAGATGACAGCCATGTAAACCAAATTGCTTTCCATAACAACTTCTGCTCTTGAGTGTCTATGTATACTTATCCAAAGAGTTAAGCCTCCCACCCAAGCTAGCCCTTAGTCAGGCTCTGGAAATCCCTCCCCCTTCCCTGCTTTGTCTGAGAATTGATAGCAGCTTTTAAATACAACCATTTCACACACACGGAGAGCCTTGAAGTCCTTGGGTGTCTTCGTCCGCTTTTATCAAGGGGAACCCAGCATGTTTGTAAACATAAGGCCTGGAAAGAAGATTCAGGCAAGGACAGCGCGCCTTGGCCCACTGATTTCCTGTTTGTCTCTGACCCAATGTTGCCCTGGCAACTAATGGGGGAATAGTGTCTGAGAGAACAGCATTCCTTTTCCTTAGTGTAAGTCCGGATTTGGCAAGTAAAATACAGTCTTTTAACTGCCTTCTTAATTGCAGAGAGTTCTTCTGTCCCTGTTATTTTCTTCATTCTCTTCCCTCCATTTTCAGAAAAGGAGGAACCGAGCTGGATGGGGATGGGGATGGGGATGGGGATGGGGATGGGGATGGGGATGGGGATGGGGATGGGGATGGGAGAGAGGGAGACAGAAAAGAGAGAGAGAGAAAAGGAGGGAGGGAAGGAGGGAATGAGAGAGTGAGAGAGGTTTGTTTCAGTATTTTGATCTGCTGAGGACTATAATGCATTGAGTTTTTACAGGAGAAACTTGAAAAAGATCACATAGTATTTGCAGATCTGTAATAAATGATATTCACTTCCATATCATAAAAGGTGGCACAGCTGCACAGGTCAGTGTACCTTGCAAGACTTTTATTTATCATATAGACACACCCATCACATAAATCCATTCATTCATCCACTAGACACGTGCTGTGTAGGAAGCACTGTATTGGATGTGCACGTTCTTATTTTATCCCCTTTGAAGTAGAGTGTAACTCACATGGAAACAGAACTCTGAAGAGGTGAGCTCACTTGCCCTTGTTCACATTCTGGCAGGTTCAGGGCCTGTTCTGTTTGAATCCGGTTGGTCTCCACGCTGTGCATTCTCTTCATGTTGAGATGCCTAGTGTCTGAAGTAGTGCAGAGATGCAATGACAGAGATTTTGAGGGGAGTAAGCCAAAATAAGGAGATTATCACTGACAAGTACTTAACTGTCTTGTTCACTGTTCTTTTAATGAGCAGCAGGCAAAAAAAGAAAGAAATTAGTCAGAGACTGGTGATTAATAATGACCTTTTGGAATCTAGCACATTGTTAGTACAAAGAAAGAATAATTAGTAAAATAATCATCTGACCCATTTTTATGTTTATGTTCATACCACAAAAACAATGAGCAAAATCTTATTTGGAGTAGTGATTTTCAGGTCATTAACACTTTATATTTTCCATCTCATGGAAGCCATAATTTAGTAAATGGCAGCCAAAAAGATTTCACCTACATACCATTTTCCTCTTAGTATATGTAATCTCTTTGTCAGAAATCCTCAAACACTAATTGCCTTATATATTCAGACCTTTGATAACTGCTCTTGGTACTTTTTTTTTTACACCATCTCAGGATTACCTTCATATTCTGAAAAGAGTTTGTATTTCTCATTAGGCTAGCTAAATGCTTAAACATTTTATTACACAACTGACCATTTGTTCCACAACCTTAGCTGTTGGTTATACCTTTTAAATATTAAATTTAATTGAAAATTTAGTTTGGGGGACTTAGAATCTGCTAAACTTAAAAAACATGATTGTTCATAATTTTTTTCTTAATATAATTAACATTACCATTTATACTTTATATTGCTACAATACATATATTACTAAAATCAACTCACATCATTAATTACTTATTATATAACCAAAAACTGCCTGTCAGGTTATATTTTAATTTCTACCCATATTAGTACTCTAAATTTTACATAAATCTGTAGTTTCATTGGTATAAATCTGTAGTTTCATTGGTTTGCTAAATTTAGCAGAGACAAATTTACCATAATTTAGCCTTCCACTTAAACAGACTCTTTCTCTGAAGGAGTCCTAGAAATGCTCACAAGGTCCTAATAATTTTTGAGAAATTTGCAATGGTGAGGCATGTTAACTGTAATTGATTAAGACTGCTGTCTCCATCCCGACCTCCCCCTGTGGCAGCCATGTTGGAGCAGCCACAAACATGTTTAAACTCTGGCTACAGAGGATACTTTGAGTTTGGGTTGAGTGGGACACATTTATGTGGTTCATGGTCACTTTAGCGTATAGGTAAGCAATTGCTAGCTGTCCAGATGCAGGTACGGCTTCCAGGAATCCTTTCAATGCTCCTTGTCTCATAGGGATAGAATCAGATATCCTCTGATTGTTGTCAGTTCAAAGAGCATGTGACTACAGTGTATAACATAAAGTACTCTCTGAAAGACATTGGATAGTGGTTTTCTCCTATATTTGACAGCAGTCCTGTAGAACATTATTAGTAATGATGTGTGGAGCTAAGAGAAAATGTCTAAACTATTGAAAAAAAGAGTTGTTTTCATTTATGCTAAAGCAAAGATTAAATTATCTTCCTAATCTCTCTAGAGAAAATATCACAAAATTATTATAATATAAAAGAGTACCCAAAAAAATATTAAGGACAGACAATAAATTAATAAAACTATTATACTTTTTCTGGCATTTTGGTGCTGCTTATATTTGTAATCTTGGAAAAATTTGGAGTTTAATGCTATTCTTCTTTATTTCAAATAAATATTTATGTATAGCTAATTTTGTACTTGCAATTTCATATTATTTTTCCTTTAGGGGTCCCCAGTTGTGTAAGCTTTCATAATAACAAAACTTAGATTCAACCCTGCATGACAGGAAACCAAAATAATTCAACTTATTTACTAAGAAGATGGCATATTTCAAATTAAATTCAGTTACCAAAAATAAAGTTTTGTTTGAATTTTCCCCTCTTTATTTTAATTAGATTTTATCAAGATGAAGAACATTTAAATAGTTGCTCTCCATATGGCAATATTGTTATGTTGATTCATAGCCTGGCAAACTAAATCTAAGCAAATGGTCTAGAAATTTGTGAGGACTGTTTTAAATGATGTCAATGAATTAGATTGCCTACCTTCTCTTCCTTCTAGTCTCTGGTTATGTACTTTGCTAAGTGAGAAAAAAGAGACAAGTTATCTATCTCAAATAGTATACAATAATATGTAGCATATATTTTAAATTAGGACAGGCTTCCAATTTCCCTGTGGTTTAGCTTAAAAAAATATAATGTGGGACCATTGATACCACACCTCAC
The DNA here is from genome assembly GCF_054644295.1 of Miniopterus natalensis. NCBI lineage: Eukaryota > Metazoa > Chordata > Mammalia > Chiroptera > Miniopteridae > Miniopterus > Miniopterus natalensis. The sequence continues at coordinate 28,260,656 of NC_142084.1, forward strand.
AGGGAAGCTCTGAAGGTTACTAACAATACCAGTAACAAGGCCTTGGAAGAAAAGTGGCCCCTAAGAGTGAGGTGGTATTATACATGATGTATCCTAAGCAAATTGGATTGTTCCAGAAAGGCTGTAAGCCCTTGGTTTCATGAATAATCCTTTCAAAGCAAAGAGATAAACCCTGGAAGTGAAATTACAGCTTGATGAAATGCTTGAAATGACCAAATTTGGAATTCAGACCATTGCCTTCAGAGAGATGGAACAGCTACAACTACCATTTCTTATACCTGTCCAGAATAATGTCTTATTATTCTGTCCATTCTTCATAAGTTGGAGCTTACTGGGCTAAGCAACTTTTTACATAACTTTTGCAGGCATAATATGGTGGCTGCCACCAGATAAAAGTGGGTACTGAATACGTTTTCTTGCACCACTGGTAACAGCCTTGCATTTTTAGTCATTTCTATTTCTTCCCTACCCACTCAATTTCTTTATTAAAATGATGTAACACAGCAGTTAACATTGGAAACATTTACTCATATTACTTATATATTATAAAATGATGATACTGAGAAAAAATTTCAAAGAAGTAAAAATTTTTAATGCACTTTATTTCTTACCAGCCATTGCAAATTTAAATCTTGCTCTAACTCATTCAGGGCATTTTCCTAAATTTAAATTCATTCGCAGACACACTTTGGACTCCCACCATTAGTACTTCGGTGCTTTAGAACAGTCTTGATAGAAACAGCATTCATGGAAAGCTCTCTCTAAATGTATCTGAGAAGTTTTAACTACCACTAACAACTAATCAGAGACATGGCATTAAGTTGCCTACTTGGGACTTTTGATTAGCTCTTACCTCACCTAACTTGGGTTTCCAATTTTTCACAACTTTCTGCTACATGTGGCCTCAGGTAGAAAAGACATGCCCACTTCAGTACGTAAATCTTTTCAGGAGGCAACAACACACTCCAGATTTACCCAAAACTAGCAGAGGGTCTCTTGCTGGCGAGGTGCTTGTTTCCCCTAATTTCTCTACATTTCTAAGAGATTCTTGTCATTTAAAATGACCAACAAGCTTAAAAGCTAATATACACCAAAATGCTTTCTTTCATAAGTTTTTCAGGTTTCTGCTGTTTCAAAACTATTCCTTTCTCTCTGGCACCAACTTATTTCTTTAAGGCATCTTAGATTTTTATCATAGCCTTTACTTTAAAATGACTTGAACAGCATACTAAATTTTTAAAAAGTTTATTGAAGTTTTCTCTCTTAACTGAAGAGCCCATAGTCTAAACAAAAACTCAAATACAAAGCTCCCTTGGTCACCAGAAAAAAATATGTTGCTGGAAATTGTTTAAATTCTACTTATAATGAGACCCATTCCCAACTAAATATAATGAGCATTACTATGGATATTCTGTTATAAAATAGATTTTTTTTTTTTTGGTCTTCCCTGGTACTTATTGTTTTGCCAGCTCTTGGTAAGAGAAACAAAGCTATACATATGGATATAATTTGCTTTGATGCAAATTTCTCTTCTGTTATTTCCCTCACCTCCTGTCTGCAGGTAGCTTTATGGAGCATCCTTGACACTGTTAACTCCGTTTCTCCAAATAAATAGGGTCATTTACTCTGGTTCTGCTCCAATAGCTTGAAAAGTCCCCATTAAAGACCCAGGTATCTTCCTAATTAAAGCAAATACTGAATTTTTAAAGGCCCTTTAGAAAATCCCTCTGATGTGTGACACCGCAGGCAAATCAGCAAAGGGGGTTTCTGCCTAAGCTACCTTGAACTACAAAGGCATTTCTTAGAATGTGAGCCACGCATTTAACTGGTGTAACTTTTCCAAGGAATTCCAGAAGTAACCCTCAGCATCTTGAGGAGGAAAATGATCTTTTACTTATATGAAAAAATCAAAATAGATAAATAAAACCTTATCTTAATTATCCCTGGAAGCTTACGGTACAATATTGTGTTGTACAAAAATCCAGTTTCAAAAGAAAACCCATCCTTAATTGGAAGAAACCTTAGTGTGGATATTGAAAATGGTCTATCCTAAAACTCTCAAAGGGGCACCAACTCAACTGTACTTTTTTATTGATTCAAATTGCCATGACCTCCTGCATGATCCTGGTTATGTTCCCTTCGCAGAGCCAGCCAATTGCTTTTGAATCACCTCCTCCCTTAAGGTGACCATGAATAGTGCCAGACATATATTTCTCTTCAGGATGTTAACAAAAATTCCAGATTCAAAATATGTGCAAGATTTGCCTGCTTTGGAGTTTTTCCTGCAGGCCAGGCCTTGATTACTTTTGCTCTAGCAGTCACAGCCCTACTTAACCTAGAGAGGAGGCGAACGTTCACGTACCATCCCCACACCCTCCTCCCGGCTCACTGTCCTGAGCTGCTCCTTGCACCTCCCCAGCCTTTAGACTCCCACACAGCTGTCTTTTGAACATGAGGACTTGGTTGGAAAAATCTTCAACTGCTCTCAATTTCATATAGAAAAAAGTTCAAAATTCTCAGACTGATGTGCAAATTCTGAATTGGTTTGCCTCTTTCCTGACTGGATCTGTCTCTCAATGTTCTGTTCTTCTCCTGGTACCTAGTACCCTACCCTGCTCTCTCCCACCCTTGCCGCTTGACTCAAGCTGATCTTATAGCCTAAAAGGCCTTTTATTCCATAGATACCCTTCAGGTATCAGTTCATATAATACCTTTCCCAAGTCTCCTTCTCAAATACCTCTACACACAAAAAATCTTTCTCTCCTTCACCTCATATAGCATTTATAAATGTCATGCATTCAGAAAACCTATTGTACGGTGCCTTATGTGGTGGTGTAAACGTATTTCTGTCTTCTGCCCTGTATCACAATCTAGAACACAGAGACTTCTATATCTTAACCATAGCTATAAGATCTTCTAAGACTTTCTTCCAGTACTTACTCATCCAAGGCCTAAAAAAGAGCTTTGTATATAGAATTTAAAAAATATTTGCTACTTAGTTGAATTATCAATGCACAGCTCCTTCTGATGGTAGTTTTTCTATGTATAGATAAAATTTAGGATATATAAGGGATAATTTGATTCGTAAAAAGCACATCTGTGAATAAATATGCTTGGCAAATTTTTTTACTCTCTTCTGATTCCCTTTAAAGTATAAAAGTTTCCTCCCCCAAATGTAGAAGATCTGATAGCTGGGGATGCATTGTACTGATATACTTAAATGCCATTTCTCTTCCATTTTTCTTTATTTCAGAATAATTAAAATAATTGTGACCAAAAAATGCAAACACAGGAGATACCAAAATAAAGAAGATATAAGGGGAAATGCCTTCAGTTCAGTCTGCTGTGGCAAAGCACCATAGACTAGGTGGCTTATAAATAACAGACATTTATTTATCACAGTTCTGGGGACGAGAAGTGTGACATCAGAGTGCCAGCATGGTCAAGCTCTGGTGAGGGCCCTCTTACTATTGTAAACTCTGATTTTTTGTCATTCTCACATGGCAGAGAGCAGGGAGGGGAAGCAAATCCTCCATGGCTCCTGTGGGCACTAACCTGTCAATGAGGGCTCCATCCAATCCTGATTACTTCCCAAAGGTCCCGCCACACAAATTAAGTCTGTCCCCACTTTTATCCCCCATTCCTCCTTCCTAGGGACAGTCTTACCACTTTCTAATGTTTCCTTATCTTCAAGGTCATTTCAAGGACTAACTTTTTTTCTATATTTGTCTTGATAACTGATGTTTTTAGACCCCGTGCAACCAATGACTGCTAGAAAGCAGGAATATTAACTTTCTTAGGGAGCACATGGAGATCACTAGAGGGTAGTCGTCTTAGCTTTTCTGCTTCCTTGAGTTCTTAAATTGTGGTCGGGACTGAGTCCTGCACGCTGCCTGGTATCTGATTAAAATAAGACCTCTGATATCAGAGAAAATGATGAACAGAGAGTTCTGGCACGGGAAACATTTCACACTTCCCCCGGACACTTGGGACTTGCAGTGAGTTATGGCACCTCATCTCTGGGGATTTGACGATACCACCCACTTTAAACAATATCCTTCTCTCCCTTCATAGCACAGGGCTACAATGTAGGACATCACTGTCTTGTCTGAAAAACAGCAGTGATTACTGGGATCAGCTCTGCTTTGTTACAGAATTTACATGAAAGGCTTTAAATATTTAAATTCAGATACAATGGAGGGCTTCTTATAATCACCACATCTGGTTAATAATCATCTAAGAAATGTTGATGACAAAATACATAAAGCCTCTTACTGTTATAATAGTTTATTCTTCTAAATAGTTTGCACAAGAGCACTTCATGGAAAGGAATCAAGACTTTACTTTGAAAGAATAAAGAGAGACTTGAACTTCTTGGTTCTATGAGCTGGCAAAACAAGACATTTAGATACATTCTCCTTCAGCAAGAACTAGGACATTTTGGGGAGAAATCACTTCCTTGAGAATAAGATCAATTTGCAACACTTCAGACTGAATGTAACACTGCAAACGCTGCAAATTTGCCACAAGCAAGGGATCTTTCTCCACATACTTTGGACTATCTTTTATCCATAGTCTGAATGGTGTGCCAAGCATTTATTCAGTATCATTAAATTGATAAATGGTCTTCAAGATATTTTCCATAGTCATTCTGTAAATTCTGCTGAAATAGCCTTTCCCAGAATATACAGCTATGAAAGGTGTTGGAATGCCAGTCAAATTTTAAGATGTAATAAAAAAAAGTTACACACATTTCAAGCTATAATTCTATCTGCCAAAGATAATATCTTTTTACCTTTTCTTTTGGATTTCTTAGTTGTCTTTGCTGAAAGATACATGTATTAAAGCTGTAAAAAACATAATAAACTCAAATCAGAGTGGGGGTATAATGGAATTATGCTTTAAATTTAATAATTGACTGCTCTTCACAGAGTTACCATGGCAAACTACAGAAGCCAGAAAGCTATATTTTTCTATTGTGTTTTGCTGTATTTCCTCCAGTGCAACCTGATTTTTATCAATAGGGTGTTGACATCATTTCCTTTCTAAGTGGTCATTGTTTAACTCTGGTGGAGAGGTACAGGAAGAGTGCAACATATTTATTTATATAAAAGGCTCTAGTCAGGAACACATTTTCTTGGGCACTTTATTTCCCCATTGTCACATGTGAGGTTCTTATGAAAAGATAATTACGGTGTTTTACATCTGACACAAAAGCATGGCTATTTGTTTCTGTTCACGGAGCATTTGTTTACTCTGCGTCACTTTTGATAGACATTGTTTATTTTGAATATTACTCTTTATTCTCCCATAAAATTCAGAAAGATATTTGGACATTAGGATCCCCTGAAATGAAAAAATATAAAAGAAAAACAAAATTCAAATACATTCATAATGTTTAGTGAAGATTGAGTTGTCTTCTGTAATTCAACAGTCTATTCTTAGCATAAATCCAGCTAAAATGGAAAGGATTAAACTCTGAGTTGATCAAAAGATTGGAGGAGGCCTGGGGTTTCAGCTTGACTTAGACGCTGAGTTAGCAGCTAGAATGGAATAATAATGAGAAAGTATATGATTCCCTGAAGTACACGTTAATCCCCTTTTTTCTCTTTTTCAGAAATGGGGTTTGGAAAATAAGGGCAAAATATGATCGTTTGGATCAGCCCAGAGGTTATTTTTCCTATCTTTAATGATAGTGTTGTGTGAGGCATTTCCTTGGGCATTAGTGAGCCTGAGTTTGTTTCATGTAATAATGATGGTAAACGTTTATTGATGCCTACCATGTTCTAATCACTCAAGTACTTCACTTCATCAGTCACTTTACCCTCATAACAAGCCATATCACAGGACAAGGGGCACTGAGTTTCGCCTAAGATCATGCAGCTTGTAGGTCTTAGGGCTGGGATTTCAACCCCGGCAGCCTGACTTCAGAGCCTGCGCTCTTAAAAACTTGCCTAATATGAGACACTACATACCAAGCAGACTTGTTCTCAATTACTGAAAATATGCTTAGGAGAATATAATACAAGCATAGATGTACTCTCATTCCCACTACTACCTCTTCCTTTAAGAAAACAAAATATTTATCTCCAGGGTTACAAGCTTTAGAGACAAGGAGGTGAATCACATAGAGATTTTTCTCCCCTCCATCTCAAAGTCTGGTGATGGAGGGACTACTCTATATAGTTACTTATTGGATTGGGTTGTTTTTAAAACAGTAACTGTGAGTTCACCTAAGATAATAAGTTGAAATAAATTCAAGAATAATTCTTAAATAACTTTATATGTGGCTGACATGAAAATCTTACTTTTATGCAGTAAGCATAAGTGGTGTCCATATAAGATTGCATAATGATGGCTTATTCATATTATTCCTTAAAGAAAAGGTCTATGCCATTTCATCAGGCAAACTGTAATAGCTGACTAACAGGTGGATGGCCATTTTAATCCCCATAGCATCCTAATGAACTTTTCCTTCAGCTCATAGTCTTGATGGCACCATGGGTACTGACAAAGTAGCCCTATTGTGTGAAAAGCATTGTAATGGAATCGGGGGGGGGGGGTTGTGGGAAAACAAAACATAGGCTGGACGATCATGAGGTATTACTATACCGCTTCTCACCTTACAAGCACTGGGAATTTACACTGTGCCCTTATCTGTCAAAATATGGATACATGTCTCTTATCTCGTGGAGTACTTTAAGGACTAAATGAGATGTTATGTAATGCACTTGGTAGTATAGGCAGCCAGCACCGTGTCTGTCAGAGCATGGGCTCCGGTGGCCACGTCTCTTTTGCTCAGCCCCCAGATCTTTCAATATTTATGGCAGCCATGTGGCTGGCTTAGTAGAGTCTCTACGAAGAATACCGGATTCGGCCGGCTATTCCTGGCTTCTGGGGCACATGGTCAAAGGTCCTGTTGGGTGTTTTCTGCACAGATACTGCGTTTATAAGGAGAGCATTTCAAAAGGTTCAGTTAAAGAACTCACGCCAGAGATATCCTGACCTAAGCTCCCCAGCTCATCCTTCTCCTTGTCCGTCGCCACTGAAATCTGCTTTAGAGGTTTCAAACTTCTCATGCCACTGCAGACCCAGAGAGTGAGCCTGTTTCTCTCAGGACCCGGTGTGTGGCGCAGGTGTGCTCACTTCCAAATCATTGTTCTTCTGGCAACATGCATCTGGCAGTATTTGCACGATTGCACACAGCTAAGCAGACCTGATTCACATGTAAGGAAATAGCACAACCACTTTGAACAATCATTCGTATATATATGCACATACACACATATATTTACTGTAGGTTTGCCTTGGGGAGAATTTCAGAGGATTTCTAAGGCACTTCATTGAGCATAACTTTTAAAAATCATCTGGAGACATTTCTCTCATCTCCTGGGTTTAGTTTCTATGACAGGAGCAAAGATTGTGCCTGACCACTAGCCACAAGTTCCAGGCACATGGCCTCTCAGTGCTCTTCTCTTCTACCGCTTCATCTACTCATCATCTACTCATTCATTACTCACAACTGTCTCCTTCCTCTTACTGGGAAATACCATCTCTCCCTGACCCCAATGCTCTTATAGCAAGGAACAGCCAGCCCTCTGTAATTAGGGGCATAGTGTGCTTAGGGGCATCATCTTGTTATGTAGACGTATATTTATGGTTATTATATAATACAACTCTCTCCTACAAGCTCTTAAATATTAAAATGAAAAATAAAACGAGTCAAGTATGTATTTTCGCAGGCAAAAGTCAGGGAAACTCCCCTCACTGACCTGGAGCCACTAAAACCCCACCTGAGCCATTGCTGACAATGAAGTGAAACAGCACAGAGGGCACAGGGTGTAGTCGGGGTCACCAGGGCGTGGCTGGCCACGAGTCAGTACAACTTACTGCATTTCCTCCTTATTTTTTGTTGGTCTTTTTACTCCTTTGTTTCCTCTACTACAGAGATTTTCAACTTTTTTCATCTCATGGCACATATAAACTAATTACTAAAATTCTGTGCACACCAAAATGTATATATTTTTGCCGATCTGACAAAAAAATTAGGTATAATTTTGGTCCATTCACTGGACAGCCATTATTGTGTTGGCTGTTGTAATTCTATTTAACAACCTAAAGAAAAGAGGCCAGTGCCCCTGATAGTCAGGTATTGCATGTTTTACAATTTTCTGTGGCACACCAGTTGAAAATCGCTGCTCTCTTGATTGATTGTGAGATCCTTGGTTGTCTCCCAGGCCTGGTGTTTTACCTAGTGTTTAATGGCCACTAGATAAATGTTCAGAAAAGAATAAATGGATGAACAAAAGCAGAGGTCTATGGAAACTAATTTCTTTTGTGGATAGTACATGGAGAGCAAAAGGAGAAAGAATTGCCCAGGTTTGTAACCCACTAGCCCAAGATGATGGCAGAAGTCTGAGTTGAGTCCTCCCTCTGGATTCCACCTACTCCTGCCCCTTTAAAATCCGTGCTGGGACTGCAGTCCCAGCACAGCCACCTCAATTCATGTCTGAGAACATCTAGGAGACCTTCCTTTGTGGTCTGTTGTTAAGAGTCCAAGGAGGCTAGCAGACCCCATCTGCATGGCTCAGGGCTATAACCCCCTTTGCTGGGCTCTCAGCTGTGAGGACACAGGCTGGGTGGGGAGCCATCATGCCCTCTCTTCTCAGGTGCATGTTCCCTGGAAAGAATGCCAGGTTTCCATCATCTCTCCTGTGAATAAATAGCTCATCTACATGCACATCATACAATGTCAAAAGGCGCACGATTCTGAGTCTCCCACACCTGATCTTCCCCTCTACCTCCACTATCGCCAACTAACACAGGCTCTTTCTTCACACTGAGAGCTGCCAGCTGTGCTTCCCAGCCAGACAGCTGAGGGACGGTGAGAGCTGATTGACAAGATGTGCTGTGGCTGGAGCACCTAGATTGTAAATCCAGTTTTGAAATCACAAAGATGCTTTAATACCATAAACAAACACTATAAACTTTTTAAGAATTCCATCTCCCTTATCTGATTGAGACTGATCCAGGTTATCTCAACAGCTCAAGGGCAATGCATTTTAAATGAAACAAGAGGCAAATCTAGATACCTTATGTAAGCACAAGAAGAGAATTGGAAGGAAAAAAAACATTTGAATGCCTTATCTCACATACAGTCCCTAGAAAAAAGTGTTATTCTCAAAGAAAAATTTTAGGTGACAGAGTAGCCAGTTGATAATTGTGGCTTTTCATAATTTATGTACCAAATTTTGGCTTTAAAAATGCAATGAAATAAATTTTATTGTAAAATTAAGTATAGTTTGAGTCAAGATAAACAGATAAAATTGTGCTCAAAATTGCCTTCCACTGACATCAGAATAAAAATGATATTGAACATTGAATAAACTAATTTGAATTTATAGCATTTCACTTCCAAAAAAGTGTTTTCCTTTTATAGATGAAGTACTAACAGCTGCATATTTCACTGTGATAGACACTGATGCAATTTCAAGGGTTTCTCACCTGGATGCATAGCAGACATGCCTGGCCCATGGAATTCCAAAGAAACAGGTTTTGTGTCTCCCTTATTTTTTCCTAGTCTAAAGTTAATGCTACATTTTATACAAGGGCAGTGGTTCAAAAAATTAACAATTACATACGTTAAAAAAAACAACTGTATGGTAGAATGAAGTGCATCATATAGTCATTATTGAAAAGACAGAATCTAAAAGTCAAGAATTTTTAATTCTAACATAATCATATTTTAATGCAGACCTGCTATGATTCATGGACATTTAGATAGTATATCACTTTCCTAATAAAGTTATAAATCATCAAGTGGACCGCATAAAGAAAACCTATCTAGTTGAAAGAAGAGTTAATAAATCCAAAGGTATTTTTTAAATGTCGATTCAGAGAAATTGTGATCACTTTACATTTGCTAATGCTCATTGGTAGCAGAGGTCATTGTAAGAGCAACTCTGAGCTATACTCAGTGATATGAGTAAGAAGGAAGACAGTTGATCTGCAGTGTAGCTCACTGAGCATTTTAGAGAACTGCTGGTCTCTGGTGCAATACCAAAGTGAGTGGTACAGTCTTGAATAAAATTCACAGAAATAGTCTCAGGAAGTTACGTTGCCTACAAATTCTTAACATAGTATAAAGCACTCCAAAGTACTAAATAACATCTAAGAAATGTGTATATAACATGAGCTCTGTCTATCCAGGAGTCTAAACTTGACCTACCTAATCAGTGCCATAATTCTTTCATTTGATGATAGTTACTTTTCACATTAACTTAATTATTTGCTCTCATCTTCAGGTCTTTTCATCTCTCCTTGTAAGACAGTCTCCCAAACTCATATCCCTGTTTTATTGTGCTTAAGTTAAGTAACTTTATTTACTGTCTAACTATATGACATTCAATGATGCAGTAACTCTCTGGACCAGTATTCCTTTAGGCCACTGCCATAAAACATCAATTGGCTGTTCTATAGCTTCCTGGCAATGTTACTCTTCATCATGATACCCTAGGTGGTACAAGAATATTAATATTTTCATTCCTTCTCCAGCAATATTTTTATTCAGAATGTGTCCTGTTATACTACATCATTGAATATCATACACTTTGTTTAAACTACCCTAGATGTGTTATTCATCAAGGTAGTTACCAAAATGAAAAAATCGTACACTGCAATATTTTTTTTTCAGTCCTTACCTGAGGATATGTTTATTGTTTTTAAAGAGAGGAAGGGGAAGAGAGAGAGAGACAGACAGTCAGAAAGAGAGAAAGAAACATCGATATGAGAGAGAAACATCGATCATTTGCCTCTTGTATGCACTCTGACCGGGAATTGAACTTGCAACCTTCTGGTTGGAGATGATACTCCAACTGACTGAGCCACCTGGCCAGGGTAGTACACTGCAATATTTTGTTATTATTAATAATCATTAAATTCAAAAGTTTCAATTCCTTTTTTTTTTTCTGTTTCCAGTTTATTTCCCACGGAACAATGAGAGCGATCCTCTCTTTTCAGGGTTTTTTCCTTTGTTCCAGAACCATCATGTTCCTCTCATGGGAACTGCTAACTCTGTTTAGTTTCGGCAGTCACAAAATATGTTCCCAGGACCCATGGCCCGTGTACACTGTGAAGTGTCTGCAATTCCCAGCTCAGAAGAAGGCTGCATGCTAACAAGCAGATGCATACAGCTGGCTTTGTAAAAGACTTGGCAAAGTTCGCTCTTTGTTCAGCTTTCTTATGATTAATCCTTACAGGATTTTTCAGAATGTTTTACACTGACCTTATTTTTACAATAACATTTAAATTGAGAAGAAAAGAAATTAAATACATACACATGTTACAAATACAAAAATTATGTTCCAGGGCTTTTTCTTTTTTTTTTTTTAACTTGGGCCATCAAAACCTCAGTGTCACCATTTCTAGAATTAAATATTGCAGATGCTACTTTTAACAGATCGAGTATAATGAGGCATTAAGAAATGTCAGAAATGTTTATTAAAACAAGTGCTCAGTTAATGGAACAAAAAGCAAAAAGTTGATTTGATTTTGGCAGACCAGCTAGACAATATGTGAAAAGGGAAAAAAGCAAACTTTGCAAAGTTTCGATTCGACTCTATACAAAAAGACTAACATGTAACTTTAAATATTATTTTGCTCTAATTTTGTGCTACATCATCAGAAAAATAGCTTTTACTTAAGGATTTATAATCTAATTGGTCATAGCTCAAAGAGACAGAAGGGGGGAAAGAAGGAGAGGAGAAAAGCAAGGAAGGAAAAAAGAAGAGTTAAGTTCAACTAATGTTAAAGTTAATATCTCTAGCAAACACATATGAATATCATATAAAGGCTAAATCCAACAATATTATATATAAATGTATCTATGTGTATGTATGCACACATATAAATGTATATATATACATACATATCTGTATGTATGTATGTGTATAAAATTTTATAAGCAAAAAATATCTTTGGAACAATCATAAATTTATTGTTTTCATTTTTAAGTTATATATATGTGCAATTAAAAACGAGGTTCAATATTCAAAATTAGTCCATGGTATAATTTTTGTCAAAATTATACACAGGAGTTTGAGTCAATTGATTCTACACAATTTTTTATGAAAAAATATTCCATTGAGAAGTTATTCACTAGGAAGGCAACTAAATGGTCATCATTTATAGCAAGCTAGTAGTGTGACAGTTAAAAATTTTCAAAACTATGATCAGGAATATAGTTAGAAAAAAGTAATACATAAGACAGTAAAAGTTAAAGTCACAGGTTCAGCTCAAATGACCTCTCCCCTAAAAGACCCACATTAACAGACTGACCTGCTTCCTCTAAACAAGCATGGCAGTTGGCCTGTACCTCTGCTAGGACACCTGAATCTTCTGGCTCACACTGTAACTATTTATATAACCTCACATGGCTTATGGCCCAATCTTCCAAACAGTCTCTCCTCCTCCGATTGTGTTCCTCTTTAATATGGTGGTTCTCACAATTGTGTGGTGTGCCGAAGTCAGGAAACCATTTACTGGTGAGTCCCCATCTCCACAGTTTTTGTTTCAGTAGTCTGCAGTGGGTCAGGTCCAAGAATTTTCATTTCTAGCAATTTCCCAGGTAATACTCACTCTCCTGGTCTTGAAATATTTGGAGAGCTACTGGTCTAATCTTTTCTCTACCAAGGAGACAGAGAAGGTTTTAAAAACAAGCACCCAAGAGTTCTAATATAAATAGTCTCCACTACCAGGTGCTTCCATTCACACTGCACTTCTCTGCTGCACCCATTTCTTACCAGTCCCCTCCGTCAGGCTCAGAGACACTCAGATTAAACTGTGTTTGAGATTCTTAAATGTAATAAGCTTTCTCTCTCTTCAGGACCTTTATGTATCTTCTTCCTGGAATACTCATTTTTTTCACTACCTGGTTTACTTGTACTCATGTTTCAGATATCAGATATTTCTTCTTTCAGGAAGCCTTTCTGTCTCCATTGGAGGTGTGGTTTCTATGCATTCCATGGTACTTACTCTCTTCCTGTTTTAGCCAAGCAATCCTACATAGCTCCTAACTCAATTATAGAGTCTTTGATGGACAGAGGCTGCATTTGTTGAGTTCACTGCTATCTATACAGGACTTAATATGTACCATCTGCTCAATAAACATTAGTGGAATGAGTGGATAATTTAATGAGTGGATGCCCTGGCCAGCCTATCAGACCGTAAGCTTATAGAATACAGAACTGGGTGTCTGAATCTCTGTCTTGTTCATAGCATCCAGAATAGTTCGTTGCATGTGGTAAGCACTGCATAGTGGTGATTTCACTAAGAGAAGAGATGGATGGATGTCGGAAGGAATGGAGAAAGGTTAGCAGGTGGATGGAAGGGGGAAGCATGGAAATAAGACACACAGTCAAATACCTAGAAGTAGGTACAGGATTTGAAAAAGCTAAATGGAATCTTCTTACAGTTACTGAAACAAATGAACAAACTCTCTGACAGAGATTCACTGAAGCTGGCCCTTTAAAGGAAAGCCATGACATGTATGTATCACGGAGAATTGAAACATACATTTTTGAGGGGTATTCCATCATCTGAAAGTTCAAGATTACAAAGCATTAAACCTTACTAGGAAAGTATCCCTGGAAGATGGGGAGGGAGAGATGTTCCCAACAGAAATAACATCCATATTAATGGAGGAAATGGCGGTATCGCATGACATTTATGTAAGTAAATGCCTAACACAGAATATTCAGATGTTGGCTTCAGCTGTAGCTGCCATCTGGTGGGTCACAGTGTGGGAAAAATGAGAGCAGTGACACAGGGGAATAAATGATGGGCCTGGGAACTGTAAAATCAGAACTCTGTTCTTGATTTTAGCTGCCGAATTGCTATATGAGCTTGAACATGCTGAGTACTTTATTTTCGTCATCAATGAAGTGAGGTTAATAAAATCTTCAATAAGACAACTCAGGGATAAACAAATATTGGTGAAAGCTGAAAGCCCTCTGGACATAATACTATTCGGAGGAAATCTCAAATAGTCCTTTAAAAATATAATAGTTTGTTTCTCCCTAGTCCCAGTTTTTCCCTGTATTCAAGTATGGCTAAACTTCCTGCTATTTTGAGGTTTAATGGAGTCTTGTGTTTCACATAAAACTGTGTTTCCCGAGCTGCTGAGTACAGTGATTATTCTTGCCTTCTGTGAGGAATTCTGCAGATAACAGAAATAATTGGAATTGAGCAGCTGCTAGCTTTCTCATTTTTTTTAAACAATTATGAATGGTTTCATTTTGTGTATTATTTGCTGTTTTTACATTCTCTTTTCCTGCAGCCTAGAACTAAAGACTTTCTGTTATAAAGCTGTAGAGATTCATAATGTAATTAAGGAGCCCCAGAACTTGTAGTTGGCCCAACCTCCCGCAAAGATGGCAGAAAGAAATCATTGAGCAGGAAAGACAGCTTAAGCCAGCAACCATCTCCAAAAATGCAGTACAAAAATGAGGGGAAAGGAAGCCTGGAGAAAAATATTTAGCACACAGGAAAGACAGCCCAAGCCTCAGAGGGGACTGAGCAACAGAAGCAGGCAGAGGCAGCTGATAACATTAATAACCTGAGCTTTCCCATAAACTTCCATCATCTGTATGATTGTCTTAGGCTCCTTGGCGACCTAGCTGGTGAGTCTTGCAGAACATTTACTCTACCTGGCAGAGCTTCTCAGCTGTGACTCTGCTCATGTGGTTCCCACAGCCTGGCATGCCGTTTCTTTCCATTTCCTTTCCCCAGTTTCTTCAGCACCTCGATGGAGATGTCTCAGACCCTTCCCAGGTGAAAATATCTGTTCTGTCCTCATGTCTATAATCGAACAAAAACCTCATGGTATCAAGATTATTTTATCTCTCCAGCCTTATCTGAGCTTCTTGAGAACAGGGATTTCCTTCTCCTTCATGTCTGCACTGTTAGTTCCCTGCCCGGTGTTTCTGCTACATAGTAGGTACTTTATAAATGTTGGGTGGCCTCTCAGCCTTTGGATAGGAGGCCGTTTTTAAAGAGACAGAAATGTGTGACTCATTGCCACCCGACATCATCTAGGGCCACCATCATTACCCAACATAAGACGAAGCACATTTCCGTTTTATTAGGAGCATCCTCTGTATTTATGGAAGCTTGCATACTGCCTCCTTCAGATTCATAAGTAGCTGTTCTCTCCTCATATTACTACAAAGTCAAAGCAATAAAAGCATTTCACGTCACACACTTGGCATTAGATTAGCTCAGTGAGAACATTTTCCATATAAAGATCAATGAAGAAAAATCCAGAGCAATTACTAATTAAATGGAGAGAAAATGTTTTTCTGATTCAGAGCCAATTGATCATTTTTATTGGCAAGATGTTCCAGCATCTCCCTCCACCAAAGTGCCCTGATTTTCAGGGAACTAAAGATGTTCAATTTTTAGAAAGAGCTGGGGTACCCTAATCTAACAGATGAATTTAGGGCAGGGACATGTCTAGTATTTGACTAGTATAGTGCTTTGCTTAGAGTAGTAGGCATTCAACAGACCTTTAAAAATATAAGATCTGAAGACGATAAATGTTTAAAAAAAATCTGTTTTCTCTGTGCTAAAATAGCTTGGGTGATTTCAAATTGATGCTACCAGATACATTCATCCTCCAGCCAAATCACTAATGGCAGTGCACCATGCCAGATGCTGAATGGTAGAAATTATGATGCTATTTGTGAAATGATACCCACCAAATAACACCCTCATTTTTAGGAATAACTAAGTAAACAATAACATAGGCAACTTTACCAAAATTACATCCTATTACAATTTGTCGACAGAAAAGTATAGCTGAGATTTTATTTTCCAGATTTTTCCTACTTTATCATCTCAAAATGCTTTCCATCCTATGCCCGATGCTATCAGGGCCTTAAGGTCTCTTTTAGGTAATGATGAGCAATAGTTTAACTAGATGTCAGCTAACGTCTAAATGAGTTTGTTATCTCTTCCGGGTGTATCTAGAGAAATTCAAATTTCACCAAAACATTTTTAAAGACTCAGTCATGCCTACCCATGTTGGCACTGGTTTCATAGAAAGGTGCTTACTTCATCACGAAGGAGTAGAATGTGCAAGGACAGGTTGGGTTCTGTGGTTGAGGAATGCCTGGAAAGCACATGAGTAGAATGGAGCATCTATATATAAGAGCCATTTTGGTTCTACATCAAGGCCAATGATGAAGATAGTCATCTGCAAATGTTCTTGATCATTCCACACATGGCCAAACTCTGAATGTCTCCTCCAGTTGTTTGCACACACGAGAACTTATATCTTGGAAGGTGATGAATTTGGTACCTAAAGAAATCTATATCTTTGTGTACAATTAATAGTACTAAAATTAGGGGCTGTGAAGCATAAAACAGAACACATGCTCTGAACTTTTGTAAAAAGCATGTATCTCCATGATAAGAACAATTAAAAATCAAATCAAAATAAATACTATTATAATGAATATTCATTATCTTAATATTTATTGAAAAATATTGGACTTTTGACTGGCTGGCGTGGCTCAGCAGTTGAGCATCCACCTAGGATCTAGAAGACTGGGGTTTGATTTCTGGTCAGGGCATATGCCCTTATTGTGGGCTTGATCCCCAGTATGGAACATGCAGGAAGCAGCTGATCAATGACTCTCTCATCATTGATGTTTGATTTCTATGTCTCTCTCTCCCTTTCCCCCCACTCTCTGAAATCAATAAAGATATATTTTTTAAAAAAAAATAAAAGTATTAGACTTTTTCCTAATTATTAAATGATATATTCTAATTTAGAAAATTTTGAAAATACACATAATACTAGGAAGAAAATAGCACTCACTAAGAAATAACCACCGTTAACATTATGTTGTGTGTTATGCTTGCCTTTTTCCTGGTGTAATGAAGCTTCTTACAAAAATTATATATCATACACGCTGCTTAATTCATATAATCTCATATCATATGATACACAGACATGAACAAATATAGCCATAGTCATGTAATTAAATAGTCCTCTATGATGTGATTTGAAGCAAAATAATAAATAGACTTTTTTGTTTAATCTCCATGGAGGGCCATTTAACTGGGTTCCATTTTCCTCTATTATAAACAATGCTATGTAGAACATCTTGTTAAATATTTTCCCTCATTCTTAATTAGCTTCTTAAGGAAAATTTTCAGGACTATAACTTTGGGAGGCCCAGGAAGTGCATACCTTTAAAGATTTTGGTAAATACTGCTAGTTTTCTCTCCAAAAAAGAGGAATGATATGCTCTGTTTTCAGTTTAGGGCTTTCATTTCACTGTTCTTTTTTTCCTTATTTGTGTTTACATTGCATTTAAAATTACCTTTGTTTTTCTTGTTTGTGAGTTGCAAGAAATGGTAGGGAGTTTAAACTTGTTCATGGTATTTAGGTGCTCAGCAAACCTACTCTCCACATATTTGTTAGCTAACTCAAATGAATTCACTTAAAAAATTTTAATCTTAATATGCAAAAGGAAACATAATTAATTTAATTGTAATGTACTGAATATTTGTGCCATTGACATGATTTTATGTATCTATGGCATTTTTGTATTTCTTTTTTTGGAAATTCCTGGGCTGCCCTTTGCCTGTTCATCTATTGGTGCATTCATTTTTTCTTTTTACTGGTTGACAAAGCTTCTGTATATTAATTTTCCTACCCTCTATCCAATAATCATTTTTATTGATTTTCCATTTTCTTTTTAATTATCTTTACAGTATTTTTATGAAAATACAAAATAAAAACAACTTGTTGCTGAGTAATATGCAACTTCCCCATTAATTTTGCTAACATGTATTATTATATACTAGCCATACTTGGTTCCATTTCTGGACTTTATGATCTGTTTTATTTTTGTTTTTATAGTACTATAAAATGGTATCATTTTCTGTTTGTTTATAGAATAGTACTAATCTGCTCTAATGATTTTTAGATTTATCATGTTTTATTATCAGTACGTTTTCCTCACCTTATTACATACTTTAAAAAGTTTGGTTTTCTTGTTCATTATTATTTCAAATAAACTTTTCAATAATTTTATAAAGACCACCATCACCTAAGTCATGTTAAAATGTTGATTTGGATTGTATTAAAGTATGAAATAGTTTAAACAGATTTGATATTTATATAATATAGTCAATCTTTATTTCTGATAAGGCATTATGTTTTTTAGTTTATTCACATAAACTTTTATATCATTTAATAAAGTTTTCAGTCTAGGATTTTTGTAGATTTCAACCAAAGTTTATTATGTGGCATTTCTAGCATAAGACCGAAATAATCTGTGCAGATGCTCAGGATTGTTAACAAAATTAACTACTTCTGATACTGTGAATATGTCGCTGTAAATCCTTTTAATATTTTTGCTAATACCCAACAAGAATTCAAGAGCTACTGGCAAGTCTAATGTGGTTATCACATGTGAAATCCACGTATACAAAAAGGCCATGGAAAGTCCCCTCTTTATAAAAACACTTTTTAAAAGTCATTGAAAAACGACTTGTAGATAAATGTTACATTTTTAATAAAAATTATTTACTTGACAAACATCATTACCAGCCGTTAGGGTTGGTGATGATGCATAAATGTGGATAAGGGCATAACTCTGGATGAGTGTCTAAGGTAAGGGAAGGAGAGAGAAGAACAAGTCAGTGTCTCAGGCACGCGTGCTTAATGCTGTATAGAAGCAAAAGGAAATAATGAGAGTACAGAGGTGGGCTCCCAGGTTAGCCAGATAAGCTAATTTAACCCTTTAAATGTTCTAAGTAGTCCAGACTATTTGGAAAATACTCAATTTACAACAAGAACTGACAAACATAATGTTGCTATCTCAATAAATTTTTTAAAAGAGAGAAAAATTTAATAAGTGGTAAGTAGGATTTTCAGTTTACTTTGGAATCTAATATGCACGGAAATGCTGTTTCAATTAGACCCAAATATGAGAGAATTAGGAAGAAATATATTTGAAGATTTGTGATATCCACTGTACCAAAATTCACAGGAAGGTAGGATTTTACTTTCATTGCTAACCTTGTGATTAGGTTTATCAGTCATAATTAACATCAAAGTTTGACTTACAAATATAACGACGAGAAATGGAGAGGAAAAGGAGGAGGTAGCACTTATCAATTAAGGCAACTGGCCAAACAGAGGAAAGGGAAGATGGGAAAAGATTAATGAGGGATATGTCTGTACTATGAACAATTGCAAAAAAAGAAAGACGTGCCCATTTCTCTCTCTCTGTCTGTCTGTCTGTCTGTCTCTCTCTCTCTCTGTACACACACACACACACACACACACACACACACACACACATGCACTGTCCTCAAACTGGTTGTCTATTAATATTAATAACCCTTTCAATCTAAAGTTTATAAGTGTTTTCACTCATAGATCCTTCATTCTGCCTTTAACTTAGTAAGTAAATATTATTATGACTATTTTAAAAATTTAAAAAGTCAGATTCAAAACAATGTGGCATTGCACATCCAAAGCCCCTTACCTAATAATGGTGGAGTCGGGTCTCAGATCCAGACCTGTGCTCCCAAGTCCGTTGGTTTCTCATCACCTCACAGCAGCCTGCAGTTCTGGAGAACGAGTCTGCAGGTGATAGAAGAACTACATGAGCTTTTAAACTCAGTAAGCCTATTGACCTTTCTCCTGAAGTTAATATTGCTTTACATATTTATAGTGCCTGCTTATATTTTGCACTTAATATTCAAATAACTCCTCAGCACACAATAAAATCTCAAGTGATATGCCATGCTGCTCATTCCACTTTGTACACAGCTAGCTTTGCTTCAGCACCCTGTGAAAAACTAAATTTATTTCAAGGAAAGTATTGCCTAATTGCTGAAATTATTGTAGTATTGATTATTGCCTGATCAGAAAGATACAATTCTTTTGAGAACAGAAATATTTTGACTGTCATTTTGGTCTTCTGATTGATTCCACAGCGTCATAGAAAAAGACTTTAAACTTATTGAAGATAAGGGCCAGATGGAACATTTTGTTCAAATTTCTATCTCTAGTGTGTGGCTCCATACCTGGCACAAAGTAAACACTCCCTAGTTGTTGAATGGGTGGGTATATTAATTAATGACTGATAGAGATCAACAGATAATAATCAAATTATTTTTGCTATTGTAGCTATAAAACATTAGCTATAGTCTGCTCAGAATGGCATTACTCTTTTCTGTGATTATATCCTCTGCACATAAGACAAAAATCCCTGACGTATGGTGAAGTGCTGAGGGAACCCAGAATTTAGGTCTCATTTCCTGACATTTTCACAGGATAAAAAAGTTTTAAGCAACAGCTTTTTCCTTCCTATCTCACTTGGGTTTGGGGGCTTGCTAACTTAAGGTGAATTACTGTTTGTCATAGAAATCTTCCCCAGTTTATACTTCAGTTCAGCACAGGCATAGTATGGCAGAGCCTTAAAGAATCTGCTGCCTAAATCCTCACCCCACTGTCCTAATGCCCTGGTGATTTTAAAATTTATTTTATTGTTGAGAGTACTATAGCTGTCTCCCATTTCCCCCATTTGCCCCCCTCTCCGCACCTCCCACCCCACCCCAAGCCTTCACCTGTCCATGGTTTGTGTGCAAGGGCTATGCACATATACGTCCTTTGGTTAACCTCTTTCCACCCTTCTTGGCTTTCTTTAACTGCCCCATGGCTAAATTGAAAACAAAATATCACAAAACTCTGCCCTGCACTCTATTTTCTCTTTACAATTTCTTTTCTTGCTACCTCGATGCCTATTTTCTTCATCTTTACCAGTAAAAACTGATGAAGAGTCAAAATGATAAAATAAATGAGATTTGCTTTCCTTCTCCATAAACTGCTGGACATTGGGAAATTAGTGTTTGTTGAGTCATGTGATCATAGCTTTGGGAAGCTATAGCTTAGAAATAAATCACTTCTCTAAATGTAATGTGAGGAGATTCTACCCAGAGACGAAATGCCACTCTCAGAACAGCAGAGAGCATGAGGGTGTCTGGGTGAAATCTGTTCAGAATCCTAATGTGTCTGAAAAGCCCGTGTTATTCAGCACCCAAGTGGGTGGCTAACCTGGAAGAAGGATTAAAGCCCGCATTCGAAGCTCTCAGAAATCACCTTCTGGATTTGTCATTGTTGAAAACATTTTCTTTCCAAGCTGTAGTTTGAAAAAGAGGTGGCAAAGAACAAGAAGTACACCATAAATCAAAGCTACAAGCAGGGCGCAAGCTAGAGTCAGGCCATTGTGATAAGAATTTCCCAGCAAAAACCCAGTTTATCAGAATTCAAAGGGACAAATGCAGTCATTACTATGAGCACTTAAAGACAAAATCCTTCTGATTTCTAGATTAGTGCTCTCACTCAGAATCAGACCTATGTGAGAATAAACATCATAACACTCCCAGGAACTCCATTCACATTGTGATGCATGAATAATCCATGAGGGGAAAGAGGTTGGAACTTTGCATCTCAGTGAAGAGCAAAAGTTCTTGTCTGTTTAATCTAAATCCTGTCACTTGCTGAAGGAAATTAACAGAAGCAATTTTCTTCATGTCTACCTACCCCAAAACATAGGAAAACACAACAGTTAAAAAATGAAAGATAGCAAAATCTGCATTTTCTCTCAAATAAATAGAAAAACTGCCACATGCTGCCTGCAGGTTTAGTTTTTATCAAGGGCAGTAAGAACTCCGGGCAGCCTGAGTGGGCAGCAGAGATTCCAGCAACCCTTGACCATGGTCAGAACACAGTTATAGCATTGAAGGTGGAAGGCCACACACAGTAAGTTAGAGAGGGCCTTGGGGACCTGTCTTTCTGTCTGTACCCTGTAATCACCTGTGAAGAGAGACTAATGGAGCCTCCCACTGTTAGACCTGAGCTCTATACACAATACTCTTCTAAACCAGAGACTAGCAAACAGTTTCTGTAAAGAGCCAGATAGTACATTTAGGCTTTGCAACCCAACTAACAGATAGCAGATAACTCTTCTACATAATTTTCTTTCATATATTTGAAACCAGAAGTATATAGCCTTCTTGTTTTCCATGAATCTTCTCTGGGGTAATTATTCCCTGTTTATTTAGGTGTTCGTCTTTTAATATGGCTTCTCTGCCGACCCTTTACCTTCCCCATCACTCTCTCTGGGTAATTGTTAATTTCCCTAGCAAATGTAGAACCCAGAACTGAAATTGTTAATAAGGATAAAACTAAGATTAGGGGTCAACAGATTTTTTTAATACATGGCCAGAGAGTCAATATTTGAGGCTTTGAGGTCCATAAATTTCTGTTGCAATACTCAGTTCTGTTGTAGCATGAAAGCAGCCATAGACAATACGTAAATAAATGAGCATGGCTGTGTTTCAGTAAAACTTGATTTACAAAAACAGACAATGGGTTTTAGTTTGCTAATTCCTTCATTAAATATATGCTTTCAGTCAAGTAAAACTCTTAGATATTTTTTCATATCATGCTTCTAAGTTATAGACATCCATTATTTCTTTCAAAAGAGTTTATTTTTATTCTCATTAAAATATTGTGTGATTAGATTTAGCCCATGCATCTAATGTACCACAGTTGTTTGGATTCTGACTCCATTAGTTATTACAAGTAAAGGCTCCTCTTTTCCACATCCTGCATATCAATAAATCTGTCCTTTCTTTATTCTAATGCAAATTATTGGTAAAAATGTTGAATGGGACAGGACCAAGGAAAGAATCTTTTGCAGTGAAACTCCAAGTTAACAGAAATACATTAATAAATATTTTTTGGGAACCTTTTCTTCAATCAGATATTATGAATTAATTTTACCCCCAGCCCATATTTTCACATCATAATAATAAGTAACTGTCAAATATCTTAATGAACTACAATAACAGTATCTGTATTACTTTTCTGATATTGTAGTTTATTAATGGAACAAAAGGATCTAAATTGAAGCTTTCTTTGTAACTCAATATGAAGTTTCTCAGTAGTCCAGTATGTAAGTTTTTCAGTTTTTCTCACCTATTTAAGGCAAAACTAAGCGCAATGTTTGAAATTTCAAGAAGTCAAATTGCAGCTTATACAGTGAACGAGTTTCTAACATATATATAGGATTGGAATGGATTGTGTCAGAGGAAATGGCTTTTCCACTCGAATGTGTTTAGAAGATGAAAGATAATATTTGAGTATGACTTAGAGAGATTCATGAATCAAATAAACAGTGGAACAGATGACAAACA
The DNA here is from genome assembly GCF_054644295.1 of Miniopterus natalensis. Taxonomy (NCBI): domain Eukaryota; kingdom Metazoa; phylum Chordata; class Mammalia; order Chiroptera; family Miniopteridae; genus Miniopterus; species Miniopterus natalensis. The sequence goes on from NC_142084.1 coordinate 28,283,942, forward strand.
AGATCATGTCTTTGTCTGAGAGTCATTAATCTAAAAATTTGTTCAGCCAAATAATTATCAAGGACTTATCAAGAAAACAGCCTCTTGTTTCTCTACTGGTGTCTTCTAGCTGGAAGGAAGGTTGAATACACTGCAGATAGCTGCAGCTCATACCTGGCTTTCATTACCAATCCTTTCCATCTACAGCTCCTGAGATTCACTGGCAATGGCCCCAGAAGACAGGATATAGGATGAGATTGAGTTTCTGATAATCTGAAAGTCATGAAATATTTATTTTTGCACAGGAAAAGAGGAAGTGGAATAATTCTTTTACTACTCTTATTAGAAATGTAGCCTTTTAAATTATGCCCTTATTCTAATAGGATTAGTCCTCAAGGATACCAGGTAATCATTCTTTCTACTTCATTTAGAATATTTCCCTGATTATAATTTGTTTCAAGGATATTGCACTATTTTAATTAGTACCACAATTGTCTGAGTTGTGTGTAACATTAAAATGTAAAAGGTTGGCTTATGATTACGTATAAAAATCTAACTTAGACAATTATTTCTCAAAGCCTTTTCATCAAATTCCATTCATTGAGTGAAACGTTTTTTCTAAAATCAAAATAAATAAAAAATAGTCATCTATGCCCTGAAATTATGACAGCATTCAAAATTAACATAGTAACATGACTGAAATGCAATCATGAATATAGTTTTATCAGAATTTCTAATAAAAAATCCCTTTTCTTCAATTACTTGTCTTGTTGAGGATAGCTATTCTAACAGGTGTGAGGTGCTATCTCCTTGTCTTGATTTGCATTTCCCTAATAGCTAGTGAAGTTGAGCATCTTTTCATATGTCTGATGAATGTCTTCTTCAGAGAAACATCTGTTCAGGTTTTCTGCCCATTTTTTAAATTGAATTGCTGGGTTTTGTTGTTGTTGGGCTGTATGAATTCTTTCTTTATTTTGGATATTAACCCCTCATCGGAGGTGTTGTTTGCAAGTATCTTCTCCCATTAGGTCAGTTGCCTTTTTGTTTTGTTGATGGGTTTATTTTGCAGAACTTTTCAGTTTGATATGGTCCCTATTCATTTATTTTTGCTTTTGCTTCCCTTGCCTTTGAGATCAAATTTATAAAATTCCCTCTAAGACCAAGGTTCATAAGTTTGATACCTATGTTTTATTTTGATGTCTTTTTATAGCACCTCTGGCTTTATTTCCCACCCCTCCTTCACCCCAAGCAACCACTAATCTGTACTCCATTTCTATAATTTTTCATCTTAAGAATGTTACATAAATGGAATCATACAGTAGGTAATCTTTTTGAGATTTTTTTCACCTGACATAATTTCTCTGGATATTTATCCAGGTTGTTACATGTATCAGTAGCCCATGGAACATGTATCAGTGTTCATGTTGCATGTATGTTTTTGTGTTGCTGTGTAGTATTTTCGTAGTATTCTACATTATGCATGTCCTACAGCTTGTTAACTCATAAGAATAGTGTCCTTAAGATCCAACCATATTATCACATATGGCTTCATGATATATTTTCAAATCAGGAAGTATGGTACCTCCAGCTATGTTTTTATCTCATAATTGATTTGGCTATTGGGGTCTTTTGTAGTGCCATACAAATTTTAGAATTATTTTTCCCATTTCTTTAAGAAATGTCTTTGGAATTAGGAGGGAGGGGTTCAGGGGGGAGGGATTTTCTGTATATAAAATCATGTAATTTGCAAACTGAGATAATTTCCTTCTTCCTTTCCAATTTGGATGATTTTATTTCTTTTTCTTGTTTAATTGCTCAGGTTAAGGCTTCCACTACTGTGTTAAATAGCAGTGGCGAGATTAGGGAACTTTGCCTTGTTCCTGATTCTAGAGGAAAGCTTTCAGTTTTTACCATTGAGTATGATGTTAGCTATTGTCTTTTTATATACGGCCTTTATTATGTTGAGGTATTTTCTTTCTATTCCTAGTTTCATAAGAGTTTTTTTTTATCAAGAGAGGGTGTTGAATTTTGTCAAATATGCTACCTACATCTATTTAGATAACCGTGATTTTTATTCTTTATTCTGTTGAAGTGGTGTGTTATATTAATTGATACTTGTATATTGAACCATCATTGCATTACAGGGATAAATTTCACTTGGTCATGGTGTATGATCCGTTAAAAATGCTGTTGTATTCAATTTTGCTAGTATGCAAATGATAGTATTTGGCACTGTTATGTCTTCTTGAAGAATTGGCCCCTTTGTACCATTTATCATTATGCAGTGCCCTTCTTTATACCTGATAACCTTCCTTTCTTTGAAGTCTGCTCTTTCTGAAATTGATATAGCTACTACCACTTTCCTTTGACTAGTGTTAGCATGGTATTTTCTCCAACCATTTACCTTTTTCTATATAAGTCTTTATATTTAAAGTGAGTTTCTTGTATATAACATATAGTTGGGTCTTGTTTTTTTGATCTACTCTGACAATCTGTGTTTTTTAATTGCTGCATTTAGACCATTTATATTCAAATTATTATTAACAGAGTTGGATTAATATCTACAATATATTTTACTGTTTTCTATTTCTTACCCTTGTTCTTTGTTCCTATTTTTGTTTTCTGATGTTTTTCTGCTTTGTGTGGTTTTAATTGAGCATTATGTAATTCCATTTTCTCTCCTTTCTTAACATCTCAGTTATACTATTTTACTTTTTAAAGCCATTGCCCTAGAATTTACAATATACATTTACAGCTAATCCAAGTCCACTTTCAAATTACACTGTACAACTTCATGAGTAGTATGAGTCCCTAAAAATAACAAAATAATCTCAGTTCCTCCCTCCTGCTACTTGTATCACTGCTATCATTAATTTAACATATATAAGTATACATAAGCATATATACACACATAAGATACATACATAAACATACATAATTGAATACATTGTTTTTTGGTATTATTTTAAACTGTTACCTGTTACATCAATTAAGAATACATCTCGTAGAGCAAGAGAAAGGAAAAAATAAACATATGGGACTATATCAAACTAAAAAGCTTCTGCACAGCAAAAGAAAACAGCCTCAAAATACAAAGGAACCCCATGGTCTGGGAAAACATATTTGCCAAGGATGAATCTGATAAGGGGCTAATTTCCAAAGTGTACAAAGAACTCATAGCACTCAGCAAGAGGAAGACAAATAACCGAATTAAGAAATGGGCAAAGGACTTAAATAGACAGTTCTCCAAAGAGGACATACAGGTGGCCAAGAGACACATGAGAAAATCCTCGACGTCGCTAATCATCAGAGAGATGCAAATTAAAACCAAAATGAGGTATCACTTCACACCTGTCAGAATGGCTGCCATCAATAAATCAACAAACAACATGTGTGGGGAGGGTGTGGAGAAAGGGGAACCCTAGTACACTGCTGGTGGGAATGCAGACTGGTGCAACCACTATGGAAAACAGTATGGAGGTTCCTCAAAAAATTAAAAATGGAGCTGCCGTTCGACCCAGTGATTCCACTCCTAGGAATGTGTCCTAAGAATCCTGAAACATTCATCAGAAAGGATATATGCACCCCTGTGTTCATAGCAGCACAGTTTACAATAGCTAAGATCTGGAAACAGCCCAAGTGCCCATCAGTAGATGAGTGGATAAAAAAGCTGTGGGACATTTACACCATGGAATACTACGCAGCTGTAAAGAAGGATCTCATACCCTTTGGGACAGTATGGATGGACCTGGAGAATATTATGCTAAGTGAAATAAGCCAGGCAGCAAAAGACAAATATCACATGATCTCGCTTATACGTGGAACCTAAAGAACTTAATAAACTGATGAACAGAATAGATTCAATGACATGGAAGCATAGATGAGACTGATGAATGTCAGAGGGATGGAGGAGGGCGGGTGGGTGGAGGGGGAGAGAGTAACCAAAGAATTTATGTGCATACATACACAACCCAAGGACATGGACAATGGTGGGGAGAGGGACTGGGGAGGGGGAAGGAACAGGGTGGAACGGGTCATTGGGGAGAAAAAGGGACATCTGTAATATTTTAAACAATAATAAAACTTAAAAAAAAAAGAATAAGGAAAACTGTTATTTACTTTCACTTATTCCTTCTTTGACACTTTTCCTTACTTTACATAGATCTAAGTTTCTAACCTTTATTTTCCTTCTTTCTAAAAATCTTAACATTTCTTATAAGACAGGTCCCTCAGGTTTTGTTTGCCTAACAAAGTATTTCTTTTTCCTTCATTTTGAAGGATAATTTCATAGAGTATAGAATTCTAGTTTGATGGTTTTCTCTCAACACTTTAAATATTTCATTTCACTCTTTTCTTGCTTACATGGTTTCTGAAGAGAAGTGTAATGTAATACTTGTCTCTGTTCCTCTATAGGTAAGGTGTGTTTTTTCCTCTGGCTTTTTCAGGATTTTTTTCTTTATCTTTGATTTTCTGTAATTCAAAAATGATATGCTGAGGTGAGGTATTTTTGGACTTTATTCTGCTTGTTGTCCCTTGAGCTTTCTGGATCTTTTGGTTGGTTTCTGACATTAATTTGGGGGAAATTCTGTCACTATTGTTTCAAATATTTATTCTGTTCCTTTCTTTTGCTTCTGGTACTCCCATTATATATATGTTACACCTTTTATAGTTGTCCCAAAGTCCTTGGGGGATAGCTTTTTTTAGCTTTTATTCTCTTTGCTTTCCCGGATTCTATTGATATGTCTTATAGCTCAGAGAATTCTTCCTCACCCATGTCCTGACTACTAATAAACCCATCAGAGGTTCTTCACTTCTGTTACAGTGTTATTGGGTTTTTTTCTTTTTGTTTTTTTCCCTTGACTGTGCTTTTGGTATCATATCCAAAAATTTATTTTTTGAATTCAGTGTCATGAAGCTTTTCCCCTATGTTCTCTTCTAGCAGTTTTATAGTTTCAGGTCTTATGTTTAGATTTTTAATCTATTTTGAATACATTTTTGCATATGGTGTAATGTTAGGATCCAGATTCATTCTTTTGCACATGGATATCCAGGTTTTCCATCACCATTTGTTCAAGAGACTGTCTTCTTCCTATTGAGTGGTCTTGGTACCCTTTTTGAAGATCATTTGACATATTTATGATGATTTCTTTTGGGGAATCTCTATTCTATTTTATTGGCTTATATGTCTATCTGTGCCAGAACCACACTGTTTTCATTAATATAACTTTGTAATGTATTTTGAAATCAGAAAGTGTGAGACTTCCAAATTTTTATTTTATTTTTTTTTTGGCTGTTTGAGGTCTTTTGTTTTTAAGTGCAGCTTTTCTTTTTTCAGAGTAGAGAGACTGGAAGCTGCTTTCATGAAAAGCAGACTGGTTAAATAAGAGGAAGAGGTGCACCCTATGGGTGCTGTGATTCAGTGGAATATGAAAGTGTAGGAATCTACTGGGACAAAAACGGTCAATGCCACTTTAATAAATTCTGCTTCACATATCAGCCTTGGACCTTATGTGTATGAGCTTTTCCTCTGGTTTTTAACTATATGCATTAAAGGGTGTTTTCTCTTTTTCAATTTAGGGATGGTAAGGACTCCATGCTGGATACACAGGCTATACCAAAACTGCTTAAACTTTGGCAGATTTCAATGGGTAATTTGTCCACTGACTTATAAAATGTGTTCTTGCAATATGGTATGCTCTAGGCATGCAGTGGTGGTCACAGTGGTGGCTAATCACACCCAAACCCTGACTTCAAAAGACTTGATTCAGCCTTAGCAAGTTTGGCTCAATGGTTACGACATCGGGCCACAGACTGAAGGATCTTGGGTTCTGTTCCAGCCAAGTGCGTGTACTTCTATTGCAGGCTCAATCCCCAGCCCCAGTCGGGGCACATGTGGGAGGCAACCAATCGATGTGTCTCTCTCATATCAATGTTTCTCTCCTCTCTCTGAAAAGCAATGGAAAAAATGTCCTCGGGCGAGGATTAAAAAAAAAAGACTTGATTCAGCAGCTTTTATGAACATGGACACAGCCTAACATGTGTCACTGTAAGAGACAATTCCACATTTGCCTCTTCAGCTATAGAATGTAATTTCCTCATTTTACAAGGGAATATTCTTTGGTAAGTTTTCATTAAGGTGAAGGGACACTTCCTAATTTTCTGTATAGGAAATTTAAGTACTTTAGGTATGAACTGAGAACAAAACACATGCCATTCTATATTATAACTTTCAACAAGAAGTTTTACTTTAATTGAAATATTTTTTTCCATCCTCTAAAGTCATGAAAGAACCTCTTAAGCTCTGTGTAAGTAGTGTGAGCTGAGCTGTTTGCTGGGAGTGGAAGGAGAACAGACCTGAAGCCACTGTCTGCTGTATGGAAGAAGGGGCTAAACTGCACCAGACCTGCTTTTAAGTCATAGTTGGCTTGAAAATTTGTACTTACTGGAAAATTCTCTGCCTTGGGGTTGCAACTAAATAGATGAAGAAATTTGTTTTATCTAGAGGATATTCATCACCTAGACACAAGGAGTGCTAGTAACCCAGGCAAGCTGAGGCATTAAAGAAAAGGAAGCACCCATCCCCAGCCCCTCCTACAAGCTGCAGACACCAACCCTAACAAATCTGTTTAAACCATCCTGGCCAGACCGGATACCCCCACAGAGCCCAGTTCCATGGGGGAAGGGAAAGCAGCTCAGAACAAGTACATTCAAGGAGTGAGTCCCAAAACAGACCCAACCTCTAGACTGCTTGGAGAGCTGCCCTGGAGGACTTCAGCCGGTTCCCCAGGACCAGGCAGGGACAGCAGCTCACGTTGGCCTGGATCAGAGAACTGCCTGGGAGGCCCAGGATCCACACAAGGGGCCATATCCAACAACATGGGAGCAAAATCCAGTGAGCTCCACAAATAGCAGATCCAAAGGTGTTTTTTGTTTGTTTTTGTTTGCTTTGATTTTTCTCTTTCTTCTCTCCCCCCCCCCACAAATTTTCTCATTTCTATCTTTCATTTTAGTCTATTTTTTTTCTCATTCTCTTTATCTTTAAAAAATTTTTACTTTTAATTCAACTTTTTTCTTCTTTCCTTTGCTCTTTTTCCATTTTTCATTTTCTATTCTATATTTTATTTTATTCAGTGTTACTACTTTTTAAGATTATTATTATTTCATTTATTTTTTTCTATCTTTTATTTTTTATACTCACCCTATTTCTGGTCTCTTCCTTCTTTGTTTTTATACTCTCATTTTTTGTTTGTTTGCTTTATTTCTCCTCTAAGTCTCTTGGTCTTGTGTCTTCTAGTATTCTGTGTGTGTGTGTTTATGCGCATGTATTATTTGTTTGTTTTTTAGTCTTTTTGTTGTGACTGTTGCTTTTATTATTGTTGTGGTTTTTTTCCCTGTTGTTTTTGGTTTTGCCTGGTTTTTGTCTTATTTTGTTCTATCAGCACCTGTATAACAGTTGGCATGATGTGGTTGGGGTTGAGGCTAACAGTCAACAAGCCTGAGGTCTGAGCCGACTCACCAATGGGACAACAACAAGCAACACCCAGATACAACAGGAGAGCCCACGCAAGGGTCATTCCTAGAACACCCAGCTCAGGAGATCAAGGAGACTACACTTCTGGGTCCTACAAGAAGGCCACCACACCAAGACTGGGAGGCAGAGCAATCTTGTTGGATACACAGAAACAAACACAAAGAAACGGTAAAATGGCGAAACAAAGAAACAGCCCCCCCCCCCAAAAAAAACAGGACAAATCTGCAGAAAAAGAGCTAAATGAAATGGAGGCAAGCAATTTATCAGGTATACAGTTCAAGTAATGGTTATAAAGGTGTTCAAACAACTTAATGAGAACTACAAGTAACTTAGTGGAAACTACATCAGCATGAAAATACATATAGAAACCACGAATAAGAACCTATCAAAACCCTGGCTGGCATGGCTCAGTGGTTTGAGCATTGGCCCACACGTTGAAGTGTCATGGTTTCCATTCCTGGTCAAGAGCATGTACCTGGGTTGCAGGTTCCAACCCCAGCCCATGTCGGGGTGCATTCAGGAGGCAACCAATTGATGACTCTCACATTGTTGTTTCTCTCTCTTACTCTCTCCCCCTCTCCCTTTTCTACCACTCTATCTAAACATCAATAGAAAAATACCCTCAGGTGAGGATTTACAAAAAAAGAATTGGAAATGAAGAATGACATAGCTGAAATAAAGAATACCCTGGAGGGAATCAAAAGTAGATTAGAAGAAGCTGAAGCTCCAATCAGCAAAATAGAAGACAAGGTAAAAAAAGTCAATTAGAGAAAGAGAAAGAAAATTACTTAAAAAGCATGAGGACAGCCAGCCGGCATGGCTCAGTTCAGCGGTGAGGATTGACCTATGATCCAGGAGATCATGGTTCGATTCCCAGTCAAGGCGCATGCCCAGCTTGCAGGCTCCATCCCCAGTAGGGAGCGTGCAGGAGACAGCCGATCAATGACTCTCATCGTTGATGTTTCTCTCTCTCTCTCCCTCTCCCTTCCTCTCTCTAAAAAAGCAATAAAAAAATTTTAAAAAAAAGCATGAGGACAATGTAAGGCAACTGTAAGACAACATGAAATGGAGCAACGTCTGTATCACAGATGGTAACAGAGGAAGAAAGTCAGCAAGGGGTAGAGAACTTGTTTGAAAAAATATAGACAGAAAACTTCCCTAATCTGGTGAAGGAAAATGTCATACAAGTTCAGGCAGCACAGAGAGTCCCAATCAAAATGAACAGAAAGAGAACCACAGTAAGTTACATCATAATTAAAGTGGACAACATTAAAGACAAAGAGAATTTTAAGGGCAGCAAGAGAGAGAGAGTTACTTACAAGGGAGCTCCCATAAGGCTGTCAGCTGATTTCTCAACAGAAATAATACATACCAGAAGGGAATGGCATGCATTAGTCAAAGTAATGAAAAGCAAGGATCTGAAATCAAGACTACTCTATCTGGCAAGGATATCATTCAAAATTGAAGGTGAAATAAGAAGCTTCCAAAGTTGTGGTTTCAATTCCTGTCAGGGCATATACAGGAGTCAACCAATGAATGCATAAATAAGTGGAACAACAAATCAATGTGTGTGTATCTTTGTCTACCCACCGTTTTCCCTCTAACTCTAAAATAATAAAAATTTAAAAAATAAAATGTATAAATACCTTGCAGCTTCATTGCAAATCCAAATTCATTGCATCCTTTGGAAAGTCCCACTGGAAGGGTGAATCTTCTTTAATCTTTACAGCAAGGCTCCTACCAGTCAGCCTTTACTCAGCCTCACCAAACACCTAGACTTCAGCCCTTCTCTTTCCTATTTTATCTGCCCACAAACCTGAGTGAGGACAGAACATGAATTTTTAAAATATTTTTTTATGAATCATTTGATTAAGTAGTTGGCCATATTTTCTTTTATTTCCCTAAACTCTTCTATTAATCCAATGAACAAATATTTATTAAACACTTATTTTGTTTCCACTCAATGTGCTAGACATAAGAAACACTATAGTCATGCTCCTCCCTTCATGAGAAGGACAGATAGTAACAAGACTCAGATACACTGTGGTCAGTACTATGAAGATGACAAACGTGATGGGCTGGGTGAGGTGGTTAGGAATGGATGGATCAGGAAGCGCTCTCTAAGCAGGTGATATTTGAACTGAGAACCTGGAGCATGAGAAGAGTCAAACTTTTCATTTTTATTTATTTATGTTTTGGGGCATTTTACAGATTTTTTATTTCTTATAAAGTAAATCTCAGTCTTTAATATCCCACATAAACAAAAAGCTCTTTAAGGTTTTTAAATATTTTTTTTCAGAGTAAAAAGGACATGAGACCAAACAATGAGAAAACCACTGTGGTTTAACCCCAGCCCTGATTGGTCCATTTCTTGCTATGATGTCCTCGTAAGGCGCCATTGTGATGGGATGACAAACCACTCCTATAAAAGGTCCTGGCTGGGCTGAGGTTTTTTCCCGTTATAGCCCAGGAAGCTGATTGGTAGTGACCTGTTGGAGTTGGACTCTTTTGCTTATTTTCTTGTTTTATTTTCATTGTTTCTTCTTTATTTTTATTTTGTTAATTTTTCTGTTTTAATTTTATTTGTCTTCTTTTATATTTTCTTTTTATTTTGTTATTTTTATTTTGTTGGGTTTTTTTTCATTTTGTTATTTTTATTTTGTTTTCTTCTTTATTTTTTTTTGAGTCACAATGTCTGATGACTTTGCAGCCCTCTCTGCCAACCAGGAGTACCATATCGGTATTACAGCCTCCTGCACACCACTGGCAAGGGATCCTTTGCCGAGGTGAGGTTGGCCCGGCACACTTTGACCGGCACTGAGGTGGCTGTGAAAGTTATGAGGCAGCGAGGCTCCTCTAGACTTCGAGAAGTCCAGTGTCTCAAGGAGTTAAATCACCCAAACATCCTAAAGTTGTTTGAGGTGATTACCACTGAGAACAAGCTGTATCTGTTCATGGAGCACGTGAGTGGAGGGGACTTACTTGCTTACTTGGAGAACTGTGGCCCCATGGCGGAGGAGGAAGCCCGAGGTATGTTCCGGCAGCTGCTCTCAGCAGTGCAGTACTGCCACCAGAGGAGCATCGCCCACAGGGACCTCAAGCCCGAGAACATTCTTGTAGACTGTTACATGAATGTTAAGTTAGCCGACTTTGGGCTCGTTAGGCAATCTGCAGATGATAAACTGTGCACCTTCTGTGGCACCGTCTCCTATATGGCCCCAGAGATCTTGGACCACAAACTCTGTGATGGGCGGAAGGCTGATATCTGGAGCATGGGGGCAGTTCTCTATGAGATACTGATGGGGAAAGCGCCATTTGAGTGGGGACACATTTGAAGAGGAGAAGAAGCAGATATTGAGTGGGCACTTCCTTGTTCCATACTTTTTGTCTCTAGACTGTCAGAAAATTTTAACAAAATTAATGACACTTGATCCCAGCCAAAGACCAAGCCTGGAAGATATAAGGAAGGACCCCTGGGTTAGCATTGGCCAGGTGGAGGAACTGAGGCCGTACATTGGGCCCCCCCTGGGTGACTTGGACCCTCAGATTACTGAAAAAATGAAGAATCTGGGGTTTGAGCAGCAGGAGATACAAGAGTCAGTAACAGAAAGAAAGTATAATAATAATATGGGTACATATCTAATCCTAGATAGTATGAAAAACAAGATGGTGGGCCACAGGATCAGAGTAAGGCCCTGCCACTGTACTGACCTCAACATCAGTCTTCCCCCAACCCTGGGTGTTCAGACATCAGGGCGGAAGACAGAATACCCTGCCAGACACCTAGGCAGCAAGGAGGTGAGGATGCCCACTCCCCCAGGCACCCTGAAATCCAGGATGCCCACTCCCCCGAACAGCCTGAAATCCAGGAATACCATTCCTCCAGCCAGCTTGGAGGTAATTCCTTCAAGAAGCATGGAAGCAAGGAAGCCCATTCCCTCAGCTAGCGTGAAGGTGAGGACTACCACGCCCCTATCTGGCCCAGAGTCAAGGACAGCCACCCCCAGCCCAGTCCTCCATTGTGGCCCTGGGGGCTCCCCTACCACCCACAGTAACTGCACCAGCAGTGGTGTTGGGACCCCAGCCTTTTCCTCTGGGCACAGCCAGGGCTGGCAGGGGCTGACTAGGAGGGTCTTCAGTTCTCTCTCAAGATTTATATGCTGCATGCCTTCTGCTAAAAAGAAGCATCTCAAAAGGTCAAGAGTCAAGCCTGTATAATTTTTTAAAATTGTGGATGGCCAGAGGTCTCAAATAGCTGTGGGTGAGAGCTGTGCCAGAAATACATGCTGTGTGCAAGGTGAGAGGACCTGGTCCAGGGGACAATGGAGGTGTACAAACTGCTGAGGAGTTCTCTGCTTGAGGTTGCCATTAAGAGGGTATCCAGCATCTCCATGATCTTCAGAAGCATCTCATCCAAAATACCTGCTGAGCTTGTAGAACTGTCTGAAGCCACTGGGTTCAAGAAGAGAGACTGCCCTTGCTGTGGGTCCACCCCTCGGCCCTCCTCCTGAATGAAACTGCAGAGACTGGACTGTTTTTCCTGGGCCCTTCTCCCTCCCCTGCTCTCCTTTGCTCCCATGTTTGTGGAGGTTCTTATTAAAGTATTTTGTTCTCTCAAATTTTGTAATAAACTTGATGTTCCAGAAAGATGTATTGGATACTCTGTTTTTCATCCTCTGCACAGAATTGGGCTGTGCATCTTGTAGTTTGAGAAGTGTGTGGTGATGTATTACTTGGGCTTTATTACGGGAACTGCAGCAGTAACAAATGTGGTTCCGCAGGGAAAAGGCCACTGCCCAGCATGTGGGCGAGTTCCAGACACCAGGGCACAGCATTGGGTGGAGCAGGCAGAGGTCTCCATTCTCATGCAGCTAACCCCCGGGTGCTCTATGACCTCAGCAGAAATCCTCTGGCTGGCCTCTTGGCTTTGCTCACTTCCCTCTGTGTCGGTGTCCTCCTCAGGTGGACTTTCCCTTCATATAAGTCAGACTTTTAAAGCCCTGGAGGAAGAGTGCTCCAGGCAGAAGGAACACCCAAGCTCAAGAAAGAGCTCAAGTGGGAAAGAACTTGGGTTTTTTGAAGGTGGCCGAAGCGTAGTGAGCTAGCGTGAGAGCAGCAGGTGTTGTGGCTGCAGACGAAGGGCAGAGCTTTGGGCCATGGGAAGGAGTGTGGATTCTATTCTGAGAACAGTGATCAAACTATGAAGGGTTGTAAGCAAGGAAGCAACATTATCTATGTTTTAAAACTAGTACATTGTGGAGAATACCCTTCCTCTGCACACATTTTTATCTCTACATATAAGATTCGCCAGGCAGGGCAGGCTTGCTTATAACCACTGAAAAAATGAGTTGGAAATTGTATGTGTTTTTCCCCACTCTAATCCTTACCACACCAGTTCCCTGAACAGGTAGGAATGCAAATTAATACCTTGTTTTAAAAGGGAAAGGCCTGCCTGCCTCTGTGGAGCTGATCCCTTGTTCTGACATTGCTGATTAGCCGATCTTCCTGCCCTTTTCACTGAGGAAGCTGTGGTGTTCCTTTGATTCCTCTGACCTCCTCCTTCCCTGAGATCCCAACAGCACATGGCATAGATCTGTGTGTGACTCTCATCCCTTTGTATTGTCATCAAGTGGTTCCCTTCCCCTCCTTGCCCTGACCGTCCATTCCTGAGCTCTTTGGGGACTGGAAACTATCTTACCTTTTATTTCCAGTCATTATCACAGAGCCAAGTCCAGAGCAGGTGCTCAGAAAATGATGGACAGGGGAACAACCAACCCGGTGATTATATAGTGGATTGTCCCAAATCAGGACAATTGGAGTGTAAACGGGAATGTGATTAATGACTATGGTGGGACAATAGTGTTCAGTTGGTAAGGGATTTTACTAGGATGTACAGTCTGTAAAGCATTATGAACAAAATTGTGAAGTTCCAATTCTGGAAATCTTTTTTTGTTGTTAATCCTGACCTGAGGATATTTTTTCTATTGATTTTTAGAGTGGAAGGGAATGATTGGGGGGGGGGGGGGGGAGAGAGAGAGGGAGAGAGAGGGAGAGAGAGAGAAATTGATGTAAGAGAGACACGTCGATTGGCTACATCCTGCACACACCTGGGGGAAAATATTCATATGAAATTAATTTAAAGTAACTTAGGAAAGTAAATAGGTGTATATGTTTCTTTCTTTATAATCTTTTTCTCATTTTAAAGATTATGCATGCTTACTGTTAGAATATGATCCCAGAAAATTCATAACATAAAGATAATTTAAAAATAAAAATAAACCTGAATAACACAATTCAGAGAAAAAAACATATAATATGTGAGTTTTTTAATTTAGTAATTTTAGAAATACAAGAATTTTGAATCTCAAAATGTTAGTGCACATGTAAATCTGAATTTACATAAAGGAGGGAAAAGAGATATGGTTTTATTAAAAGCAATTAACAGTGGAATGATTATCATACCTTCCCTTGTGTACTTAAAAGTTTTATTTACTCAAAATTTACTAGTTACAAAATTTACATGTACTAGTTAGCCCCATGCTTATTCAGTAATTTAAGACACTTCTTTACTAAATAAAATTTCATACAATTTCAGTCAGTTATAATGAGATGAGTGAGGCTTCCCTTTGGAAATTGTGCATTTAAATCCCTGCTTTTCTTACTTGCCAGAAACACACACTTTCCAGCTCTTTGCACACTAACCTTTCTGCTATGAAAGAGTAAAAACAGAAGATTGAGCTTTGTACTAATGGTCAGTGAGAGGAAACAGCTTTGGCTCTATTACCCTCCTGAGTCAGTGGGTGTAGGGAGATGATTATTTACTTATAAAAATGGTACAGGTATTGAAAATATCTATTTATTTTTTCCAAAGCAGAACATCAGCATGGTATAACATTATCATCATAAACACAAACAGGCAAGATGGTTAGAAAACAACAGCTACAACAGCAGCAACAATAACAACCACTCCACACCAAGATAACCCACTGTTCCACAATAGCAGCATGTTCCCGTCCTGCCCTAAGGATTTCCCTATTCAGGAGAATGACTGCACCATCACCACATAATAGTAAAAGGATCAATCCAACAGGGACATATAACCCTTGTTAACATATATACACTCAATACAGGAGCACCTAAATTTATTTTAAAAATTGATGAACTTTAAGGGAGATATTGACAGCAATACAGTCATAGTAAGAGACTTTAACACTGCAAGGACATTACTAGATAGATCTTCCAGAGAAAAAATTAACAAGGAAATAGTCACCTTAAATGACACACTAGATGAGTTGGATCTAACTGATATTACAGAACATTTCAGAGTACATATATCACAGTGTATAAAAGTGGCAGAATATACATTCTCTCAAGGGCACGTGGAACATTCTTAAAGACAAATCTTATGTTAGGGCACAAAATAAGCCTTAATGAATTCAAGAAGATTGAAATCATGTCAAGCATCTTCTCAGATTACAATGACATGAAACTAGAAATCAACTACAATAAAAAACTCAAAAACTTCAAACACATGGAGGCTAAATAGCATGTTATTAAACAATAAATGGGTTACCAATGAGAACAGGGTAAAATAAAAAAAATTCCTGGAAACAAATGAAAATGAATACCCAACAACCCAAAATCTATGGCACACAGCAAAAGCAGTCCTGAGAGGAATGTTAATAGCACTACAGCCCTATCTCAGGAAACAAGAAAAATCACTAATAAGTTATCTAACCCTACAACTACAAGAGAGCCCTGCCTGGTTTTTCTCAGTGGTTAGAGTGTCAGCCTGTGGACCGAAGGGTTACGGGTTTGATTCCCGGTCAAGGGCACATACCTCAGTTGCATTAGTCTCAATCTCTGGCCCCAGTCCTGCATGTGCAGGAGGAAGGAAATCAATGTGTCTCTGTCACATTGATGTTTCTCTCTCTTTCTCTCCCCCTAGTCTCTGAAAAGCAATGGAAAAAATATCCTTGGGTGGATTTTAAAAAAAGAAAAAAAAAATACAAAACATCAATGAAACCAAGAGCTGGTTCTTTGAAAAGATAAATAAGATTGATGAACCTTTAGCCAGACTCACCAAGAAACAGAGTGAGAGGACACAAATAAATAAAATCAGAAATGAATGAGGAGATATGACAACTGACCCAACAGAAATACAAAGGATCATAAGAAAATACTATGAGCGACTATATGCCAACATACTGGACAACCGGGGTGAAATGGACAAATTCCTAGAAACAGACAGTCTTCCAAAGCTGAATCAGGAACAATCAAAAAACTTGAATAGGCCAATAACAACTAATGAAATTGAAGCAATAATCAAAAAACTACCAGCAACAAAAGTCCAGGACCAGATGGATTTATAGGTGAGTTTTACCAAGCATTCCAAGAAGAGTTAACACCTCTTCTTCTCAAACATTTCCAGAAAATTCAAGAGGAGGGAAAACTCCCCAGCTCTTTTTATGAGGGTCAGCATCATCCTAATCCCAAAACCAGATAAAGACACTACAAAGAAAGAAAATTACAGGCCAATATCCCTGATGATCACAGATGCTAAAATCCTCAACAAAATACTAGCAAGCCAGATCCAGAAATACATTAAAAAGATCATATACCACAACCACGTGGGATTTATTCTGGGGATGCAAGGCTGGTATAATATTTGCAAATCAATAAATGTGATACATCACATAAATAAAATAAAGGACAAAAATCATATCAATAGTTGCAGAAAAAGCGTTCAACAAAATCCAGCACCCATTTTTGATAAAAACTCTAAGAAAAGTGGAAATAGAGGAAACATACCTCAACATAATAAAGGCCATATATGACAACCTACAGCCAATATTATACTCAGTGGTCAAAAACTAAAACCATTTCCCTTAAAAACAGGAACAAGAGACTGATGAATGTCAGAGGGATGGAGGAGGGCGGGTGGGTGGAGGGGGAGAGAGTAACCAAAGAATTTATGTGCATATATACACAACCCAAGGACATTGACAATGGTGGGGAGAGGGACTGGGGAGGGGGAAGGAATGGAGTGGAACTGGTCATTGGGGAGAAAAAGGGATATCTGTAATATTTTAATAATAAAACTTAAAAAAACAAAACAAAAAAAACCACAGGAACAAGACAGGGGTGTCTGCTTTTACTACTCTTACTCAACGTAGTGCTGGAAGACCTTGCCACAGCCATCAGACAAGAAGAAAACATAAGAGGCATCCAAATTGGAAAGGAGGAAGTAAAACTGTCATTATTTGCAGATGACATGATATTGTACATAGAAAACCCTAAGGACTTCACCAAAGTACTACTGGATTTGATAAATGAATTCAGCAAGGTAGCTGGATACAAAATTAACATCTGAAAATCAACGGCATTTTTATACACCAGCAATGAACTCTCAGAAAGAGAAACAAAAGAACAATACCATTTACCATTGCAACTGAAAAAATAAGATACCTAGGATTAAAGTTAACCAAGGATGTAAAAGACGTGCACTTGGAAAACTACAGGAAACTGAAAAAAGAAATAGAGGAAGATATAAACAAGTGGAAGAATATACCATGCTCATAGATTGGAAGGATTAATATCATTAGCATGTCCATACTACCCAAAACAGTCTATAGATTCAATGCAATTCCTGTTAAAATACCAACAGCATATTTCACAGAGCTAGAACAAATATTCCAAAAATTTATATGGAACCAAAGAAGATCCCGAATTGTCCCAGCAATCTTGAGAAAGAAGAACAAAGTTGGAGGGATCACTTTACCTAATATCAAGCTATACTATAAAGCCACTGTGATCAAAATAGCCTGGTATTGGTACAACAACAGATATATAGATCAATGGAAAAGAACAGAGACCCCAGAAATTGACCCAAGCTATTATGGCCAGTTAATATTTGACAAAGGAGGCAAGAGCATACAATGGAGTAAAAACAGTCTCTTCAATAAACGATGTTGGGAAAATTGGACAGGTATATGCAAAAAAATGAAACTAGATCACCAGCTTACTCCATACACAATAATAAATTCAAAATTATAAAAGATTTGAATGTAAGTCACGAAACCATAAAAATTCTGGAAGAAAACATAGGCAGTAAAGTCACAGACATCTGACATAGTGGAATTTTTACCAATACATCTCCTAGGACAAGAGAAACAAAAGAAAGAATAAACAAATGGGACTATATCAAACTAAAAAGCTTCTGCATAGCAAAAGAAATCAGCCTCAAAATACAAAGGATCCCCACAGTATGGTAGAACATATTTGCCAAGGATGCATCTGATAAGGGGCTAATTTCCAAAGTGTACAAAGAACTCACACAACTCAACAAGAGGAACAAAAAACAATCCAATTAAAAAATGGGCAAAGGACCTGAATAAACACTTCTCCAAAGAGGACATACATGGGAGAAAAAGAGACATCTGTAATATTTTAAACAAAAATAAAATGTAAATAAATAAATAAATAAAGTTAAAATTAAAAAAAAAAAAGACATATAAAAGGCCAAGAGAGGTATGAAAAAATGCTCAATGTCGCTAATCATCAGAGAGATGCAAATTAAAACCACAATGAGGCATCACTTCTCACCTGTCAGAATGGCTGCCATCAACAGGTCAACAAAAGACAAGTGCTGGCGAGGGTGTGGAGAAAGGGGAACCCTGGTACACTGCTGGTGGGAATGCAGACTGGTGCAGTCACTATGGAAACCAGTATGGAGGCTCCTCAAAAGATTAAAAATGGAGCTGCCTTTGACCCAGTGATCCCACTTCTAGGAATATATCCTAAGAATCCTGAAACTAATCACGAAAAACTTATGCACCCCGATGTTCACAGCAGCAGAATTTACAATAGCTAAGATCTGGAAACAGCCCAAGTGCCCATCAGTAGATGAGTGGATAAAAAAGGCTGTGGGACATTTACACCATGGAGTACTAGGCAGCTGTAAAGAAGAAGGATCTTGTACCCTTTGGGACAATATGGATCAGCCTGGAGAATATTATGCTAAGCAAAATAAGCCAGGCAGAGAAAGACAAATATCACATGATCTCACTTACATGTGGAATCTGAAGAACATGATAAAGTGATGAACAAAATAGATCCAGAGACATAGAAGCATGGAGAAATCTGACCAATCTCAGAGGGAAGCTGGAGGTGGATGGGTAGGGAGAGATTAACCAAAGAATTTATATGCATATATGCATAACCCATGGAAACAGACAATAGTGTGATGAAGGCCTGGGGTGGGGAGTGGGGGTGGGGTAGAAGGGGTTAATGGGGAAAAAGGGGGACTTGTAATATTTTTAACAATAAAGATAAAAAAAGAATGAATACTGGCAATTTTTTTAAATCAACTTTTTAGAACTGTAGAAATTACCAAAAACTTGTAACAATCTCTAGCGTGTTTATTTAAGAAAAATGCCTGAATCTGAGTAACAGCAGTGAGCTTTGTAGCGTTTTAATCCTCGCTATTCCTAGCCTCATCTTGGAAATCCCAGGATATCCTTGGAAAACAGCAATCCCACCATCACAGTAATAACTAGCAGTCCAGCAGCCACTAAAAGGGGTAGAATGGAATTAGAGCTCCTTCGAAACCTTATTCCCACATAACTGTCATCCTTTGATCCATCTGGAAGTTCTGTGGAAAATCCCACCCCAAAGCTTGCCTTTGTTTGACCTTAATCTTGGTTCACGCAGTGTGAACAGCCTTTTTTCTTGGAAGCATTTATTGGAGATAATCAGCAGCAATTGTTGAATATCATAGTTGCCTGATGTGACAACAATTGGGGCCAACAACACAGTGACTAAAAAAACTTTAAAAAATACTGGAGAACAAAATGTCTATAGGGGGCTTTTTAAAAAGTTCCAACCTATTCCTGAGAATCTAGAAGGCTACATGTAGGCATAGCTTTGTGTGCATGCCCAGGAAAGATGAAGAAGGCTCTAAGCACTCACCTCTGGCTGACCTTGGGGCCCTGCGTGAGCAGGAAATGAAGACTAAGACAGGGTTGTAAACTGCCTGTCTGAGCATTAAGGGGATGCCCTAACATGCATACAGAGCCACTCAGCAAAATGGGAGCTTTATTGATTTGAGACATTTAAGGAAATCTTTCTCCAGTCATTAGCTGATCAGTAAATTAACCATGAAGAGACTTCAGAGGCTACATCCAACAAAGAATACCAATGTTAAAGAGTTAGTCCAGGAAAGTCACTAGCAAACACATAGCCACAATACCAATAAGTGGCGCCAAAAATGCACTCTGTGAATGGGAGCTTATCTAATTTCCAGAGTTGCCAAATTGTATTATTTAAAATGTCCAATTTTCCAACAAAAATTAGAAGACATGGGGGAAAAACACAAGAAGGTATGGACTATACACAAGAAAAATTAATGATGAGTGAATAGAAACTGTACCTGAGGAAACCAATGCATTGGATCTACTAAACAAATATTTTAGATCATTATTTTAAAAATACTCAAAGAATGGAAGAAAATCATGTCTAAAGAACTAAAGGAAAATATGAGAACAATGTCTCACCAAATTGAGAATAACAATAAATAGATAGAAATTTAAAAAATAGGTCAATTAAGATTATCCAGTTAGAGAATGTCTTAGAGTGTTTGGGCTGGTATTAAAAACACCTCACAGGCTGAGTAGCTTATAAACAATATAAATTTATTTCTTGTTGCTTGAAGACTAGAAGTCTGAGATCAAGGTGCCAGCATGGTCAGGTGAAGGCTCTCTTCCAGTCACAGACTTTTCATTGTATCCTCAAGGGTGGAAGGGGCTAGGGAGCTCTGTGGATATCTTTTATAATTTCATTCATTAGGATTCCATTATCGTGACCTAGGCACCTCCCGAAGGTGCCACCTGCTAATGTGATCACATTGGACATTACAATTTCAGCCTGTGAATTTTGGAGAGATACAAACATTCAGGCCATAGCACTGAGAAACAACATAATCAAAACTGTACAATAGAAATTAACATATTTAACATAACAGAAGACAAGTGATGGGAGAATATAGGATCACAAAAGATCTATATAAAGCAAACAGCTAAATGACATGCATAAATTCTACCTTAGAAGCAATTATGATGCATTAAAATCTTCAGTCAGAAGGTAGAGATAGGAATAGATAAGAGGAAACATAGGTCACCTATATCTTGTCTGCAAGAGACACACTTTAAATTCAAAGCCATAAATAGGTTGAAAATGAAAGGAGAGAAAAGGATATGCCATGCAAGCAGTAATTAGGAGAGAGCTGGAGTGGTTATACTAATATCAGACAAGACAGACTTTATGACAGATTGTTACTAAAGGCAAAGTTGGCTATCTTAATAATAAAATAGTCATCCATCAAGAAGACATAACTATTATAAATATGGGTGCACCTGACAAAGAGGAGACACAGAAACTGACAGAATTGAGCAATTCAACAATCATAGTTGGAAACTTCAAATTTATACTTTCATAATTGATAGGGCAATGAGACATAAGATTAACAAAACAAAAAGAGAGAGAGAGATTTTAAAAGCACTCTAAACCAACTAGACCTAAGCAGCCATCTATAGAACAATCTACTGAACAACAGCAGAATCCATGTTCTTCTCAAGTACGCATAGAACATTTGTAAATCATCTATCTAGTAAGGGAGTAGTCTCCATAATAGGTAAAGTACTCATACAACTCCATAATGAAATTAAAAGTAAGCCAATAAAAAATGGGTGAAGCTTAAAAATAGACATTTCTCCAGAGAAGATGCGCAATGTCCAATAAGCACATGGAAAAGATCTCAACATTATTAGCCACAAGGAAATGCAAATCAAAACCACAAAGAGATACCATCTCATACCCAGTGGAATAACTAGAATAAAGAAGATGGACAATAACAGATGTTAGTGAGGATGTGAAAAATTAGAATACATTGTCAATGGGAATGTAAAATAGTGCAGCAGATTTGGAAAACACTTTGTCAATTCCTCAAAAGTTAAACATAGAGTTATGATGTGATCCAGCAACTCAGTTTCTTAGTACATACCCAAAGGAAATGAAAACATATGTCCACTCAAAAATTTGTGCACAAATATTCACAGCCATATTATTCATAATAGTCATACAGAAAAAATGTTTATCAGCTGATGAGTGGATAAACAAAAGTGGTATATCCATTCAATGGAATATTATTTAGCCACAAAAATAATTTAAGTATTGATAATGCTGCAGCATGGATGAGCATATCATGCAAAGTTAAAGAAGCCACACACACAAAGATCCCATGTTGTATGATTCCACTTATATAAAAGGTGCAGAATAGAAAAATCCATAGAGACAGAAAGATTAGGGGCCTGAGGAAAGCAGAGGAATGGAGAATGCTAATTTATAAAAGGTTTCTTTTCAAGGTGGTCTAAGGTTCTGAAATTATTAGTGACAATGGTTGTACAACTATGAGACTATATTAAAAAGCACTGAATTGTATACTTTACCAGCTCTTTTTTGGTATATGAATTATATTGCAAGAAACAAAAGGAAAAACAATTTTATATGTAAAAGGCCCATACAAGAGGCTGATAGTACAGTCTGAGGCTCCCTACATTGTCAAGTACGTAATTTTGAATCCTTGGGTAGAGCTTGTAGCTCCAGAACCACATAGATTATCAAGCAAATCTGGAGAGAGTGACTTGGATGCTGGTGGAAACAAGGTCCTAAGAGACTGAAAGAGGACATGCAGCCAGAAGCAGCGAAAGGGGTAGGGAGGAAATGTGAGACTGAGACTGGGTTCAGCTATTGAATTCTTTTTCATGGTTTAGTTTTCAGAGCCAATAAAGTCTCCTTTTCCAGTTAAGCCGTTGGGTTGGATTTCTGTCACTTGCTAGTAAAACTCTGGAATAATAGATGTATTTAAAGAAAAACACCACTCCAAATGGCTTAAATAATTATAACACTAAAAATAGTATATTGCGTGGTGATGAGTGAAAGTGAAGATACAAGAGTGTTGTATTTCAATATCATTGGCCAGAAAGTTGTTAATGGATAATTGAAGCTCAAATACTTAATCCAATTTTGAAACTTGAAGAAAAATGTTCGATAGGATCAAAGCTCAGAATGTTCAGGAAGAATATGACTGGGAATGATCAAGCCTGATTGTTATGAGCAACCTGTGCTTGACTAATCTCTCTGTTTTAATGCCGTGAGCAAGCTCTTACATTACTGCTGCTGAATTATTTTATAGGCTGCAGAAGAAAGGAGTCCCAACTTTTTTTACTCAGACAGAATAAAGTAGCCCAAACAGTGGATTTTTTTTCACATATATAAAATTGGCACTTCTATCGGTTTTTTGAGAAATGAAAATTTATTTTTCTGACTTATTTTCTTTACTAAATGTTTTTAAAAATCAGGTATTTTTGCTATTAATAAAATAGTTTAATCTAGTGAAATAATATGAGGAATTTTCATTACATTTTTTCAAATAATATACTTAAGGGGTTATAGTTATCAAATTTATTATTTATCTATTAAAATGTGCCAGAGGAATGTAATTATAAATTATTGACATATAAAATAATTTCCGTTATTCTACAATTAATTTTAAAGGATAAAATAATTAATATAATCGTATGCCTTCAACCCTCCAAGAGGAATCCATAATATCTTAAATCGGCCTGATTAATTTTCTAGTAATAAATGGGCATATAATAACTTCCTATCCCTACCCAAGTAAATAACAAATGAAATGCAACAGATGAGTAAAGTATCTTAGCTGACAAAGGAAAATGCCCAACATATATGACTATTGACTTGATTCTAAATGATCACTAGAATAAGCAGTCACTGACAAGTGAGTAGATTAATGCATAGATACACTCACACACACACACAGGAAACAGAGGAAGACTTGATAAAATTTTAATTAACTATGGAAGTTCTATAGAAGAAAATTGTTGTCCAGAAATATCTGGATTAACTGGATATCCAAATCTAATTCCTAAGAAGATATGTATGTATGTGTTTTAGAGAGAGAGAGACAGAGATAGCAATGGAAAGACAGCTCATAGCTGAGAGCTGCCTGGTATTGTGGACAATTGCTCTGGGCAGTGAGATACATCTTACCTGAAATTTTACAGCAGTCCCCAGGTAACGGCTGACTGGCTAACAAGGACAACTCTGTGGTGCATTCATGTTCCAGAACTGCTTCTGGGGTCAGCCTGAAGCTAAAGGCTGGTTGACTCTAAATCCATGCTCAACTTTCTCCTGCCATCCTGCTTTCCTCCTTTCTTTCTCTTGAGACAATTCTCCCAATAGATCCCTTCCAGAAGCATGCGTTTTTAGACTATGCTTCTAGAGAACCAGTCATAGGAATCATTTTCTGTCTGTCGCCACATCTTTTCTCCCAGTAATAGTGTTAAACGCCTAAAATGTTCATAGTTGGTGCTTGCTCTGCCCAGCCACTGCTTTCTGAGCTCTTACATCCCCTTGGTTGCATCCCTTGAATGCTTTTCCTACAAAAGTGCCTGTATCTTGTGTAGTTTCTTTATCGCCCTGTCTTTGACTTGGCTTTCCCATTTGTCTTGAATTGGGATAGGGAGGGACACTAGCCTGGTGGACCTGGACAGGAAGTTCAGAAATAACTTCATGTCCATTTCTTGGTTTTATTTTTATTATTACTATTATTTTAATCCTTACCAGAAGATATTTTTTCCATCGCTTTTCAGAGAGAGTGGGAGGAGAGAGATAAAAACATCCATGTGAGATGTGTGAGAGACAAACCGATTGGTTGCCTCCAGCATGTGCCCCGACCCTGGCCAGGGATTGAGCCTGCAACCTAGGTACGTGCCCTTGGCTGGAATCGAACCTGGGGCCCTTCAGTCCAAGGGCTTTTGCTCTAACCACTGAGCAAAACCCCCCTGGGCCCAATTCTTGGTTTTAGATCTGGTCTTTTGTGGACATAAAGGATAGGTCCTTAGCAAGTCTCTCAGAAACAAAGAGGGCTCATATAATCTAAAACAGTAAAAGCTGACCCACTCAATCTGTGTCTGGGTCATTTTGCTGAAAGCCAATTCTTCAAAAGCCAGTTCACCAAATAGGCGATCCCCACATGACTAATTTGACAAAATACTTGTTTCTATAACTATTTGGTTTTAATGGGCTGGTTCTCATTTGGTATTCAAAACAGGCCTACAAGCACAAATAGAATATTCCTTATACCATTATTATGAGGCAAAATTCAAAACAGTCAACTAAAATTAAATGCTTAGAAGAAATGAGTAATTTTACAAATTGATCATTTCAAGGATTGTACATGGCTTTTGGGAAATTATTGGCTAATTAACTTACATCTGTTAGATATCTAGGCTACATATTATTAATTTATTTTTGTATTTTTCAATATTTTTGAACCAATTTCCATCCATTCATAATCACTTAAATGTCCTTAATGTTGAAAACATTGGGAGTTAATCCACCCTCAAATAGGTTCAATTTCCTGTCATTTTCTCTAATTATTAATATACAAATAACTTCCAACTTAAATTTTAGTACATCCTGTAAGTAACTACTTGAGAAGTCCAAGATAAATATTTTGCTTTTTGCCTTAAGAATTTTTTTCTCTTAGAGTTGGGAATTGCATTCTTGTCCACTAATGATGGAAATAAAAATTACTACCAACTGTCTTGAAAATAGCTTTGGAACATGTATCAAAAGATTTAAAAAATGATCTTGCCCATTAATACATTAACCCAATTTCTTAAAGAAATAATCACTGAGATATTAACTGCAGCATTTTTATGAAAATTTAAATGTAAATAACACAAGTGGGGCTCATTTCAGATATAGAAGGACTCAGCATTTAAAAATTGCCCTCAAGAATTCAACCTTTCTTTGCCTATAGAATTCTGTTTTGCCTCTTGTTTTTTATATGGTGGCCCCCAAGACAATATTCCTGTCTTCAGTTCACTGACTCAAATTTGTTCACATGCTCTTCCCTGAACAATTCTGTTACCAGGGAGCAGCAGTATCTTGATTAATTTAAACTAAGTAGAATCTATCTCTGGCACATAGAGCAGAAACAGCTCACCCAAGTCATGAATTAAGAGTAAAAGAAAACTGGTGATTAAAAGGAAATTTACCATAAGAGGGAAGAATGTTTTCTTGGTGACAGAAACTGAAGATACTCCCTCAATAATGATTTTTTAAAATGTAATAAATTACTATGTAGACATTAAGTCATATTGTTAAAAAATATTTAATTATATGATAAGAAAGTGGTTAGGATAAAATGTTGCATTTAAAAAACTGGAGGAATAGCCTGAGGCATTTTGACCTGTGAAGAGTTACATGAGCTCAAGCATAATAAAGGAGGGAAAAATCTTTAGAAACAAGACTGGAGAGATAGGCAGAGCCCAGATAATGAATCGTCTTATAGATCATAGTATTCATTTTAGTCTTTTTCAAAATTTAATTAAAGATGACATGACACCATAGGTTTTTTAGCAAGAAGTTTGCATAATATATAAATATTTTTAAAGAATAGTGAGAGGAATGTGTGGAGAATAGACTAGAGGGTAGCAAGTGTAGAAGCAGGAATTTAAAATATCTCTGGGAAAATCAGCACACTTAACCTGTGTAGTTCTACATTTAATCCCTATGCAGTGATCTTACTGCCCGTTATTACTTACGTTCTGCTGTTTGGCATCTACCATGGACACAATTCCTGGAGCATCTTTTTCTGTATGTAATATATTCTAGGCAGTACAGGCTTGTGAAATATTTCTGTGCATGAGCTTCAAGGAAAAGTTCAAGACTGCAAAGATTTTATAAACTTTCTATGTGTTTTGTTAAAACCACATCACTATATTTGAAATTTTTTCTCTTAACAAATGCTTCATTAAATAACAAAGTGATTACATCTTATTAAACAGACCCTTTGGGTCCTAAACTATCAATTCTATAATGTTTGAGAAATTACTGAGCCCAGAGTATATTTATGAGAATGCCATCAAGAGTAGTTTAAAAACATTAGCATTCAAATGAAAATTGACTTGAGTTACAATGTTATCCCTGATGTTTTCTTATGATTCACAAAATTTTTATAGACAGATTCAACATAAAATCACTAAAAAGATAAATAAAACAGTTTGTTTTCCACTGGTTCTCCAAGCACTTAGGTTATTTCTCTGATATTTAAGTATATATACAGTCAACTTTTATACCCCCATTTACAATTTTGAGAGCAAACATAATTGAGATTTTTTCCTAAGTGAAAGGCATTGAGCACTTAATATTTAGCAAAATCCTTTGCAATCGTTATTATTCCTATTTTAAAAACAAAAATGTAGGAAATGAGGAAATTGTTCAGGGTTATCTGCTAATTGGTGGATTTAACCATGTGTATATATATTGACAAATCATCATTTAAAATTTTACTGTTCCTGCTATGGTTTTAAGTATTTTCAGTGAGCATTAAACATCTGTTATTGTCTAACAATAGATTAGATGCTTCTCTTCTGAACTCGTACAGCACTTTATTCAAATCTCTGTCTTCACACTCATTCCACTGCATTTTAACAACTTATTTACTGTCTGTCTCCCTATAAGATCATATTTTTCTTGAGCATAGGGATAGTATCTTGTTTCTTAAGCACATAGTAGACCCTTAATAAATGTTTTCAAATAAATAAATATTTAGCCCTGGCCAGTATTGCTCAGTGGTTTGAACGTTGACCCGTGCACTGAAGGGTCTCGGGCTCAATTCCCAGTCAAGGGCATGTGCCTGGGTTGCAGGTTGGATCCTCACCCTGACTGGGGCACTTGGGGGAGGCAACCAATCAATGTGTCTCTCTCACATCAATGTTTCTCTCTCTCTCTCTCTCCCTCCCTCCCTCCCTCCCTTCCACTCTCTCTAAAAATAAATGGAAAAAATTTCCTGAGGTGAGGATTAACAACAATAACAAATGAATGAATGAATATTTAAAAGTATTTTTCCTTCATAGACGAAGGGAGCAGCAAAGCCTTGTCACTATGGAAAATCTTCAGTGAACTAGAGTAACAGGATTTGCTAGTACACTCCATGGAAAGAAGACTTGGGACTGTATTTCAACACACACACGCGCGGTGGTTTTTGAAACATCACCATTATTGTACTACTCTAAGGAAGCCTCTGTGGGACTGATCTCAGGCACATGGTTTTGAAGGGAAAAAAGTGGGGATGGGGGGGAATGATGTGCCTACAGGCAAATTGGCATCATTTGTCGCTGGATAACATTTCAGCCAGAAGAGACTCAGGATTGTGTTGACATGGCCAAATATTATTTAATGCCACTTGTGGGTATTTCAGAAATTTCATGGAAAATATAGTTCTCAGGTTTCTTATTTAATAGCATGGGTAGTTGCCAGTGATGAGAAAATGCCAAGCCTATTTCAATTTTGAGGTTTCAAAATCTAATTTACTCAAAATAAAATCTTATATTCCTTAAAAATAGTTGCTACTGAAGACTTACAGAAGTGTATTACTTCATACACACATTTATAAAAATAATACTAAAAATGTTATTTACATAAATAATGGTAAAAATTTATTTCAATCTGAGTATTGTTTTGAATATGCAATGAAATTTAGTTTAAATGTGTTTTGGCTCCTTAGGAAAAATAAGATCTGTAGAAAAGGGAAGGTGGATTTGTTATGGGATCCTAGAAAACTCAGGTTTTGAGGCAGAAGGCACAAAATAATTCAGTCAACA
Source organism: Miniopterus natalensis (assembly GCF_054644295.1). Classification (NCBI taxonomy): domain Eukaryota; kingdom Metazoa; phylum Chordata; class Mammalia; order Chiroptera; family Miniopteridae; genus Miniopterus; species Miniopterus natalensis. Next base: position 28,312,205 of record NC_142084.1, read on the forward strand.
AAATATTGCAGAGTAGTGTACTTAAGTTGAACACTTAATAAATTGTTGCATTTGTAATTTAGTCAACATACGCCTTTTAAATACTCACCTGATACTTTGAGGGATCATAGAACTATGTGGTCAGTTTTTCACCTATTGGTGAATTGATTAGATTTCATTTTGATCTGTTAGAATAAAATTGAATAGTTGGCTGTTTATATGGATGTAATATTTTCCTTACATAAAAGCAATCAATCACATCTATTTCTCATACTGCTCCAAGTCAGAAAGAAATCTCATTTAAGGGTAGCCTCTGAGGAAGCTATTGGCACTCAGCCTCTGCCTAACACTCAAATTGCTCTTTCCCATTTATGTTTTATTTCCCCCCTTTCTCCCTTTTCTTCTCTTAGACTTTGGAGGTTTATTTGTCTCTTTGTTTATCTTTTTTACTTCTCTATAGGTTATGATTTCTGGGGTATCTTGGATTAATGTAATTGACTGCTTCCTGTTAAGTATTGTAAACAGCACGGGCTGACAAAATCCTGAAGACATTCAATAGGCAAAGTCTGTACCTGACGTGCTTTAGTTTCCTCAGTGTTTCCATGAGCTGTCAGTTTTGGGGTGGGACCCCATGATTCTCATGTTTTCTGTCCTTTGTCATCCCTGGGAGTTTCTCTGAACTAATCCCACTTACCATGGTTTACAGACAAAGTTTCAGAACAGACCTCTTTGGAGCTGACTGACATGAGCAAAGGCTAGTAAGGAGAAAATTACAGAAGGTAAAGCCAACCCCACAGCTTACTCTCTCTCCCTCCTCCTCCCTCTCCCCTCTCCCCCATAGTTACTCTTCAAGATGCACACAATCCTCATCACCTTTTGTGCAGAGCTGGCCTCAAATTTTCTCTAACCTCATCCTAAAATGAACACCGGTTTAACTAAATAATTTTTGTCAAATCAGGTCACTTTGTCAGAGCAAAAGGTTCCTAGTAGGACACAGTTTCAGGACACAGTTTCCACCCCTAGTTGTTTAATAATGTGTTTACCTCTTATTCCAAGAAAACACACACACACACACACACACACACACACACACACACACACACACTCCTACTTCCTAATATTTTTACGCCAAAGGCAACCTGCCGCTGCAAAGATGAGTAAAGTTTCTTGCCATCCTAAACAATGGTCCGTAATCCCCTAAAATATCAGGGTCACTGGACTGTTTGGAGGGACAGAGATTCTCTGGGTTCTCCTAAGTCCTTTCGTGGCATGTTCGCTCAGCCCCTCGAGGTTACCACACACATCCATCCTCATTTGTTCTGTGGTTCATTCTGTCAGCTGCTGTATGTAGCACCAGCCACAGTCCTGCTTATTGCTACTTTGGCTACTATTGTTTAACGTATTCTAACTGTTGCTTTCTGGAGAGAGAAATATCAGTTTTGGTTTTTAAGACAAAAGGTGCAAAATGGAACATCTCTAAGATAGATGATGTAGCAGTAGACTCTTACTTGCTTTCAAAACTCCTCAGAGCTTCAGTTTGCTTAACTGTAAAAGGATAGTTGTTCTGACAATTAAAAGAAATAATTTTTATTAAAGGCCCCTAGGAAGCTAATATGAAAATGGTCTGTTGTTACTTAGCAAATAATTTTAAATGACTAGTAAATGCAGAGCCCAGTGCTAGCCTTGCTAGCAAGTAGAATAGTAGAAATAAATAAAACCCCTCCTCCACTTATATATTATATTCACACTAGTAGAAGAGACAGAGTACATGAAATTTCTCAAGTATAATACAAGATAAGTGGTAAGAGGAGCTCTTTCAGAGGTACCATAAGCTGCTATGGTAACCAGGGCTCAGAGAGAGTAATATTTTAGGGGATTCTGGGAAGGTTCATGAAGGAGCTAATTTTTTCTCCATATTAAAGGGGAAAGCGTGATGGGGCAGGATAATATATATGACAATTATAACCGACAAGCCAATAATATCAAAATGATAGGAGACCATAGCTGACTGGCTCTAGGCAGCCAACATACTGTCCATTGTTATTTTCAGAATAATATTGAGACTAGCATGAGGGAAAAGATTGAAGGAAAAGAGTGTTCACTCAGAAGGTAGATACACATTGCACTGTTACAGGCTCAACCAGTTTTGATAGAGTTGGTAGAAATTCGATTTCCAAATTTAAAAGACTATTCTTACAGAAATTATTTGCTATAATAAATATCATGCCATTAGGTCATACAGGAGAATAATTAATGAATAAATTAGTGATATTTTTGTGATCATGTGTTTATAATAGATCTATTTCTAGCCTCTGCTCTGTGTCCAAAAACATAATTCAGGCTACCGTGTCCTAACGGAAAATAAATTGCTTTGATTATTTAATTTTCCAATTGCAGAATGTGTACAGAGTGATTTCTTTTTCATTCCTACAGAACTTTTCTTCCAGCTATTTGCTAAGAAGCAATCTCATTTCTGATTCTCTGAAAGCCCCGTCTGACTTATACATCTCCCTTGACAGTCAATCCTTCAGCTTAGACAGTTTGAATCCCACATGTGGAGAAAACGTTTATAAGTGAAAACTGATCTGCCCCTAACCAAACAGAGCAACACAGGCAACATCTTCATAGGCGGAGGGGAGGGCTGGGCCCAGAAAGTGGAGGTGGGGCTCCGGGAGGCTGTTTCTACTCCCGCTGCCTGTCGATTCCAGAATGTACAGGTCATTATCATCGTAGGTCCATGCATCCAGCTTAAATCTGCCCATATGGCATCCACAGGGGAAACCAGACACCCAAAAAGACTATCCTCAATTAAGGATCACTTCGAACTTTGAGGGGAGAGGAAATACTGCCCTCTAAAGTCACACCATTGTCCCAGGGAGGCAGAAGTGTACATGGAGTCAGATATTTGGTTGGGTACAAACCTCTCTTCTTCCCTTTGTGATGTTGGTCAGATTATTTAAAATGTTCGAATCTCAGTGATCTTATATTATTATGGGAATGATATTTCCACCAGTAAAAGAGGGCTGTTGCAAATGGGAAATGGTGTAGTATGTGCAAAGCACTTGGCAGAGCTTCTGGTACAATGAATTTAGGCTAGCATGGTGAAAGCTCTTACAAATATAAATACCCTTTTAATGATGGTGCCTAAATGTAGGAAAGACGGGACAAGAGATGGCTTTGGGAAGTTATCTGGGGAATGACACATGGAGGAACTACCCACTAATACTATTATTGAAGTGGACAGAATTTGTTGGTATTTTACCCAGAAGTAGACGTTGCCATGCTTTAATTTTCGCTTTCTCATCACAAATATTACATCGATTTTTTAAAATAAGCCCTAGTCTTTTAAAATAAATCCTAGTGAAATAAGAGCATCCCTGGCAGTGAGATGTAGAGATGAAGCCAACTTTCTCTTTGACTTTGAGAAAATAACTGTACTCCAGTTTTTTAAATTATGTAGCTACATAACTAATTATAATTAATAAAAATAATTTCACTACTTGAATAAGTTTTGTTATTGTTCTGGGTTAAAATTACGTAGTGTCTCCAAATAGTGATGAGTTATCAAAGGCCTTAGACTTCTCCATGTATTTCCTGCAAAAAAACAACACACACAAAAAAAAACAGTGTGCTCAGATGAAAATGTTAATGCAATCAGCATTAACATCTGAGAGTCTTCATTGAAAATTAGGAGAGACAGTGTGTTGAAATTACATTAACCAGGTATATCTCACTCGTTGCTCAGAAGACATCTCAGGAAAAAAACAGTGACGAGAGACCTGGCTGACTAAAACCCTGAGAGAAATCATGCACAGAGGAAGTGTTCAATTTCCTTTGTTCTGTATGTGTTCTATAAATATTTCATGTATTTATTAAAGCTGTGTTATTTCTGGAAGCCAGCCTTCTCCCTTGTTTAGTTCTTCCCCCATCCTTGAAGGCTGGAAATGTTTGAAATACAGTCTGCATTCCATGTGCATCTTTCCATGTTTTGTTAATAGACAACACATGAAAATAAGAGATGAAAATTTCTTAAGAGAAAGGGAAATATCTAAGATGACTGGGAAGAAAAAAGTCTCACAATACCCGGGGGGTGACCTTGGAGCACTGACATTTATCAAAATTCTGTTGAAAATGTGAGTGGTTCTAATAGAAGTGAGAGTCAGCTTTTTCTTCTCACAGCTCTGTTTGTCTCCTTGGCCCATGTGGCAGGAAAGTCATGGTCGGAGGGGCTTCAGCAGAGAGCTGCCTGCGGGTGGTTCATCACCAGTTGTATTTATTTCAATGCTAAAAGGTCAGGTTTCCTGTTTAAATAGTATGCATCTTTGAGGGCAAGGGACCACTATTGGAAACATCAACAAAACCACCCCGTTTGCTAACAATTTAAACCCAGGAGCTGGAATAATGGAAGGAATCAATAAACCAGAAGTCAACATGAGTTTTCTTCATTTGGGGACCCTGATGACCCCGTTGTTTCAGTTTTGTTTGGGCTGTGAAATGAACAGAAACAACTGGAAACATTCCATCTGGTCTTTGGAGGACACAGGCTGCAGAGTCTCTTTTTCACTCATGAACATCACAGAGGGACTATCTGCTGTCTTATTTCGTCTCAGCATAATACCACATGTGCTCTAGAACGGAGCATTGATAAATTGAAAAGGTGTGATTTGCTTCACATTGGAGGGAGATAGTGCAATACAAAGTGGATACCAAAACCAACACACCCAAATGATAAAGTGCCAAAGTCGATGACGAATTCCATGCTGTAGAAAGGACCTATGCTGATTAATATGTGCCAGCAACGTGATAAGCGTTGGGCATAATTTATCTACCTACAAACAATTTATGAGTCTCCATTTTACTGAGAAGGAAACAGGCTCAGAGGGTGAGACCTTGTCCAAGTTCACAGAGCCGGCACATGTGGAAGCCTGAATTCCAACCTCTGCTTGTCCGATTTGGCACCTAAGCGCTTAGCCACTACACATCCTCCAACTGGAAGTTATATGGCTTTCCTTGTTTAAGAACAAAGCTTGTTCAACCCTTATTACTGGAGTTCTATTAAACATTTGTCTTCACTGATTGACACACCAATATCCTGGAATCATAGAATCGCAGACGCTCCAGGGTATCTAATGCTAGTGTTTCATCCAATGCCCAGTCTTCCCGACTGGGATGCTTTTGTGAATTGAAGAATGTGCTAATAATACTTTGCTAGGAAAACAGATATAAACCAGGACTAGTCTCATAAACTGAATGTTTGTTCATTTTCTTGTAGTTAATCTTGGCCAGTCATCTTACAATTCATGAATTTTTTAGAATTATACCAATATTAAGAACTATAATTTAATGCTTGCTGCCAAGGTCCAGATTTGTCATATGCATTATCACTATCAGCTGCACCAGTTCTTCAGGTAGGAATTATTATCTCCATTTTGCAGATGAGAGAACAGAGCAGACCACGTGAGTTGCAAAAGAGCCTTTAATTATTAACAGGCAAAACTGGGACTCAGTCCCAGGCTTTGAACGTTGCCCGTGGTTGCTGTACTTGAGTGTTTCTAGTTTCCTATTCCCCTGCGGAAAGCTGTCAGCAGATTGCTGTGAAACCTGTTTCTCAACTGCTGTCAAGGGGGAACTTCGGCAGGTAATCCATTTAAAACCTTGTCTGAAGATGGCAGACTAATCAAACACGACTGTCTTCTATCCCCGTCAGTTCTTAGAAATGACGGAACGTAGTTTTTAAAAGGAATAGATCGATATTGTCACTGGCCAACCACAAATAATGCCACTAGAAGAATGAACAGTTTGAGAAATGACGGAAAAATAGAGTCGATGGAATCCGATTTTTAAAAGAGCCACAGCTCACACCGTTTTGGGGAAGGGCCGCTGCAGCGGCGGGAGTGACTCCGGCAGGCGACGCTCGCAGACAAAGGGTGCCGAGCAGAGGGCTCTCGGGCAGTTGTCAGCATGAGGCACTGGGGCTCCATTTGAGAAAAGGGAATAGGCGGCTGCCTCCCCTCTGTGTTTTTGCTGATCCATAGCCGGCGGAGGGTCCCTTCCAGGCGAAGCAGCGAGGGCGTGGCCCCTGGGAAGGAGAGCGGCAGGCCCAGGGGCCGGGGTCTGGCCCTCCGGGCCCAGCTGCCAACAGCGGTGGGACTGCCCTTCCCAGGCGCCTCCCAGCCCGAGGCTGGCTGAGCATCCCGGTTTCCTGTCACCCTGCCCGGAAGGGGGGGGCAGGGAGAAAAGCCTGTCCTGCACTGGAAACCCTGTTCCATGTGCTGCCGTATTGAAGAGCAGACTTTCCTAGACATGCCCAGGAGACTTTCACCTGTAACTCTGTGGCCAGATCTGTGACATGCCACCCCTAGTTTTAGTCAATGGTAGGAAATTCACTTCTAAGATGACATGTTTCTGTATCTAAAACATGCTAGAGTATGACTTACATATTATGTACTTGTGTGATGGTATACTTTTTTGCTTATAAATACTAGACTTTTTATTTATCCCTGTTAATTTTACCTTTTTGCGTTGACTGCTTGCCACAGGTAGAGCGTCTCATGCTTTATAACTCCGCAGCACCGCGTCAGGTCTGTGCTTGATGAGAACTTTCTGTATATGTACATCCAAATCCCTGGCACAAACAACGAGCAAGGCAAGGTCAGGGCAAGAGCCCAGGGTAGTGCACCACCCAAAGCCTTCTCCAGGAGCGAGGGGTCTCATTTCCAGCACTACAGTTAGGAATATTCTTATAAGAATATGTGTATATTGGATTTACATTTTTGTGCTGCTTTTTCTTGTTATAGGAGAGCAACTCCAAAAGCTGAAAATGATGGATTTTATTATGATTTGTGTCCCAAGATACTTATGTGTGTTAGCTTTTATTAGGCAAGGTATTGGGAGAGAGTACTCAGCTCTAAATTGAATTGTAACCTCAAGACCTAGGCTTACCTATTTTATGATAATATTCTACTTCTTTAAACTATAAAATACTTATTAAAAATGAATCTAAATTTTAAAGTCATTTCCCCAATTGCTTGAGAAAAACTGATTGGAACTTCGTACCTACCTGAATCAGAGAAATTCTGTCAATTGGTAAAAGAGCAATCACTGTATCAGTTTTCTTTTCTTTTTTAAATTGGTCAGTTTTGTTTTGTTTTTTAATCCTCACTGGATGGTATTTTTTTCCATTACTTTTCAGAGAGAGTAGAAGGGAGAGAGAGAGAGAGAGAGAAATCGATCAGTTGCCTCTTGCTTGTGCCCCAACTAGGGCAAGCCTGCAACAAAGGTATGTGCCCTTGGCTGGAATCGCACCTGGGACCCTTCAGACCACAGGCAGACGCTCTAACCACTGAGCCAAACCAGCCAGGGCCAGTTATTTTAATATTACCTAGATAATTACCTTATATGTACATTTGGGGTACTTAATATGATGAATTGGTTGGACACTTTATTTTGTTTAATCCTCATGAACACAATGAAACAAATAACTCAGTGAGATAAAGTAATTTATCTAGAGTCACACAACTTGTGAGGGAAAAACTGGGGTCTGAACTGAGGCAGACTGACACCAGAACAGTTACAATTAGTCAATCAACCATTGGCCCTTTCTTTACATTATTTCTGTTAATCTTCAGAACAATCACATTGGGATTTTGTTATTGGTTTTGCTTTTCCAGTGTTTAAGAGACTTTCTCTGTTGGAAGAGTTCTGCACCCTCTGAGTCCTGGTGGGGACAAGGCAGCGTCCTTGGTCTGGAGTTTCTGAACAAGCCAGGAGATCTCTTTCCAGCCTTTCTGCAGCCTCCCTCCTGACTTCCCTGCTCACCCTCAGCCTCCCCAGAGACTGCCTTAGGATGTGAAGCTTTGTCCCTCTTTCTCTGGGATTATAGCATTCATGGTGGCTGCTGAGGACACTGATGGTGGCAGAGGTGGAAGATGTATGCAAGTTATAATGGTATAAATTTACAAGTTTAGAGTTGGGGTTTGGTGGCAGCAGCAGCGATATGCTCATCAGCATGGTCTTGAGCATTGCTTCTGGCTGCTTAGTCTTGAGTCTGATATTCCAGCACCTCCAATATTTCTGTGTGTCACCCAACATTATTTTAATAAACAGAAGACTCTATTTAGAGTATTAGTTGAGAGCACAGGCCCTGATCTGCCACTTCCTTGCTGTGTGACCTTGGGTAAGGAACTCTGTCCCTGTGTGCTTGTTTCCTCATCTGGGTCAGGGAATAATAAGAATTTGGGGACACAATGAGTGTGTGGTATTTTGAAGACTCTGCGGCATGTAGGAAGTGCTTCATAATTGCCCTTCTATATTATTAAACTAATTTTCTCAATCAGGCAAAGTATGTTTCTTACAACTAAGAACTATCACTGATAATTATTAATAGTTCTAGGTTTTATGTGAAAACTGAAGGTCAGAAGAGTTATACTTATGGCTATAAATTTAGAGAAAAGTGTATGCAAGAATTTTAGAATAAAATTTACATCTATCTGAACTCCAAACTTAGTTCAGGTTTTTGCATTTTCCTACTTAAAATAGGATGGCTTATTTTATCAAATAGAAGTGTCCTCCTTCGAATGCAGTTGATGAATAGAGAAAAGGGTTTGACTAGAAAAATTTCTTTTAACTTTATCATTATTACATCGAGGAGACCTACCAGACTGAAATTCCAACCTCCAATTAAACTGCAAGAAAAATGTGTCTGTGTATATAAGATATAGCATGAACCTAATAACTTAATAATTCTGTTTATTAAAACTGTCTAGAAGTTAATCCTATTATAGCTATCTAGTGCCCTGGAAGCAGAGATTACTAAAGGAGAATGTGTGCAGTTTTTCTTTAAAAAAATTTATTTTCTTCCATCTCATTTTCTCAGCTTCAGGATTCAGTAAGCTGCAAATCTCCACTTTCTTTCAGATCCCAGATGTAGCAAGGTTAGCAGAAACTCTCGATATAAGGGCCTGTCTTTTCCTCTTACACCCACCAGGCAGAATTTCACCTCTCTGGCTGTGTCTGAAAAAAACAAACGTGTGTGTTCCAAACAAAACAGGGAAGCATTTCACATCTGAGCCAAGCTGCTTTTGCTACAGTAGAAAACTTTGTACCTCATCAAGGAAATCATCAGAAAGGGGACAGTCATTTTCAGCCTGATGCTTTCCTTTGTACAAGCCCAGCCTCAAAGGAATGTATTTATCTTTCTGAAAGGATTTTATAAATTTTTTTCATGTCTCCAAAGCTAAACGTGAAGGATGAGAAACCCAGGAAATAGTCTCTGATAGTACACATTGAAATTGCATCATTTACATACTTTAATGCAGAGCTAATCACCGAGCATCATACACCAAATGTTTTTAAATTGTTTATTTTAGAAATTGGGGCATAGTTTTATTCTTTTGTGTTCCAAATTCACCTTCTAATTTTAACAGAATATCAAAATATAGCATTTCCATGCCTATCTAATTGTTTGTAACTTTGAACATGTTTTAAATTGGTATACATATTGTTATTTTAAATTCCTTCTATTGTCTCATATTTTTCATTTATTCTTTTTATTTTTATTTTTTCTAATCCTCACCCAAGGATATGTTTTTTTCATTGATTCTAGAGAGAGAGGAAAGGAGAGAGAAAAAAGCATTGACGTGAGAGAGAAACATCAATCAGCTGCCTTCCATATGTACTCTGACCGGGGATTGAACCTGCACCCTGTGCCCTGACCAGGAATCAAACCCACGACCCTTTGGTGCACTGGATAACGCTCTAACCACTTAGCCACACAGCCAGGGCTATTTTTCATTTATTCTTATAATCACCAGTAAGATCATACATTTGATGACCAAAGCTGATAAATGTACAGCTTATTCAACCAACCTAATATAAATTATTTAAAATATTAATCCTCATAAAGCTACTGTAAAATACATTGTGCAATATATGATTAAGTAATATTCCTAAAATAGAATCTTTAGTCTCTTTTATGACCTTGAAGAGTAACTTTGTTGCTTGCAGTGTGTTTAAAATATATAAAAGTGCTTTTCTATTGCTTTTCTCATTTCATTCTAACAACTGTGTAAGCTGTATGTAGACTGTTTTATTGTTACGTTACCACTTGAGAAGCTAATGCCTAAAGGGGTTACCCTGCATTCCTCTACCAGGGGGTGCGTGTGGGGGCTGGGGCCGAAGCAGACAAGCAATACATGGCGGAGCCGGGACTTGAATTCATTATCCTGAGGTGTGTGTCCTGGGTCCTGGCTGTGACAGCCATCCCTCCCATTCGCTCACTGCGCTCATGTGGGAGTTTCCAAGTGAATTCAGTTGTTTTATCTCAGGAAACTTGCCCTGCTGCCAGTGTTGCAGCAGAAGACACCCTGCTGTCTCAGCCCCACCTGGAGACAAGCCCCCGTCCCAGGAACATTAGCAGCCAGTATACGTTTGTTTGTTTGTTTGTTTGTTTGTTTGCTTGCTTGTTTGTTTTCCTAGCTCCTCTCCCAGTGCCTTGGAGAATGGAGTGCATGGCACAGTGCTGGCAACGAGTCCATGTCCAGTATCTGACTGTTAAATGAGGAAGTGATGCCTGGACATGCTTGTAATCTCTTGGAAAACATACTCAACTAAGATCCAAAATGTTTGCTAGAGGCTCAGGGGACCCTCCCAAGGCCTGTTTCACAGTGGAATTCCTTCTGTCCCGGTGGCAGTTTTCTCATATGTAAATGAGGGGCTAGACAGAGACGGTTGGATAAGTTCTAGTGTTTGCGATTGTCACGCGGCAGTTACTGAGCCCTGGTCAATGTCTCAGTTACACTAGAGGTCATCACTCTTCTTTCCTTCAGGTGCCAGGCATTTTGTTTGTTGTTGGTTTGTTTTTTCCACATTGCTCTTTCCCCTAAGCCGTGAGGAGCTTACTTTAGTGACCTCGGTCTCTGTGTTTGTGGAGAACCTTGAGAAGTAAAAACCTTCCATCTATTTAGATCAGCTCTTATTACTTTTTTTTTTTTTTAATATATCTTTATTGATTTCAGAGAGAGGAAAGGAGAGGGAGAGAGAGAAATAGAAACATCAATGTTGAGAGAGCCATTGATCAAGCCTACAACCCGAGCATGTGCCCTGACCGGGAATCGAACCCCAATCGCCTGGATCCTAGGTTGACTCTCAACCGCTGAGCCACGCCCGGCAGGGCTGTTATTACTTTTTAAAAATGGATACTGAAGGCTAATTTGTAAGGCGGGGTTTACCTGACTCAGTGAAATAATTTCTGTACCAGAAGACTGATATTTTATTAAAAGGTGGTATTTTAAAAATGGACTTTCTGATCTTGGTACTGCTTCTGAGTTTAAAACAAAACAACCAATGACCTGAAACAAACTTAATATTACGATGAAGGATGTCACTTTTTGCCCTTGTTTAAGGAAAGCCCATACTAATGCCCTGTATGTAGCATAAGCGCGTAAGAGAGGTTGCTTTCCTGTTAGGCCATGAAGGTGAGGAATTGCTTCTGTGTTTTGAATGGCTTCAATATAGACATTGAGCACAACAGCATGGGAGTTGAGTAGGATTTCCCATATAACTTTAGGATGAATCTGACACTGTTGTCTGGCAGATGGGTACAGAGATGACAGGGATGATTTCTTATTCCTGGCAATAATGGTTTTCTTTGCATGTCTCTTTACCCCTATAAAACAGCCAGGATTATACTTCCTGAATTTATGTTCCTGGAGGTTGAAGAGGGGACGGGGGGATAAATGGTGATGGAAGGAGACTTGAATTGAGGTGGTGAACACACAGTACAGTATACAGATGATGTATTATAGAGTTGTACCCCTGAAAACTGTATCATTTTATTAATCAACGTCATCCCAATAAATTCAATAGAAAAGAAAAAAAAGTGGATCTTATGTGAAATACCAATTTTTAAAAAAATATCTTTATTGATTTCAGAGAGAGGAAGGGAGAGGGAGAGAGAGAAACATCAATGATGAGAGAGTCATTGACCGGCTGCCTCCTGCACGCCCCCGACTGGGGATCGAGCCCGCAACCCAGGCATGTGTCCTGCCCGGGAATCGAACCGCCGTCTCCTGGATCTTAGGTTGATGCTCAACTGCTGAGCCACGCCTGGCCAGGCAGAAATACCAAATTTTAAGTTTATGTTTATATTTTCCTTTCACAGAATCTTCAGAAAGAAAACATATAAACATTTTTCAGAAGAAAAACATGGGATCAGAAATTATTTCCTTCCTTAAGGAAGAAAACAACAATCAACAAATTACCTAGACTTATGACAGCCGAGGATAGAAGGTAAGGAGCTTCAAAATGACATAGAACATACCCATCTATTATGAGGTACACATTTAGATCATTTATACTAATTTGAAAAGTTGTTTTAAATGATTACATATAGTCATGAAATGATAGCTATTTGTCCAATATGAAAATTAGTTATGATTTACATATTGATTTTCTGATACACAAAACCTTTCTAGGCTCCAGTTTTCTCATCTATAACATAAAACCTTGAACCAGGTCACCTGTTTACTCCTTTCTAGTTCCAAACTATAGTCCAAACTATAGTGTTTTATCTCTCCTCCAAAAGAGGCAAGATAATTACAAGTAAGTTATTTTCTTTGACAGTGTCTGAAGTGCTTCCTTGAGAGTGTCTCATGTATTCTTGAAAACCTCATGAAGCTTGTCATTCATATAATAATCAGCAAATATTAATGGTACATTAATTATGTACTGGACACTGTAAGCTGTAAAAGACCTAAAGAAAAAGAAATGCTTAATAACTTTAAGGAGTATACAATCTAATTTGAGAGACAATGGATACAGAAAGTCAACTAACAGCCTACAATTATTAGGTAATTGATGTCATGAGGGAGTTAATGAGTACTGTCTGATTTAATTATACCTGCAACTAGAGCTGAGCTCATAGGTGAGCTATTTGGAGCTGAATAGAACTAGGGATTCTTACAGAAAAGTGATTTGATCTGTGTCTTGGAGGATGGAGAGAATTTGAATAGATGAAGGGAGGAGCCATGGCAATTACAGCTACTACACTTAGAGCTTTGGAGTATGATGGGTGCTTTTGCACAGTAATTTGGCAAGATATTATGACAAGTATTCTCCTTCCTGTTTCAAATGGAAAAAACAGAACTCTAAGAACCAAAACTCATATTCTGGTCTTTTGATTTCCAAGCTTCTGTTCTTACCTCTACTTTAACTGGAATCCTGAAATAGTATTATTTTTAAATTCTATTCTTTTACTTTGGGAAGGGCTTAGAGCATTAATTAGTATTCAAATTGCTACCTCTTATTTGCGTTATCTTTTTCATATGAAAAACTATATTGGAATGAAAGGTGATGGGAATTATTCTTACCTAACATAAGAGGAAGCTAAAGCCAGTGAAGTTGTAGGTAAGGATCAAAACCAGGAATGTGGAAAATGCAATGCATTGTTTGACTATGAATTTTGTCTTAAACAGTTTATAGAAGGAAAAACTTCCAGAAAGGTTGATAGCACAGCTTCTCTTTCACATATGGACGGTTATTATCCTTTTGACCCCAAAGAGTTCATGAACCTTTATAAATTCTTAACATGCACACGGGAACTAATGTTACCTAACTAGGAACTCTAATTGCTATTATTTGGAAATCAATGAGTAGTTTTTAAGTGCTAGCCTGTGCCAGGTTTCAAGCCCACTGCTCTCATGTCATCAAGAAAAATCAAGGGTGGAATATTTTTTTATAATTATTTATCCACATGTGCTGTAATTACTTGGAAATTTCCATTTTAAACATCAGCTATGCAGTAGAAAGAGGAAAAAATCCTTTAAATAACAGACCAGTTCTCTCTTACATCATTTAGGAATTCTAAAGGTCAGATTTCTGGTGGAGTGTCTGCCTTCCTCCCGGAAGACAAAGTGTAGGTCCAGAGGAGGATGTGTGGCAGCTATTGTTTACATTTACAGGAAAATACAAGGGAGGGGGTTTATGAAATCAATAGCTGAACTCCCTGAAAGCCCTAATGAGGGACTAATGAAATTTCCAGGCATCTCCTCAATCAAAAGAAACAAGGGAAGTGTCACGTGGACATCAAAAACCAGCTTCTACATCCTTGAAGTGGTTTTCTTAAAAAGAACACAAAGCAGGAGATGAGGGGAGCTGGAGAAGTAGGCAGTGAAATTCCTGTGGAAGCATGCGATCCATTTTAACCGTTCCAGGTGTTGATGATGCCAACTTTCATAACATGTTCCTTCTCTGATACTAAAAATTCCATAATGTACTCTTATAATTTCACATTGAAGAATTTGTTCATAGTACAAATTTTCTTAATCAAATCAACAGTTTCTTTCTCTAATAGAAAACACATCTTGTTCTATCGTCATATCAATGAAAGTTTTCATCAAGTCAATGTTTAATCAAATGGTAAAGAAGGCCCAGCACAAAGTGGATAAGCCAAGGAGAAAGGGCATTGTGTTCAAGGAGCTTTTCAATACTCCACTTTTTGTTTAGCAGCCCAGAATTTGGTATACAGGACCTCAGCTTTAATATTTTACAATGGGCAGAAATAAGAATAGGGTCTCCTTTTCTGTGCAGCTGTACCAGAATTATGGGGCAATCCTTACACACTCATGCTAGCGTGAAAAGAGACCTTTTTCAATAAAGAACCTTTCACACTGAGTGTTCCGCCTCTCTTTGCAAAACATACTTGAGTGTCAATAGGAATTTTTGAATAGACTAAATAGATTTCTCCCTCCATATACTTCAGCAGTGCTGCCTGAACAATTTATTTGCCTTTGGCAGCAGTTCTCAAACTTGCTGGTCTCAGCACCCTTGTATATTATTGAACATCCCCAAAGAGCTTGAGTTTATGTGGATTATATCTGTCAATATTTAGCATGTTATAAGTTAAAAGAGAAACAGTAATTTAAAATAATTTTTAAAACCCACTATAAGTAAATATAACATAGTTTTGTGGAAAATACCTATATGTTCCAAAACAAAAAAAGAATATTTGGCAAGAATAGTGACTTTTTTTGAAACATATTGTTTTGATCGAAGTATATGAAGAAAATATGGCCTCCTATGGAATTTCAATTGGAAAAGGAAGGTATATTCTAACCCCCTTTTAAGATCATTGCATACAGTCTTCTTTGCGACTTCCCCAGTACTTGGCAGGTGGTGACTGCTTAAAGGTTAGTTGCACTGTGAACTCTGTAATCATGTCAGTCAACTTTCTAAACTCTGTCACATTAAAACCCATTAGTCTAACTTGTACTTTAAATGACTGTTTTACTATATATGATTTTGTTACATTATATATGTCATATGGAAAATGTACTGAGTTATGCAGATCTTCCTGATGTTGACACATTTCATTATACATTATTAGGAAATTGTTTATTAATATTATCACCAGCCTCACCAGGAAAGTCTTCATGTGTTGGAAGCTGTGGAGCTCACAGGGATGAATTCAAGTTCTAAATTTCACTTCATAGCTTGAATTTCATCACTGGCAACAACTGTGAGTTTTTTCTTTGAAGTGACTGGCTCCCATCCTTCATTTTTGAGAAAGTATCCACCAGAAACACATATATAAGTCTGAATAATCATAGTTCGTCTTCCTGTCATTCATTCAAGGAAAAATAGTGTTCTAGGGAAAAAGCACCTAGTTTTTAAGATAGGACTTGAACTTGTGCAACTGTTTCTTCATATGCACCCAACAGAAGTGTGCTTTATACATTCCCCAACTTTATCACACAAATATTTAAAAATCACGTTTTCATGGATGAAGATTCAATGGAAATTCATCCCATGTGCTGTTTCATCAAAGACTTCCTTAAAGGAAACTGACATTTTTAAAAAATTGTGACTGTGTGAGAAGACTAACACAATGACAGCAGTGCTAATTGGTACCACTGCCTTGATTTGCCCTGAGGCACAGCACTTTAACACATCATTGTGTTTTCACCATCGGTGCAAATATCAACACAGTTAAATAGGAAAATAGTGCCATCATATGACTGTGTAAGTAGTTTTCAACTCAGTTTTGAGAGTGTCTCAGGAGCTCCTAGAGGTTTCCAGATTATACTTTTGAGTTTGCTGATTTATAACATGAAAAGATTATAATTTCAAACCTTACCATTCAATGTTCATTCAAGGAAGTATACGAATTAAACATGAGTTAGGAGTTTTCTGTTTATACCTACACATAGATATATAATACCTACATTAAAACAGCTCATAAAATTGCATAAGAATTGAAAATTTTATGAGCCTAAATGCAGCTAGACTTACTTAAGAATGGATATATCCATTTATTATTTTATTAGGATGATTTTTATCTACAGATAATACTTCCTGAATTTTTTCCTGAAGGTTATAAAAAATACAGCACAAAAAAAGTATTATTCAGGACACTCATGGTGGCTCATATTAGAGAGTTAAATAAAATATTATTCAATACTAATTAAACATAATTGCTTTAGATACTAACTGAATATCTGGAAAAGCTAACTCATTCCATATTAAAGATATTATATCTGATTTTCAGTTATCAATGAGAACTTGTTTCATAGTCTCATTTTAGTTCATTCATTCAACAATATTTTGAGGCTGGTAGAAGGGAGTGTGGTTGGTGCACAAAGATAAGGTACAACCTCTTTTTACTGCTATATAGTGTTAGATATAATTTAAGATGCTAGTTTGCTATCATTAAATTCAACTACAAAGAACTCTGGAATTACAGAAGCAGAGCAACTGACGTAATTCCACGTAGAGAATCAGAAACAGCTGCCCAGAAGAAGATAAACTTGGAGTTGGTTCTTGAAAGACAAGTAATTAAAATAATAATAACCATCATTTCACTTATTATGTGCTAGGCCCTGTTCCAGGCAGTCTACACGTATTCAGTCAGTCCTCATAACAACTCAATGAGTAGGAATAATTATTATCCCCGTTTTACAGATGATGAGTCTCAGTTACAAGTGGTTAAAAATCCTGCTCATGCTCAAATGGCAAAGGAATATTTGAAACCATATTTCAACCCAAACAGTCCAGCTGTAGAGCTTGTGCTTTTGGTCACTGCACTGCTCTGGAATCTGAAAGCACACGGAATGCTTGCTGAGTGTGGGGATTTATGTATTCTACGTTAACCCCTATCGTGTGTGCGGGAGACAAGGGCCTGCTAACGAGAACTCTCTAGAGCCTGGTGGGAGCGCACGGTGTTCTGCTCTCTTTCCGCTCTGAAGCAGGGAGCAGTTGCAGTCAACTTCCTCCGGAGGGAGAGGTGCAGAGATGGAGGGATCGCAAATGCTCGGCTTGAGGAGATACTTAAAGGTTGAGAATAGCCACAGCATTGTGTGCAGGAAGGAAATAGCTCCTTATAAATACAGCTTCAAACCTTACGCTCGCGGTGGTTCAACTCCACATTGCTGTTTATCTCTTCCCAGCAGATCTCAGAAGTTGAGATACAAGAAAACGTTTGAATTGGTCCAGGGTTAACAATAATATACAGTTTTAGGATATTTTCAAAGGAGTAGCTAAAATCACGGACTTTGAGGTTTAGACTGAATAGAAAAAGTCTTGACAGAGAAAATGAATAGTTCTGATATTTTATTTCTGACTTTTTTACCTATGAGAAGGACGTTCAGTTTGGAAATAGCAGAATCACATTGCTGAAAAGATATGGAAGCCCAAGCTGACTGGGAGACTGCCGCGAGTGCTTAGAGAGTCTCACGGAATCCGTGCTGCCTGTTCCACGGAGGAACACAGAATTAGAATCAGTTCGTATCAGTCTGAGCGCCTGTGTTGCAATGCCAGTTTTTTTGATAGTGGACAAATTATTTAAGCTTTCTGTGCCTGTACTTCCCTGTCTATAAAGTGAAGATGATAGCTGTAATTTAACTCAGTGTTCTTGTAAGGATTCACTGAGTTAAACCAAGAGATGCACAGATCAGTACTTGTCCAAAATAAGTACTTGAGTGCCATAAAAGAAAAATTGATAAATCAGGCTTCATCAAAATTAAGAATTTTGCTGTTTGAAAAACCCTGTTATTTTTTAAAAAATATATATCTTTATTAATTTCTGAGAGAGGAAGGGGGAGGGAGAGAGAGAGATAGAAACATCAATGATGAGAGAGTCATTGATCAGCTGCCTCCTGCACCCCCCCCCCCCCCCGGGGATGGAGCCCACAACCTGGGTATGTGCCCTGACCGGGAATTGAACTGGGATCTTCTGGATCCTAGGTCGATGCTTAACCGCCGAGCCATGCCAGCCAGGCAAGACCCTGTTATTCTTAACAGGGTTTGTCTTAAAAAAAGAAGCCACAGGATGGGAGAAAATACATGTAAATTATGTAGCTGATAAAGGATTTATATCCAGAATACATAAGAGCCCGCAAATCTCAATAATAAAGATACAAATATATAATAGTTAATATATGCAAAGAAATATATGTGTATATCTATAAATAAATGGGTATAATATTTGAAAAACATTTAGACTTGTCAATGATAAATTAGCACATGAAAAGATACTCAACATGATCAGTGATTGAGGAAATACAAATGAAACCACAAGAAGATATCACTATGCACCTATTAAATAGCTAAAAAAATAAAAAAGAAAAGAAAAGGTCATTACCAGAGGGAAATGGGGGTAGGGGAGGCAGGAGAGAGTAAATGGGGGATAAGCGGTGATGGAAAGAGACATGATTTGGGGTGGTGAACACACGATGATGTATTATAGAACTGTACAACTTAAAGCTACGTAATTTTATTAACGAATATAACCCCAATAAATTAATTGTAAAAAAAGGAGAGAAAGGAAGGCGCGGACAGTATACTTCGTGTACTGGAAAGGATGAAGAGCATTCCATTGCTGTTTGGAAAGCAAGGTGGTACAGAAACGTCAGCAGTTTATTTTAAAATGAAATATGCCATTATCTGTGACCCAGTAATATTGTTCTTAGTTATTTACCCAGTGAAATGAAAACTTGTGTTCACATGGACATCTGCATGTTTGTAGCAGCTTTATTTATAGACACAAACTGGGAACAGCCCAAACATTCTTTGACTTATGAGTGGATACATGGCCTGTGGAACATACATGTACCTCACCACTGCTCACTAGTGAAAAGGAACAAACTATTAATACTAGCAACAACATGGATAAATCTCAAACGCTTCAGAGTAAGAGAAAGCAGCCAGGTTCAGAAGGCCACATGCTGTCTGGTGGCACTTATATGACATTCTGGAAAAGGCAAACCTATGATAATATAAAACTGATGAGTGGTGCCAGGATCTGAAAGTGAGTGGAAGCACAAGAGGGAAATTGTGTAGTGAGTGTAATTCTTCTATATCTTGATTTTGGTGATGATTACCTGACTCTATTTATCAAAACTCATGGAACTATGCACTAAAAATATTGAATTTTACTGTATGTAAATTATACCTCAGTTTTTAAAAATCAAAAAAGGAACCACTATCACAACTACCAAACTCTCTACTACATGGGACAATCTAAATAAATCTACATAGTGAAATTTTTTATCAAAATATATTATTCCTTAATCTTCTATTATGTAAAACTAGAGGGTTTGTTTTGGTAATTCTAACCCAGAACCTTGGTCTTTGTTAAAGTGCTGAGACAAAAAGCTGTTCGCCTGGCTTAAATACCATTAATGTGATTATGGAAACAACAAATGTTGAATGTCATATTTTTTGTTGAATAACTTTTTAAGAATAAAAACTGTTAAAGTTGTACCTTTTAAGGTAAAACTGTCCCCAGGACTAGAAGCATTCCACACAGAGGTTAGACACTTTGTTGGGATCCTCTTTAAGGACCTGTACTCTTTAGCAATATGTTTATTAATTAGGTATTTTTCACCCCTCCTCTATACTTTTCCAGAACAGTCCTAGCCAATGGCTATATCAACCTTATGCTCAAACTTATTTTACTTAGAAGAAGAAAAAAAAATGCCTATACTAATAAAAATCACATTTTTTTGTGGTGCCTATTATTTTACTGTGATGAAAAGATCACAAAATAACATTTGTGTCATTTATTTTAATTAAAATGAGTTAGGCATATAGGACTTTAATAGTGGGGGAAATATGGAGAAATAGAAGCAATATTTCGGACTAAACCTTCACTGAATGTGGCATCTGTCTTCTGTCCAGCACAAACAGCACTTCTTACTTCTTAAAAAGTAACTTCACTTTTTAACATCTTATCACGTATTCTGGTGTTGTTGAGTCACAACGCAACTCAAAAATTAATAGGGCATTTGGACAAAACGTAGTGGAAAAGTGGTGCTTAATGTAACTCCACTTATCTATACATGATCAAGATTAATTTCTCATGAAGCAGGTTGAGAAATTATGCTGCAGAAGAGGAACTTGGTTTATGACCTTAGTTTCAGTCATTCTTCATAATAAAAAGACACATTTAAAGTCTGAGCCATGGGTTATCTCCCATCCCTAAGAAATTAGAGCAGTGGTGTGAACGGTATCAGTTGATTTAGCCTTAAGAAGGCTGAGCCTGGCAACTTTTTATTTAGGAGAAAATAACTCTTTTATGGATTATAGGAGAAAACTCACATACACACACTAAAATGTTACAGAAAACTTTTAAGAGTTGAAATGGGGTTGCAATAAATTACACTGAATTTTTGGATCAATTTTTTTTTTGCCCAGTTTTGAAGTATCATCTATCCTGAAGCTTACTAGCTTCAGAAGAAAAAAAAGTGCATGCACAAGGTATATCTTTTTGGATGACAGAAAAAGTAGGGCCTATAACTTGGATGCAAAAAATACCTTGTGTGATTTATCATTCATTGAGAAAAATAGTGCACCATCTAGCCTGAGATTTCAAATAACCAAGCAGAGTTTTAAGAGAACTGAAAAATAAAATGCCAACTTTATTAAATTAGATAGATAGATGATGATAGATATATGATAGATAGATGATAGATGATTGATAGATAGATAGATGATAGATAGATAGATAGATAGATAGATAGATAGATAGATAGATAGATAGATAGATAGATAGATAAATAGATAGATAGATAATAGTAGTAAAGGTAAGTTTGAGCCTATGGATATAAGATTAAGATATCTCACTGGTGATACTTTTCAATAGCCAATTAATAACTAGTTAAAATATCAAAAGTAAGTTTTTTTGTGGTATTTGAAGAGATTTCTAGCTTTCTTCTTTTCTTTAAGTTTCTTAAACAGTATAAGCAAAAGAAACTTTTCATCATTCTGGATACTAAGCCAGCTTCTAAACATCTCTGCTCTCCCTGCCTAAAGAGCAGCTGGAAATGACCTGAAGAGGACGTGACTGCCATTTCTGTGGTCTGCCCTTTCTCTGAGGCAAATCTTAGACACATTGCATTAATAAATAAGAAAATTTGGATTGTCATTGGTCCCAAGAAGTCTTTTGGTTTCCATTAATTACCAATAAAGTATCCTTCCCTGAGGAAGACTCATCCCCAATAATCTCCTCCTGTTTCTTTTCTTGCCCAACCCTGTGCTGTCTTCCTTACAATCTCCCGGGTTACAGAGACGGAAGCTGCAAGACTGCTCCTTCTGACTGTAGACGACAAAGCGAAGTCATCTTTGGTATCTCCAAAAGGCATTTGCCAGCAGTCTTGAAAATCTAATAGAAGTAGTAGTAATCTTTTTGAATTTTTAAAAAAATTTTTTGCTGGAATTACATCAACTCAGAGTGATTGTCCTAATACTAGAAGACTGGATTGGCAGTAAAAGGACTTACCTTTGAAAAGAAGGGTGAGGAAACTCAGTTTAATCAAATAAAGCATTTTATTAGGTAGGCCAGATCTTCCCACATATGGAGTAACAAAATAAGAAAATAATCACTGATGGTGAAAAGCTTGGGAGCCACGTATTAGGCCGCCTTCCTCCTCCGAAGAGGCGACGGCAGGAGATGGAAGAATGTTGGTCAGAGAGGGTTAAGACAGGAAACCAAACTTCTATGCCTTTAATTCAACAGGCTTATGAAAAACTTAGCCTGCACTATTATATTTATAAAGTTTGTTGAATTATTATCTCACATTTGACAAAAATCAGCAAAGGGCTTAATTATATTAGTTATTTTTAAGGAGTTTAAGGCTTTTAGTATAATTTGGGTGTTTCAGTTGCATCTGTGTGATGGAGTCAGTGCCATTTTGTAAGTTACAGATAGGTTGGAAATGTCATTAATCAAATAATCTAAAATGTATTTTATATAAGGTAAAATGACATTTGCATATATTTTCGGCAGAAGTGGAGTATGTTGTCAGCAATTATACATTATATATTTTCTTTTAACTTCAAAAATAAACAATATGCATATGTTTTTGTGACTTAGGCTTTTAAATATTTTCTTTTTCTCAAAGAAAGCTAAAATACATGTTAGCAATATTTTTAACATCTTCACTGATGTAAAACCAACTTTCAATAAACCACACGTTTAAAGTATAAACTTTTATAAGTTTTGCTACATGTATCTCACCATGATTATTCTATAGCTCTCCGAAATCCCTCCTACCCGCTAGTTCTTGTGCTATCTCCAAGTAAACACTGATTGGCTTCAGGACCGGCTGCACAATTTGCAGGACCCAGTGCAAAATAAAAATCTGAGATCCCTTGAGCTTTGTGCTGGGGTATAATTATTTTACAAGTTTCATTCCTTTGAGTCTTGCTTTTAAGCTTTGTTAGGTGGGACCAGAGCTCCATTTATTCTAAGGTTAAGCTTCTGCTGCTACTGAGGCAAGACCCTTCTTTATACTGTAACCGATGCCTCTGGTTTTCAAAGTTTCCTGCTCTGTTTGTTGAACAGCCCTATGTGAACTGTGGCCGCTGTTTCTCACAGTTCTGTCGGGTGGCTCTTTTCTTGGCCTCAGACAGTTTTCTCACGTGCATGTGCTGAGCAGTACTCAACTGAATGCTCAAAGGGGGCCCTCTGCAGATCTCTGAGATTCTTTTTTTATGACGTTTCTCCTGTCTGGCACTCTGCCCTGGGATCTCCAGGTCCAAGGGCGTCTCTACTTGTCTTCAGATCAGGAGACTACCATGCTCTGCCTGGGTTCTTCCTCCTTGTGCTGTGGCTGGAAACTTTCTCCCTGTGGTAAGGGAGGGCAATCGGAGAACTCATGCCACCGTTTCCCAGCTCTCAGAGATGGCTCTCCTTCTTTTTCTGATGACGAACGTCTTACGTGCCGTCGTTTTACATATTTTGTCTGTTTTCTTAGTTGTTTCAAGCAGGAAGATATATCAGGTCCCTGCTACCTCATCTTGATTAGAAGCTGAAGTTCAGGCAATCTTGACTTTTTAATTCATAAATAAATTTTTTGTTGTTTCTTAATTTACTAATAAATGTATGGCTGAAATTATAGCTATGGTTTCTTAAGCTTGCAAAACTTAACTGAATTCATGAAATTTTAAGTTTATTATTTTTATTGTCTGTCTTGCCTTTCTTTGTTGGGAACAAACCTTATTGTTTAGCATAGTCTTCTGACTAAATGCATTGCTATTACCAGAGAGTGTGTTAGAAAGGCTTCATTCAGACCTACTGAATAAAAACCTCACTTCAACAAGATCCCCAGATTGGACATGTTAAACTTCAGGAAGCATGGCACTATGGGGTACATCTTCAGGAGGCACCTAGATCTCTTTTAGTTCCTTGATGAGAGTTCCCAGTCAAGGCGAAGGACCTTAACTTTATCCACCAGGGCACTGCTCTTGGAATCCAGCCATTATGCCCTTGCTTTCCAGCTATGACAATCTCTAGATGTGTGAATTTGGGTAAGTTAATTTTTAGACCCAATTTCTTCACCCACAAAGGAGAATGAATAACACCTACTTCACAGGAAGGTTATAAAATCAAATTAGATGTTACATCTGGTATCTGGCACTTAATAACTTCTAAACAAATGGCAATTATGATGATTATTAGATTGTTATCCTGTAAGTTTTTGGGAGGAAAAGGTCATGCCAAATTTCTCTGCATTCCTTACACCAAAGAGTAGATACTTAATAAAGGTTGGTTGATTGATTGTAATGACATTTTAGTACTTCTCTAAGTAATTAAGATAAGAAGTCAAAGTTAATGAAACAATTTCTAAAGAGTAGATTGTATGACTCACTGAGCAGTCATAATCATTGAAGGAAAAATTAGACTCCCATCCCTGTTCACACTGCAGGACAGAATGTGTTCAACCACTGATCTCCAACGTTCATCAAGGCAAACTTCACATCAAATTAATCTCATCCACTTCTTGTTTCATTTTAGCAACAAAGTCACTCTGCCTTACTGAATTTTTTTATTAAATACTCCTGCCAAACCTAAGTTGAATGTTCAATGGTCCTCATTATAGGGCCACAATTCACTTTAATTATATTGTCCAAATTATTTTTTTTGAGAAAATGACAATCTAAATAAGAGAGAAAGGAAATTTACCCCAACACATAGTGACTCATGTGTTGGTCTTTAAATGCAAAGATGACATTACAGCCCTGCAATTTCTGAGACAATTATTTAAAGATTTTGTTCCTAGACTTCCCTTCTCTCATCCAATTTTGATGAAATATTGGAGCTAATATACTAGCCCTCTCTCGGGTTGTCTCCTTTTTTGAGAAATTATGGAAAACTACACATATAATGGAACCATAGTGAACTGAAACAGTGATTACAACCACAGTAAGAGAACAATGTAACAAATGGGCATTTTAGGTCAGAGAAGGAATTTCATAAGCATTGTTCAAAATGGGCATTTTAGGTCAGAGAAGGAATTTCATAAGCATTGTTCAAAAGCTATGTACAAAATAACATGCAAGAGATATCAAAGTGATTTCTTAAAGTAATGTAACCTTTGAAGTTATTTTCTAAAAGCAAATACCATTATAAAATTATTTTAAGGTTATAATGGACTTACTTAATTGAAATATAAGTAAAAACTATATCTTCTAATTGATGTTGGGACTGTTTTTCATTTGAGAAGTTGTTGGCTTTGAAAAAAATCATATATAAAATGTATTGTCTTTAAAAGAATTGATTGGCAAAATAATTAATAGCTATCATTTATATATGAAAATTGCTCTCCCATAAATTTGAAAATCACATGACCCAAATGACTTAAATAACTAGGATCCAGCAGCCAGACTGCTCAGGTTTAATTACGGTACTTCCACCAACCTCTGGAGCCTTGGCTTTTTTTTTTTTTCTGTGCCATAGTTTGCTCATTTGTAAAAATTTGGATAATAGTAGTAATACTTTTCTCATTGGGTTGCTCTAATGATTAATAGAATTACAATATGGAAAGAACTTTGAACAGTCGTTGGAATATAGCACATACCAGATAATTATTAGCCAGTATTATTATTACAAAGTATACAGTTCTGCCTATACTGAAAAAGATGTTTATAAGGACATACCTATGTTCTGCTTAATGTCCCTTACATTTCCAATTGATAGACAGTCTTAAATCTCAATAAAATTTAAAAATACTCAACAACATGATTAGAAATGTGAAAAGACTGATACTGAAGATGGGAAATTTGGGTAGTTATTAAAAGCATAGGTTGGAAATTCATACAGCTTATCAAAAAGAAGACAAACAATCCAATTAAAAAATAGGCAAAGGACCTAAGTAGACACTTCTCCAAAGTGGACATACACACGGCCAAGAGACAAATGAAAAAATGCTCAAAGTCACTAATCATTACAGAGATGCAAATTAAAACAACATTGAGATATTTCCTAGAAGTGGGATATTTCCCACTTCTAGGAAAATATCCTAAGAAACCCAAACCACCAATCAAAAAGAACTTATGCACCCCTGTGTTCATAGCAGCACAATTCACAATAGCTAAGATCTAGAAACAGCCCAAGTGCCCATCAGTAGATGAGTAGATAAAAAGCTATGGTACATTTACACTATGGAATACTATGCAGCTATAAAAAAAGAAGGATATCTTACCCTTTGGGGCAGCATGGAGGGAACTGAGAGTATTATGCTAAGCAAAATAAGCCGGTCAGAGAAAGACAAGTACTACATGATCTCACTCATATATGAAATCTAATGAACAAAATAAACTGATGAACAAAATAGATCCAGAGACATAGAAGCATGGAACAGACTGAGGGATCTCAGAGGGCAGGCGGGGTTGGGGGAGTGGGTGGGGAGAGATTAATCAAAGAACTTATATGTTTATCAGCATAACCCATGGACACACACAATAGTGTAGAGAAGGCCTGGTGTGGGGCAGATGCCAGGTGGAGGGGATCAGTGGGGGGAAAAAGGGGGACATCTGCAATACTTTCAAAAATAAAGATTATTTTTTTTTAAAAAAAGCACAGGTTGGAAATCTGTCAGGTTGAGTATGAAATTAATAAGTTTATTAGATGTGGCTGAAAGGCAGGTGTTCAATAAATACTTCTTGATAATAGTAGGCTGTGAATTTTTTTCTACTTTAGGATGTTTTCTACTTTAGTTATTGTATGTTGCCATTGAATATTTACCAAATTACTGAATGAAGGAAATAGGGAATCAAGCACCGAAAGAAATGACTGACTTAATAAAACAAGAATCATTAGTGCTGATGGATATTAGGTTTAATTTTATATATTTTTTCTTGAGCCCAAAAAATCAGATTTGTGTATGTGTGTGTATATGTATGTTTTCACTTTCATCTTTGAAAATTGTCACTAGAATACAGCCTCAAGCTATTTTTTTATTGTTTCCTTCTCAGGTCTGTGAAAGTCTTTAACTTAGTTACCACTCTGCTTTACATCTTCCAATGACTTACTACTTTTGTTCACAATTGTTTAGTTGTCTAAACGTGTAGAAACAGGAACTTGGGAGCTAGGTTTTCCTGCTGTCTTCAGGAACATAAATACTTGAATTGGAAGGAAGACGCTATTCATTCATAATTGTTCGTTGCTGGGTCCAATATGCCGGTGAAAACATTCTCATTTTGCTTTTTTGAAAGGTTTTTGTATGAGGTTTGTTTGTTCTGTTAGAAACGTTAAGGGATGCCTGCATATGTAGAAGGATTGTAAAAAGAGAAAAGAATAATTCACAGTTTTATAAATACAAAGTTCAAGAAATTATATTATTTTAGATTACATGTGTAACTTGGGGAGAATAAATGAAAGACTAAGGCGCAAAGGGCAGCAAGTCATACTTACTGATCACTTGAGCCACGGTTCTTTATAAGGCGCCCAGGGGAAATTGTGAAAAGGAGTTCTGCCTTTTCCATTTTCTCTTGGCCTTTTAGTTTCTTTTCTTTGTGAAGTATGTGTACTTACATGCTATCTGAATAGGCCAAGGCCATCAATAACACTAATGTTAATAACTAGATAATTCACCATTGCGAACAGTCTGCCACTCATAGCTATCTTGGCCCTTAGCCTTCACCTTTTCTTACAGCTCTAGATCACTAGAAGACTCGGATGTAGGATATGTGTTCACTAGGCTTTTGTTTTAGTGTTTGCATGTATTGCCTCTATTTTTAAGAAAATACAAGTAAGCAAAAATAGTAAAATCAACAATAATTATACTTGGTTAACATTGCAAAATATGTCATTTCCAACTGTTTCCAAGCCCATGCATACAATAAATGAATGAGGTTTGAATAAATGAGAAATTAGAAACAGAAAGAGAAAGCACCTGATTTTCCTTCAACAACAAACTCTGATCATCTCCTAATGCCAGTAAATATAGAAATATATTATCATTATGATATACTGTTAATGGTAAAAAAAATCACACATTTTCTGAACTGCAGTGCGCTACCTCTCACTCATAATTGGGTTTTGATTGATTGATTGCATATGAAATATGCAGTTTTATAGGCCTTTTCTAATATTAAATACAGAAATGACTCAAAACCCCAAATATTTACACTCTTTCTTCATTGAATTCATAGAACTGGAGATTTTTATTATCCAGTCCAAGAATCAGAAAACATTTTCTGCAAAGGGCCAGATAGTAAACATTCTAGTTATACAGCCCGTGTGCGAATTCTTGACTCTCCTCTTGTAGTTCAGAAACAGCCAAAGCGAGCATGGCTTTGTTTCAGTAAAATTTTATATACAAAAATTGACAGCGAGAGGATTTGGCTAGTTTTACCACGACCCTCACTTTGCTGGTAAAACCAAGCCCTTGAAAGCTTCAAGAACTTCTCTTAAGGTCTCAAAGCTAGTTAAAGACTAACAGCTACGAGGATACATGTCTATAAAACCCTAGTCCAGTGTTCCCTCTACATCCTGAAATACTAGCTTTGATTTTTTTTGCCCTTCCCCAATTCTAATGGTATGCTATTAAAAACCCACTAGAACTGTACATTTTTATTTCTCATATTTGATTCATGAATTCTGTTTTCAAAATATACTTACATATACTTCTCAACGTCTCCCCTGTTACCACCGTGCTCCGAATCACCCTAATTAGTCACGTGGATATCTGCTATCTCTGCATCAGCCTTTGACCTCTTCTGTCTAATTTTGACAGAGAAACAAGAGTGATCCTTTACCAGATGAGTCAGGGCTCTCCTAAACTGAATCAGTCTCTATCGTTGCGCTCAGGCTCTCCAGGAGCAGGCCTTCTATTGCCTCTGATGTTGTCTCTGTTCCAGCTTCCTTAATTTATCCACAGCAACCTGGCTGGTCACCTGGCTCTTCCCCCAAACACTCAGGCACGCCTTCCTCAAGGGCAGATAGCCACAGCTCCCATTTTCTCACTCCAGAGGGGAATTCAAATGCCACGTTCTCATTCGGGTCTTTTCTGGCTGCCATATCTAAGTTGCAACACCTCTCACACATATCATGCACACACACACAAACACTTTGTATCTCCTCCCCTCTTGCTTAATTTTTCCTCTTTGCACTTATATCAGTGCTTTTTTAGATGTTTATCTCCCCACCCACCAGATTATAAGGTGTGTGAGCGCAGAGATTTTCATGTTTTATTCATCACTTATCCCCAACACTTAAACCAGTGTGTGGCATACAGTGATTGCACAGTCATAATTGTATAGTGAGTGAATGAATATGAAAGTCGGGTTGATTCATAACTAACCTTGAGTGCTGAGCATACTGAATTTAAAGTTCAAAGTAATTTTATGCCTGTTTCCCTTAATGGTCTTAGAAAGAGTTGGGTTTGAAACAACTATATATTTATGTATCTGGAAAGGTGAGGGAATGGGGCTGTGGATATCTGTTCTTGAGGCAGGCCTGCCTGAGGGTTTGAGAGTGACCAGGGTCGCTGAGGCAGAGTTAAGGAGACTGTGACAGAAGATGAAGATCGTGGAGAGCCCTAATGCAATGATAAAGATATATTCAATATATATAATACTTATAATATTTGAAAAAAGTCTCCAATGTCAGCTATTCCTTCCTTTAAAATAATTGAAATGGTAAGGATGATAGAATGGCAAATTCATTCTGGATTTCCAATAAACTTGAACCCTTGAACACACATACATAATCCTTAAGAAAACTGTTATCTGAGAAGCAGAGCCTTACTCCTTAACTTTTGAAGCTACATTTGTGCAGATCTAACATTAAAGATGAGTTTAAGGGATATAGGAATCTTGAACTTAGCTTTGTAAAATAGATTCCTGAAACGTGAACTAAAACATCCCACTAACCCAAACACAAGCTGGACTTTGGGAGGAAGGGAGGGAGGAGTGCTATAGAATCGGCCCTGCAGTCTCATGCCCTGGGTGTTGTGCCACATTTAATTTTGAAGGCATTTTCTGGCATCCCTCTCAGGTTCTTCCACACACCATATTTACATTAATTACACTAAGAGACATAATTATAACTCATGGCTAATTTGTTTTTAAAAAGAAGAGAAGGAGCTCACAACAAGAAGCATGTTAAAAATAACACTGAGAATATAATTTAAGTATTAGACTTAAACCACTTAGTGTCAAAATACAGGCTTCCATCCTAAGCAGTTTTAAATCTACATCATAAAACATGACTTGATTTGCCTGAGCAATGAAAGACTAAATTTTCACAGGAAAGGACCCTTAAAAAATGAATCAGTGTTTTGCTATGTTGTATTTATGGAAAACAGTTTACTGCATTTGAGTGTTTTCTAACTATACAATTGCACTTATGAAAAAGATTCGTCCTTGATTATGTGATACTCATTCCAAAATAAACTAGTCAACAGCTTTCCTCATATTAACAGGTGAATTTTCAGATATGGAAATAGAATAGTTTTGCACCAGATGTACTATACAAAAATACCGTAGTTCTGGATGTTTTAAAAGTTGCTCAAGATTTTGAAGTTTTTAACAAAATATATAAAATATAAAATAAATTTTTAACTTTAAACTCATTTAGTTAGAAATTTTTTAAATCTTGGCTTAAATGTCATTGTGCTTAAATGTCATGTAAATGTTTATGGAGGTTAGAGTGCTCAGTTTATTTTTAATTTATCAAGATTTTATATTTTCACATTTAACATTAAAAAATAATTAGCAAGGTTTATTTTCTTGTTTATGAGATCCAGAATAAGGGACTCAGAGTCCCAAGCGATCAGTGATGAGAAACATTACATCAGTTGAAGGTATGTGTTAAAAATTACAGATAGTGTGGGGGGGAATTTTAAAGACAAACTTAAAAACATTCTTAACTGAGATGCAATGGTAATAAAGGCACACGGCTTGAATTCAAAGTTATTAGGTTACAAAATACAATAAAGGTCAACTAAATAAAGGCCAAAGGTTTCTTACCATGACCCCACATGGGACGGGTGAAAACATTTTGTGTGAAAGTGAACATTCTCAAAGCCATACAGCCGGGAGGAGTGGGCGTTGGAGGTGACAGTGGCTGAGAGCGCTGCCCCCGTGTCTGCTCTGCACAGCCCCCTCCGGGTAGCCAGACGCTGTTCGAAGGAGATACACTTGATTGATCTAAGGATAAATGTATCTCCCCCCGCACACCTGTCATTGATTCATTTAGGTATTAGTTTGTGTCCCAATTCTGACCAAGGAGATACGGGAAAAAATTTCCTGCAGCTTTCTGGAAGTATTTTTCCTTAAATATAACAATGAGAAGCCATGTACTTTCTCCCACTGTCCACAAAGCAAAGAGGCTCAGACGCTGTTGCCATTGGCAACATAACCATAAGGTCATACAGAATTAGGATAAAACCAGCATCGCAGCTAAACAGAGCAAAAGGCAAAAAAAGAATCTAGAATCATTAGGAGTTGAACTGAAGAACCAACTGATCCTAAAGCCAGGCCTACTTCTGGAGTACTAGTTATGTGTTTTTACTGCTTAAGTCAATTTGATTTGTGTATTACTTGCAGTTTTAGGCATTGTAACTAATACAGAACTTGATACTTGACTGACTCAAGGATAGAACTAAGCATGAGTTTGCTACAGCTATAGCCCATGAAAGAGAAAATCATAGTAACAATTTCAAAATGTCTCAAACCTGTAAAATAAAGCATCCTGTTGTGGAGACAGCCCTGGAAAGCTACTTAAAGCAACAGCTGCCATTTGATCCTTAAGTGATCAACTCTGTGACTACCTCTTACCTGGGATTTAGGATGCAGATTCAACCTCTAATCTAGATTGTATTGAGAATTTCAGTTTAAATTTTGAACTCTGCTTGGAAACCTCATTGCAGATCAGCCAGAAGATTATGGTAGTCAGCTAATCTGCAGAAGTTTACAGCTGACTCCTGTAGTTCATGCTAAGCAGGCAGTCATTTTCCAAATGTGATAAAATCAATTACATTAAACATAGCTCTGCAGGTTATTATATTCTCATACCCAAAGTACACCAACTTCCTCTCTAATTTTTCTGATTTTCATAGCAGGAAAATGCTAAAAGTATATTGTCCTCTTAAGAAGTGTACCTGGTTGTTACTAAGAGCAACCTGTTCTTTCTATTTTGGGCAGCAACCAAAATAAATGGTTCTACAACACTGCATTTGCTATTTTGTTTTGCCTTATGTACAAGGCATAAATTTCAATATATGGCTATAATATAATTTCTATTAAATGTAAGTCTTATAATGGCTTCTTTAAGGAAGTGTTATAAATTTGTTCTTGGCCCAAATTTGAAAATATGTTGCTTTCAG
This sequence comes from Miniopterus natalensis, assembly GCF_054644295.1. Taxonomy (NCBI): domain Eukaryota; kingdom Metazoa; phylum Chordata; class Mammalia; order Chiroptera; family Miniopteridae; genus Miniopterus; species Miniopterus natalensis. Next base: position 28,344,289 of record NC_142084.1, read on the forward strand.
AGTGAATAAAAATGCATTTTTATTAAGACGTGTTCAAGTGTTTTTATGAATACAAATGTCTTCAAAAATTGCTCCATTTCTAAAGCGGATATTGTTTGAGTGCAGAAAAGTATATAGCCACAGTGGGACATGATTAACAAGTGCAAATTTAGAGTAATTTAAGTCTAATTAAATTAAAACAATAATAATTAAAGGCAATAAGAAATTAAACTTCTAAGCAATTTCAGTTACATCCCTTCCACTTGTGTTCCATATCACAAACCAAATTAGTCCCTACATTTTCTGTTATAAAGTAAAAGGTGACAAAAAATTAGTGATACCTGCTTTCAACAATCCAAATATCAGGATAACAAAGAATCCCCTTAAAATGAACTGTTTATTTTCATAAATAAAAATATTTATTTTATACACACATTCATATTTCAGTGACTGGAATTGAACATATTTCTATTTACTTTATCTGAAAAATAGATTATTGAAGGCCAAATTAACAGAAATTACTGTGCATAAGAAAAGTCAACCAAAGCATGGAATTAAATTTGTTCTCATTATATAGCTCCTAGTTTATATATATATATATGTGTGTGTGTGTGTGTGTGTGTGTGTGTGTGTGTGTGTGTGTGTGTGTGTATATATATGTATTTTACTCTCACGACACTGAATATGGGACTTCACTAAATCTCAGAATTTATACTGTATATCACTCATGCACTTTTTAAAATACCTGGACATTGTCTCTCTTCCATTAAAATAAATTTTTATAAAAATCTATATTATCAGTGCTATTATCTCCAGTTCCATTAAACACAGGAAAAAATCACCTGAAGAGCTTTTTTGCATTGTAATATTTACCTCTAATGTGTAGAAACACAGATTCTATAAATATGAAAAATGTTAACAATGAACAATTTTATATTGCCTTTTTAAAAATCAGTTTAAAGTAGCTTTTTTCATATATCGAAAATTAATTTACATTAAGAAAATAGATATACAGGTAAAAATCCAATGAAACAACCCAAATTTTATGGGGCATTATTTATCATATTGCTAAAACTTATAAGAATAAAAATAGTGATTTTCTTATATGCAAGGCCAATGTTATTTACTCAGCCTCATGTGCTGTGTCTCGTTCTGCCAGTATTCTTTATGAGTTTCATCCATCATCTCCCACAGGGACACCCGTACTTCACCTGCAAAAAGGGTGGCTGGAAGTGCTCGTGTTATCTAGCTAGTTGCTCCCGGTGAAACAAATTACTTCCTACTGTTATCAAATCTATATTTACCACAACAATATCACACACTAAACACATGATTGAAGCAGTTTTAGAGTTGCACACATGTATTTCCAACCATATCAACAAATCAAGTGCACTACTTAATCATTAGACATTTGTTAAAACCAAAAACATATGGGTACTGTGGAAAAATATGCATAATTGAAAACATCAACCATTTGTGGGACAATGGATATAAAGAGACTTTGGAAAAGAAAAAGGAATTAGGTGTCCAATAAGCATATAAAAAGATGTTCAATCTCATTCTGTTAAGAAGTAAAATAACCTCCAATATTAGCAAAAATTTTAAAACTTTACATAATATTGAGTATTGGTCAGAATATTGGGCAAAAGGCAACACATACTGTTGGTGGGAGTCAAAACCGGTGCCACATTGGGGCAGACTTTTGACTATATAGTTAAAATAGTAGAGATTCCTTTACCATGTGTCTCTGCAAAGAAATCTTTGCAAAATTATACCTAAATGCATGTAACAATTATACTCATTTCAAAATTATTTGAAATAGCAAAAAATAAACAAAAAAGGCAAAACAGCTGGTTAAATTTTGTCTTCTTTAATGTCTCCCTTCCTTCCTTGAGTGTAAGGCTTTACCTTCCCTCCTTTGTGTCAGGTAGAATATAAAAGCACAAGGAGTCTTTGCAGGGTTTTAGTAGTGGCCTAATTTTTTTTATTTTGAATTTTTTAATTTTGAAAAGATCACCGTGGCTATAGTTTGCATAACAGATTTGAGGAAGCTGGTAATGTCAGTGAGACAGAAATAATGGACATGGGCAGAGCAGTTATACAAAATCAAACCATGGGAACTGCAGATAATAAAAAGAAAGAAGTAGATTCTCTGTGTTGATTTGTACAAAGGACCACACTGTATTAAAGCTTAACGGCCTAGAATAAATACACATAGATGCATTGAAAATATACAAGCATTTCTTTTCAGGAAGGATAACAACAATTTTAATACTAACTACTTTTAGTGAATGGATGTAAAAATTAAAGAAACTGGAAAAAGATAGATATTTTATTTTAGTTTCAAATATTTCTATATTGTTTACATTCTTACATTGTTTTTGTATAACTTAGTACTTTTTAAACAGAATTAACTAGTTTGAGATTATAGACCCTTTGTTTTCTTTATATATTATAAATTAATTATAATTACCATTTAACAATTTTTCCCTTTTTATTGAATTTATGGGGGTGACCCTGGTTAACAAAATTATACAGGTTTCAGGTGCACAATACTATAACACATCATCTATACACTGTATTGTGTGTTCAACACCCCAAGTCAAGTCTCTGTCCATCAGTCCATCACCATTTATGCCCCCCATATTTGAGGTTTGCCTTGTCTCTTGAGGTTGGCCTGTATTGCTAAAAAGGTTCCTCTTAAGTACGTCTTTGGCTGTATCCCAAATATTTAGGTATGCTATATTTTCTTTTTCATTTGTCTCCACATATGTTTGTTTATTTTTTAAATATCTTTTTTGACCCAATTGTTGTTCAGTAGCATGTTGTCTAATCTCGACATATTTGTGACTTTTTTCAGCTTTCTTCTTGTTTTTTTTTATTTGATTTCTAGTTTCATAGTACTGTGGTTGGAAAAGATGCTTGATATGATTTCAGTCTTCTTAAGTTTATTGAGACTTGTTTCGTGTCCCCACATAAGGTCTATCCTTATGAATATTCCTTGTGCACTTGAGAATAATGCATGTTCTGTTGCTTTTGGATGGGATGTTCTGTAACTATCAAGTCTATCTGGTACATGCCATTTAAGGCCAACGTTTCCTTGTTGACTCTCTGTCTGGATAATCTTTCTGTTGGTGTAAGTGGCATAGAAGGTCTCCTACTATTATTGTTATTCTCTCTGATTCTCCCTTTAGACCTGTTAATAAAAAGAATAAGGCCATCTGCAAGAATCTTTATGATTTCATTTTTTTACTATTCTAACGTTAATTTCCTACAATATTTGTTCTTTTATGATTGGCTAATTAGCTTAGTATGTCTTCGACTTTCATGCATGTCCTAGCCTGTGTCAGAGTTACTGCCTTCTTAAGGCTGAGTAGCATTCCGTTGTACATGTAGAGCACATTGTGTTTATCTACTCACCACTGATGGACGCTTGGGTGGCTTTCACTTTCCGGCCCTTGTGAATAATACTGCTGAGAACACGAATGTATCTGTCCGAGTCCCCACTTCTACTTTTTTGGGTATATGTCCAGCAGTGGAATCACTGGATCGTGTGACAACTCTTTGACTAAATTTTTGAGGAATCTAATGGTCAAAAAGGTGAATTTTGTATTATGTGCATTTTACCACAACAAAACAGAAAAATAACTAGTTTCAGCTTCATATAAAGATTCTTGTCTCATGGAAAGCTCCCAAACTCTGTGCATCAGAGAATCCTGACTACTGAACTAGCTAGTCTAACCCTGCAGTTCATCCACGATCTGAATTAGCTCCTCTGCCCTGACGTGTACATCTTTCAGCTCCATAATGTTTGCAGTACATCAGCCCTGCTCTTCAACAGCATGTGTGTCCTAGTGCACATACAGCTGTTGTTGACACAGACGAGGGTTCCACCTCCGCAGTTCCAGGCAGTTTGCTACTGTCCGTTGGGTGTTTTCAGGTTCAAAATAGTTTAGGATTCAGAAAGCCTGAATCCAATTTCTGTCTCTGTCATTTACTCAAATTGTGAATTTTCAAAAAGTCGTTTAACATTTTTGAGCCACTATTTCTGCTCATTTGTTCATTTTTTTAATGTGTTGAATCCAACAATTTTCCAGGATTTATGCCTAGTTCTAAAAATGCAAAGATATCATAACATACCTCCTCTGTCAAAATGTTTACAGTTACTAGGGCAAAAATAGCTGCCTAATACCCTTCACAGGGATCAAATAGAAGAATTTTAAAAAGTAATCCATGAAAAGGGGCTTGTATATTTTCAAGCATTAAATGCATGAGGTGTGATTAATATTATTCACACTGACGCCCTGTCACACTTGGGATACTCTCCAATCCACATAAGAAATTGGAGAAGTAGGTTTTAACTATAAAGTAAAATGATAGCATTCTTTAATTTTGCAGCAAAAAAACCTACAAAACTATAACTAATAGTTTATATTCTTATTAAAAAATATCTAACTCAATTTAAAATGACTTACCCAAATTCTTGTTGCCTTTCCACGAGTCATACTTATATTTACTGATGACTCTCAAGGTGTATTGACATAAAAGGAAGAGCTGCATAGCTATCTCTTTCTTCAATTAAAAATTAAAATAACAATTAGAGAAAATAATAGAGGGAATATTCCTTGTTTTAGGAGGACATTCAACATGTCCGAAGACATCCTATAGGCATCCATATATAAGTACTACCTTAACTGACCTCATCTATCAAAGAGCTGAATAAGTGGGATGTTTGATGATAATGTTGATGGAATCAGCCAAGATTTCTCATTCTTTATTAATTTCTATTAAATAAATTTCCTTGTCTGTTTTTTCTCTGCAGTCCTAGGCAAATGGGAATATTAGTCTCATGGTTAATCTTCACTAGCAAATCGCAATTAGATATCTTAGCCTCAGCTACTGTTATCTTAGCCTCAGCTACTCTGTTAAACAATGCAAAAATAAGCCAGCTCTGGCCAGCAATAAAATACACGTTAGTAGTGACCGATGTTAAAATTTATCCTAATTCATTGAACGAATGTTTTCTGAACATCACCTCTATACCAGAATGAGTGTCACACAGGCTGCTGTGGAAGCACAAGACCAGACATGCAGTCAAATCTGGGAATTCAAAGAAGACTTAACGGAGACAGGGGCACACATACCGAGATGAAAGTTCTGTTAAAGTCCGAGGAGTGAATGGAAAAGGGGTGAGCGAGAAGGGGCGCGTCTTAGAACAAGGAGTTACGGTATTTGAATACTGAAGGCAAAAAGGGGACATCTGCTAGACAAGGCTGGGGAGTTATCGGAGGGCAGGTCAAATGGAAGTTGCCATTCATTAAGAAATCCTGATTTCTTCCTAATGCAACACCAATGTCCCCAAATATTTTAGCCAAGAATGACTTCACTGGTTACAGAAAGAGTAAGGTGATTGTGTTTTCTCTAACCATTTTTGAAATGCACTTGCTGACCTGAAACCAGGACATCTAAATTGTAATTTCACTGTACTGTGGAGATGATCGTGTCAGAGGTACTGTGTTTGGAAACTGAGTCTTCCCTTGCAAAATAACAGAATTTGCATCAGAAAATAAATCCCTCCTCCCATCACACAAAGAGACAGAAAGAAACTGCAGGATAAAAAAGCAACCAAGAGAAGTCTGGTGTGCACTTATTAGAGCTAATTAAAAAAGAAGCCACAGAGAGACAAAGATATATATTTCCAAGACACATGTGTCTGACACATGGTAGGTATTTAATGGGTACTTGCTCGCTGAAGACGGCATGGGTACAGCCTGTGGAAGGGAGAAATTATAGAGGAGACAATGAATGCTGTGTCATGGAGTCAGGATGTAAAGACTGGAGTAAAGAGATGGTTTTAAAAGGAGGAAAATAGAGCAAAAGAAAGGAGTACTAAAAGAAAGTTGGAGGTAAGGGAAATGTATAATTGTGATTTATATTTTTAGAGCAACAAAGTCCTAGCTAGGAAAAAAAGATTGCATAAATTTTAGAGAGACTGTCACCAGCTGCAGCTCACATAAGGCATAAAATAAAGGTACATAGCACACAGAGCCCTAAGAGTGGCTTACCTGAAAACTTAGAGCAAAGTGGGATAGGTGCTCAAAAGGAAGCAAACCAGGATAATGCCAGTACTTATTTGGGTATGTAGAAAGTCTGTTTTGCAATTTTTCCATGAGGAGATTAAATTTATGTCAAGTAAACAATCTTGGTTGAAAGTCAAAATTTTAGAGCCCTAATCAGACTTTTTCTCAAGTCAAAATATTTCAATCTTGATAGATTTTACAGGAAAATTGGCTTCATATTTTATGATGAAGCAGCCTAGCTTTGCTACTCAAAGAGGCCACAAAAACCACCTGAGCAGTCAGTTTTGATTCTGAGAGTAAGGAGTTCCACTTCCCATCTGTGTAGGTCTAATAACTATAGAGGAAAGACAGGAGGGATGGGGAGAGAGAAATGCTTTTTCTGAATAAGGGTAATTCTTGAGAACCATTAAAAACTCATCTTTTAATTTTATAATGCGGAAATCGTTTCTGTATCTACAATAAATTAGCAAGTCTAGATGGATTTTTGTCAAATGGATTTTTCCTCTCCAGATAATTTTTTTGCTGTACTATTTTCAAGGAAATTCAAACATTAATGTTATCATTGTTTTTATTATGATCCTTTACCAACTAAAATTTCTCAGGGACATACTGCATTATAAATGCACAGTTCAAACTGGTGTTGTTCCACAGTCCATTGGCAGTTGGGAGCCCTTGTATGCAGAGGGCAACTGAAATCATACCTGCAGTTTGAACTGTGCAGGCGATCTGTGCCCCGACCCTCACATAGTTCAAGTGTCAGCTGTATTTTACTTCAAATCCCACTAGACCAATATTGGTTTATATATTTTCTCCCAAATTTTTATCACATTTGTTTCTATAACATATTAAAGTAAATATCGTTACTCCATATCCATTGATTATACTTGTCTGTTTTTAATGTTTTTCTCTAACAAGTTAATCAATTTTATCCATACTCTGAGGCCATGTCATTCGCCATAGTTACCGGGTGCACGTATTCATTTTATATTCCATCTTGCTTCATACGAAGTGGCCAGAGCAAGAAACTTCTGTACCTTTAGACAAAGAAACAATACATTTGTGAAGAGCTGATGAGACAAAGGTATGGGCTAGGGGTAGTAAATGGATATATAGTAACGGGGAAGATGAGGGCTAGTTTAACAAGGCTTGTTTGTACTGATTTCTTGGTTTCCCATTTCCGTCTCTGGTGAATTCTTCCTTCCTCAGGTAGAGGGAGGGTACCTTTCACTTGACCTATTTCTGGGAAGAAGGGGAAGGTCAGAGTGACCTTTCTCCTTCTGCCATTTTTTCAAACTCTTATTGGTTAGATATCAAAATCAATCCTCTCCATCCTGGTCAGGAAAATTAAAAATATCTGCAGACACTGCTGAATGTTCCCTGGGGGGCGAAATTGCCCACAGTGGAGGACCACTGGTCTAAAATTGCCAGTCAACCTTTGACTCCCACTGGTGCACTTATGACATCCCATTCCCAGCTCCTCCAACAATAGCATAAGCACTTAATTCGAAATTAAATTCTTATTTCTGGCTTACACTGAATAGCTTCTGTTTTCCTAACCAAACCTGACAGAGAGATGTGACATAGTGGATAAATTCTTTTTTGTATACGAGTAACCCAAAATGTATTTAATTTGGTCACATAAAATATTTAAGTAGAAGAAGTTAAAAATTCACATTGTTTAGGATATAACCTGTTCCTTTCCCACAGATAATTGTTCAATATAATACAGTCCTTTTAAAAATAATAATATTTCCATTTTCGGAGAAATACCCAGCTTCTACAATCAATTGCATTTTTTAAGGAATATATGATCTATTTGGCAAAGTTATTTCTTGGACGATAACTGACATCTTATATTTTTAGAATGTGTTTGTGCAAGAGTCAGATTATAATTTACCAAAATGTGAAGTATAAAGAGGCCAGCCAAAAAGAAAAATATTTGATGTGGTTGTGGTGCGGATCATGTTGTACTATGGATGCATTTGTAAGACGCGAGCGAGAGAAAGTAGTGTTTTCCTTAATTGTCCCTGGCCTGGCTGGGCTCGAGCAAGGAGAAGTGAGAGGGACAACTGGGCCTTTGACGCTTTCTCAACTGAACGAAGTCTATTTGACAGGAGATCTGATGGACAAAACAAACAAACAAACAAACAAAAGGGCTCCTTCCTTTTGTTTGTTTATTATAATTTCACCTTTAATGCAGTTTGATTAATCTTCTCACGGATAACAGCTTTAACAAATTTACATATTCATACAGTTGCGAAGTTTCACAGGCTTTGAAATTCTCCCCTGAAAGGTATTATAGAGGCGCCAGGTAACTAGAGATACAGTATAAACCGTGACTGATGTTTTAAAGTGTAGAATTTCACGCCTTTCTTCTCCCATCTGTGCTCTAATCCTGCCTCTGAGAAACGAAGCAGCAGGGGCCCTTCACAGTATGGTACAGAAAATATAAATAAAACTTTAAAAAAGCCTCTTCTCCGCCAGTCAGCCCCCACTGAAGCCATGCCAGCCTGTGACTCGCAGTTTGCTGACGCTTCAGAAATGAGGGTGCAATTGCAGGAAATTATGTCCCATGTGAGATGAAGTGGGGGGGTTTTTGTATATGCCGTAGAGCAAAACAATACTCTGACCCAAATGGATTCACTTCCTAAAATACTGCTTGCTTCTTGGCCACACGCATCAGTGGGCTGTGCAGGCCTTACGCCACTCCAGCCCTGGACGGAGCACAGTGCCAGCCTCGGCCCTGGGGGCGGCTCCAGCCTCACGCGGAGCACATGCTCTTTCAGTTTAAGAAGGAGAGTAGTTAGAAATTTACAAATTTGTTTTGTCCCTGTTAATGTATTAGTTGCTAAATGCATGTTGTAGGTCTTACCAACACTGAACTTGTATGGGTGATATAAGAACATTATAACATGAGATCTCTACTAATGGTATAAACAATTTCTTGACCTTAAACAGATGAAATTGTAAAATTACTTTCTACTGTGTAACTGGCTCTGTTCCTGGGGTTTATTAAGAAAAATGAGACATAGTTCCTACTGTAAAAAAACTTACACTTGAGAGTAGGGTATGAGGAGTTGGCAGGATACTATTTTGATGTATCAGCCATGGCATTTTTTCCCCTTCACGTAAGTCTACACCTTCCCTACGATCCAGACATTACCCATCACATCGAGGCAATGATGTTACAGAATAATCAGAGAAAATTATTTTAATATCAAATTCCTAGTCCTTGGGAAGGCTTAGCATATAAGAAGCACAAAAGGAGTGAGAGAAGAAATTTCCTTTTCTCTAAGAGACTAGCTTTCCTGGAAGGGATCTAAGACTACAGAGACACTATGAGTCCCCGAGGGGGCCTCACCCTGTCTGCCCTGGAGCTGAGCCCTTCACATCCTGTGGTGAGATGCACTCTGATTGTTTGGGGGGAAAGTGAAAAAGAGGCCTCATTGCCCTTATTTAAACAGAATTTAGTGAGAAGCAAGAGCCAGGGTATTTCCCACACCGTGGTAGATGGAGTGATGGGAAGAGCAGAGCATAAATGATCCACCTGGGCCAATCTCCCTCATCCCCACAGGACACAGGAAAAATCACTAAAATATTTTTAAAGGTATAAATAAGTCTAAAGTGGAGATAAATGGAAACATAAATATTCATCAGTTAATCTAAGAGAAAAAAGAGGAAAAAGGAGCAAAGAACAGATAGGACAAATAGAAAACATCTAGCAATATCTATCTGGGAAGCTTTACTCCAACATATCCATAATCGCATTAAATGTGAATGGCCTAGAGACATCTATTAGAAGACACAAATTGTGAGGCTGGATAAAATTAATCAAGATTCAAATATCGGGGCAGGGCAGGCAGATTCACAGTAGAAAATCAAATTTTAATATGTGCTCGGGGAATTCACATAAGCATGAAAATTCAGAAGACAGGCAAAATTGGGCATATATGTCATTTTAGAGAAAGGAGAAAAGGCAACAAGGTGCTTGACTTCGTAAGTGAGAATGGGTGATTTACAGGTGGTTGAGGAAGAACAGAACATGCATGGCAGGCAACTCCCTGCCGGGCAACTCAGAGACAGTGGGACACGGGGAGCCCTCTCACCCGCCACACTCAGTTCAGAATAGGCTACGGTGGGCATCCTGACTTCCTTCCTAAGCAAGCCTTTCCATCTGAAACTCTTATGCAGAAGATGGGGAGGGCCAAAAGTGCTCTCTGAGTTTTTTTTCTTAATAACCAGCTTAAAATCAATATCTCAAACGGCAGTTTTTAGAGTGGCAGAATTTTAGTTTCCTTCACCTACATATAACCCACTAACCCTATTCCTGGGTGCTCACCTTCTAAATCTAAATCGTATGCTCACGCCAAAGCCTGTACATACATGTTTGTAGCAGTTTTATTTGTACTGTCCCCAAACTCAAAACAATTCACATGTGTTTCAACAGGAAAATAAATAAACTGTGGAAAGTTTGAATAATTGAGTACTACTCAATAATAGAAAGAATTACTGATATAGTCGGTAATATGAATGTATAGTCCATGTGTTTTGCTAAGTGGAAAAGTCCAGATGCAAACGGCCACATACTATATGATTTCACACTAAAGGGCATTCTGAAAAAGGTAAAACTGTAAGGGCAGAATTCATATCACTTGTTGCTAGGGACTGTGTGTGTGGAGGCGGGGCAGGGCATTGACAACCAAGAGGACTAGGGGAGTTGGGGGGAGGGAACTCTTCTAAATCATCTTGATTGTACTGACGCTGGTTATACAAATGTATACATTTGCCAAACTTGGTAAACTAAAAGTGGAAAACTTTACAGCATATAAATTATACCATAATTTTATAAATTTAAATCTATTGGAACATATAAAATGGGTGTCCAAAGAACTCTCCCAGTGCAATGTACCGAAGGTGTTGTCCTCACTCAGCTCCTCCACACTGAGCTCCTAGAAAGGTGAGGTTCTGTTACACTTGTCTTTGCACCCCGCCACCCAGTATGAAGTCTGGCAAAACCAGAGTTCTCAGTAAAGGTTTGTCAAGCGTACAAATCAAGTCGCTCAAGAGTTTTAAAGTTCAGCCAACAGATCTCATTGATTCCATAAAGTCAGTATCAGAAAAAAATTAATGTCGATACAAAATAAAAAGGCACACTACACATGGATGATAGAGGAACTGAACTTAAGAGTCCCCGATGGCCCTTGATGAAATGTTTATTACAGGTACAGAGCATCTATTTTAAGAAAATTCTGGAGCTGTCACCTAAGTACAATGCAGTTAACAGTAGGGGTGGGGGGAATGGCTGCTTTCAAGTTGGGACCTGGGTGCAGTGACACTGCCTCTCTTAACATCAGTTATCAAGATCCTAGGAGGTCAGATGTCTTTCTTGTAGCTAGAAAGGAAAGAATCACTCAGACACAGAAAGGAAAAGCTGTACTTCTGGGAATCTGACAAGGAAGAGTCTGGAAAGCTCAAACTGATCTCAAGCTTGATGAAAGGTTTGTATTTGAACCCGCGAGAGCTCAGCGGGCCCTGCGAGTCTGCCCGCACCAGCTGTCCTCTCCGTCACAGCGCGCTGACGTGCAGGCCGCACCTGAGCCCAGAGCTTTCAGGGGCCCACCCAGGACCACGTGCAGTTTTCCAGCCCGTCTGCTGGCTGAAACGAGAGCTGCGAGTCAGTGTCAGTCGATGTGAAGCACATCAGTGTCTTTCTTTGGAGCCTGAAATGATGGGATGAGGGGGGGAGGGGTTCTACTTGGTAGACATTCAATAAATTATTTGTTGAAAGAACACATGGATGAATGAACGAATCAATGCCTGAATGAACAAATGAACATGTCTATAATTTGTCATTTGGTGCCGAAAATAATAGAAGCTAGGAGATTCACAGTAATGATGATTAACTTGTACAAAACAGCTTTTTAGAATGTCCTTTACTAATCCCCCTCATTTGCACATGGATTTACTGGTGGAATAATTCATTAGCTTCATTCATTTTTAGTTTCCAAATTCCAGACAGAGTTGTCCCTGAGGAACTTTGATATCGCATTATCTGCATTTTTCTTTGTCTTTATCTCTGGAAAGTATGTTGCCCTCACACAGCTTTCTAGAAAGGAGCATGCCTGTGTGCTGAGGAGTAACAAAGACCCAGTGTATTTGGAGAGTAGGAGGCAGCAGGGAGAGGAGCGGGAGAGAAGATCAGAGAGCGGCTGGGCCAGAGCATGCAGAGCATTTGGGGCCGTTGTAGGGACTCTGACTTTTCCTCTAACTGAGCAGAGCGCCATGTCTTGACTTTGGCTTTAAAAGTTGTACTCCGGCTACACTGAGAGCACATTGGGTAGGTAAGACCTAATTTAGTAATCCAGTGATAGATGATGGTGACTCGGACCACGGTGGTAGCAGTGAGGAGGATGAATGGTCCTGGCATATTTAGAAGGCAGAGCCAACAGAATTTCCTGCACTTAGGCTGTAAGAGAAATCAAGAGATCAAGCATGAACTCTGAGGGATTTTGGCCAGAGCAATAGGAAGAATGGGGTGGCCACCAAATGAGGCTGTGAAAATTTCCCATGGAGCAGATTTGACAGAGAAGACCAAGTCCTCCTAGCATATCCTCCTGGGTGTAGGGCTGACGGGTGGACATGTCAGATAAGCAGTTGGATGTGAGTCTGGAACAGGAAACAGCCTCTGGGCCGGAGATGTGTATTTTGGAGTCATCAGCAAATAGGTGATATTAAAAGCCATGGACTATGTGAGATCACCAAGGGAGAAATATAGATAGAGAAGAAAAGGGGACCAGGATTGAGCCTCAGGACAGTGCAGCCTCTCGTGGCCAGTAGGAGGGAGCCGGCGAAGGAGCCCGAGCAGAGGCAGCCAGCGAGGCAGGAGGAGGGAGAGAGTGGAGTCGCAGCAGCCAAGCGAAGAAGGTGTGGAAGGGAGCAGTGAGTTGGGGTCCCTGGTTTGAGAGTCCGCTGCCCATCCCTCTTGTCTCACTGTGATTTGATTGAATTGTGTTTTAGCAGCTAAATCGCAATCATGGCTCTTAGATTTCTTGGGGATAACTAACCCTCTGAGGTGTTTCCTTTGTTTAAGCAACTCTACAGAGGTGGAGGGTAGGGGTGGATGAAAGGTGTCTAAACTTCCAGTTATAAGATAAATAAGTTCTGGGGCTCTAATGTACAGCATGGTGACTATAATTAGCAATACTTGAATGTATATCTGAAAGTTGTTAAGAGAGTAAATCTTTAAATTCTCATTATAAGAAAAAAATTATAACTAGGTGAGGTGACAGATGTTAAAAATCTTATTGTGGTGATCATTTTGAATTATATACATATAGCAAATCACTATGTTGTACACATAAAACTACTAGTGTTATATGCCATAATACCTCAGTAAAACTGAAAAAAGTCTAACAGCCCTAGTGATTTTATGTGCATACCAGTAAAATAAAAATGTATCCCTTTAAAAAACAACTCTACAGCCTACTTTCCTTCATTCAATTCTACATTGTTTTAAAGTTTAAATATCAAACTTTATATCTATTAATGTTGTTTGTTTTATCACCTTTTCTTACATTACTACATTTTTATGGATATTTACAATGTGGCACCGAGAACTGTGGGTATAGGAAATCCTAAAAGTGGAGGGGCACTAGCAGCACCCTCAAATGCCATGTTACGTGCCATATTTCCTAGAGTCTAAGACTTTGTTTTTTATAATTTCAGACTTTTCAAAATCAGTGTCTTACAATTCACGTGTATGTATTTGATCTGATAATGTATTCATTTTTTCAACATAAGATGTTTTCAATGTGATGATGGATTTAAATTAAATTAGTGGCAGACTTAGAAGCAAAAATTCTTGAGGATTATCTCTGAGGACAATAACAGTAATGGCTTATATGTATTAATCCTTAGGCAAAATGCTCAACGCTTAACAGATTATCTCATTGAATTATGAAAACAATCATACGAAGAAAATCATGTGATTACACCAATTTTGTACGTGAGACTCAAGCTTAAAGTTAAGTTACATTCTCAAGATTATACAGTTAGTAAATATCAAAGCTAAAAATTGATCAGGTGTTTTTGAAAAACCTGTGCTCTCAGCTGCCATGTTATCTACACCATTAAGTAACTAAAGATCCTACAGGGACATTTGTAACCATAAAGAGTCAGAGAAGCACTAATGTGTACTTTCTGCTATCAAATTGCAATTGATTATGAATAATAATGTCTTAATATTGCATTACCAATTTCCCTTTAAATTTCATGGACCTGGAGAGAAAGCATCTTTTTTCCCTTCTCCTTCCAAAATGTTTTCATCTATCTTCTGTCAAATATTAATTTTAAATGTAGCATTTATTTATATATTTGTAATAGGCTTATTTTATACAAACACATACATACGTAAGAATACATACACGTATAGAGAGAAAAAGACAAATTTCTACATTCCAATTTTCTCAAAAGATTGCGGTCTGACACATGGGACAGCCTGGCGTTTGTTAGCATTTGCACTGGGCCAGTGGGTGTCGTCACTCAGTGCACTTACCCTCAGCAGGAGCTCCACAAACCACAGGTTGCCTCCTCTCCTTGGGTCAAGGACAAACCTTGAAGGTTCTCCACTGACAGTATCCTCTCTAATGCTTCAAGCACACACGAGTCTCTCCATCTCTCCTCGACCTCCCAGCACTTCTCTTTTCCTCCAGACCAATCTGCTCAGGCCCCCCGCTCAGCCTTCCTTCGGATTCCTGTCTGGAAAGCCCTCTCTTGTGTCGCTTCCCACCCGCCTCGCCCTCCCTTTAGAGGCAGGCTCGGTGTGTCTCTCTGGAAGAGCCTGCTGATGCTGCCGCAAGACCCGCACGGCCAGGGAGGGGCCCGCAGCAGCACAGGTGGCGGGGCTGAAGGAGATCATTCTGTCATTCTGGATACATCACCCTGTGTTCTTGTTTTCGCTGTTATTTTCTTAGAAGTAATCACTAAAAGAGAAAGGGTAACTCTATGATTCCTTTTCTAAATCTCTATTTTCTCCTCATCCCCAAACACACACACACACACGCACATACACACACACACGCACACACACGCGCACAGGCAAACACATTTTGTGTAGTTTAGTCATTTTATGCAAGGAGAATGAATAAATAAGTATTCAGGATTATCACTATTTCCTCTACTTTCTGTAGCTGGGATTGTGTCCGCCTTAATATAGAATTACACGAAAGGACTGTCATTTGACATGGCTCGTCAGAAAAAAGAAGAGTCTCACGTTGGAAAATAAGAGCTGCTGCTTTGTTTAATTCTCAGGAAACTGGATACTCTGTGTGGGAGCATACAGGACCATGTGCCTCACACAGACACTGGACAAAGGTTTTGCCTTCTCCCTGCAGCCCCTGAGGAGAACCCTGTCTACGTGGTCATGTCAGTCTCCATTAGTGGATTAGAGTTCTAGCCATTACATGCGCACAATGTGATAAATATCACATAAAATGGGTAAAGCAAGTAAGTTTTCTCTAAATTCAATATCTAAAATGGAAAAAAATGGTTTAAGGAGCATTTCTAATTTATGGTCATTTTCAAATGGTTAATTTCTTCAATAGCTCTCAAGATTATTTCACCACCTTTCTTTTTCCAAGTGATAAGATGGGCTCTGTAACACGTTATGAAAATACCCATGTTCATACAGATGGTAAAGATGGAAACTGAGATTCAAACCTGTCTTTACTCTAAGCCTACGTCTCTCGGTAATAATCACAGGTCCCCCCAAAGAAAACAGAGGTATATTTTCATGGCACAACTTAGATTTCGTTGCTTAAACAAGGATGTGGTAAGATGATAAGAGTCATATACAGGTAGGCCGACATTAAAAAAACAAATCCATAAATGTAGAGAAAGTCAAACATGGAAGAAAAAAAAAAGAAAAAAAATGCAGGTCAGAAAGACCCACTTAGAAAGGAAGTTAAAATGGTTTCTGACATCATTCTAAAAGGTGATGCCATCTGTTCCTCCTTAGAAAATAAGGATGAGATTAAAAACAGAGTCTTCCTTTTTAATAAAATAAGCACAAATATTATTCTCATTCAGATGGAACTGTACTTTTGTATGCACTCATTATAAAATAATAAATAATTTCCCAATGAATTAAACTGACACATGTATCATACATGCAATTATCATACTTCCTGGGCTCTAATCCTGGATTTTCTATTTGGTGCTACTGAGCCGTTTGTCTAACACGAGGTGGATGCCATATTGGCCTGTTTCTAGGGACTTTCCTGTATGTTCTCGTGGAGGCATGTCTGTTTATGTTACTGTTTTTCAAAATAGTCTAAGCTACTCTTTGGTATCTGTGCTTATAAATTTTAAGATTCTTTTATCCAGTTTTACCTACACATGCACGAAACACATATTATCAGGATTCTAATTAATATTTCCTTAAATATTCAGCTTTGTTCTGTGAAAGTTCCATTTTCTAATTGTAAATCATTCTGTGTACAGCACAAGTCTTTCCTGAGTCATCGTTTGTTTTTCCCTTCTTGGGGGACTTTTGCTCTCCATGTACAAGTGTTTCACCTATCTTAAAAAATCAAGCCCTGCCCAGGCGGGCGTGGCTCAGCGGTTGAGCATCAAGCTAGGATCCAGGCAATAGGGGTTCGATTCCCGGTCAGGGCACATGCCCTGGTTGTGGGCTTGATCAATGACTCTGTCATCATTGATGTTTCTATCTCTCTCTCTCCCTCTCCTTTCCTCTCTCTGAAATCAATAAAGATATAAAAAAAAAAAAAAAAAATCAAGCCCCGTGGTCAGGCTTCCCCTCAGTTACCACCCCATTTCTCTATTCTTCTTTAAAGCAGAGCCCCTTCCAGAGTTTCCTTTTCCCTTTCCGTGTAATTTCTTTGCCCCCGCCTTCCCAGCCTCATCCTAATCAGGCTTTATTCCCTGAACGTCCCGTGGGCACAGGTGCCCTCAGGTTCCCCCAGGACCTGCAGGTCACTGAATGCAGCGACCGGTTCTCTGTGCAGGCCTCCCCTCCTGCTCAGTGCCCCAGGGCCGACTGGGCCTCGCTCTCTCTTCACTGGCTTCCGTCTTTGGCTCCCTAACCTCTGAGGCCAGCTGGTGCAGCCCCGAGTTTCTTCTGTTATGTAACCCCCACTTCCTCAGCGATCTCGTATCTGAGGTGGCGAATTTAAATGCAATCTATAGTATGAAAATTCACGAGTTTGCATACCTCCCACATGCACCCATCCCGTTTATCTATTCACTTCATGACCTGTCTACCTAAATATCTAATAACATCTTATATTAAGCAACCTTAGCAAATTCTCCTATTAACATAAATCTGATCATGAGATCTCTTGGAGCTCAAACGTCCTGCTTCTTGAATCCCACTTACCTTACCAGGCTTAGCCATCTGTAATTTCAGTCACAGCTATCACTCACTGTACCCGGACATTTTTGCGTGTATTCTGACACCCAGGCTTGTCTCAGTCAGTTGCCACTCCTTACAATGGCATCTCCTCCTTCACTATTTCCATGTGTTGAATTCGGTACCACCTCTCAGCTCTGACTCTAGCAACCACACAATGCTTATTTTCCTCTTCTCATTAATCTCTCCCTGCCTCAAGTTCCATTGTCCCTTTTATTGTACTTCTACTTAATTTTATTGTTTATTTTGTTGCCTTAGGAATAGATTATATTAAATAAAAGATTCTTTTTCCCCCAGAATTTTACAGAGTTGAGTATCAATATTTAGGGCATGTATGCTATAATCATTATATAAAAAAAATAACAGTGGATTGGAAAAGGTTTTTTTTCTGAATAGGTCTGGAAGGAGTTTTGAGTGGAAGTTTTTAAAGTAAAACTTTAATATAAGCATATTTTTTGTGTGTGCCACCTCATTTTTTTTCAGCTTTTTTAAGAAGAAAAAAAAAGTTAATTAAAGGTTGCAGTTAGATGGGTTAAAGTTAATCAAGATTGACTGTACTGGAACTACAATCTTAAAATGACACACATAAACTTGGTTAACTTCTTTCCTTTGAGGCTACATATTGCATTCAAGTCAGTGGTTAAATAGCCAGTCCATGAAAAAGATGACAATTTTCTTTTGCCAACCTTATTTTAATTGTAAGTTCCAATTTCTTCAGCATTTTGTTGTTTGCCGATACGAGACCAACTTACTCAGCACCTCGGTTTGCTATTCTAGGTAATGTGTTGGTTTTCCTTCTTGCCCATAATTAAATTCAAGTAAATATAGCCTCCAGCCTACAGCTTCTAATTAGTAATTAAGTATAGGAAATTTTCCATTTCCATTAGTTATTTTTTTATATTTAAAACTTTTATTATAAAAGAGTTGGGTTAGCAGTCCATTACTTAAAAGTCTAATTTATCAGATGACATATTTAATATAAACTCACATTCTTTTATCAATAGTTATATCTCCCACTTTATGCCATATAAGTCATTTCAGCTTTAGGGACAGAAATGCCAATCCTAGTGTTATTTTACATAAATACAACTTACATTTTCCACTTTGTCTTTTCTTTGTCTCTTTTTCCTAAACCTAGACTCTACTCTTATTTAAACAAATAGTGGTTAAGAAAACAGTCTTGAGTTTCTCTTTACTTGATTCTGCTGTGCATTTCTTTGGTGTAAAATATGCTTTACTAAGGAAGAATAGTTTTCCCTTGTTTGCAAGTGAAATGAATCACTCATCAAACAGTGACATAAAAATATAGATTAAGTTTTTAGTTAGCATATGTGACAACGTGACCTAAGCCCACCAGGGCTGAGGCCAGTGAGACAGAAGGATGGCTCCCTGAGAAAGATCTATTGTCTCATCTGTTGCTACTCAGGGTGATTATTTACCTTTACCTTCCAAAATTAAGAACTCCCAGATGGGTGGTGTGTGTGCAGAAGAACCAGTCCTCTGGCTGGCTGGTTGTAAACAGATTCACAGACCTCACCTCTAGAGTTTCTGGTTAGAAAGCTTAGAGGAAGGTGCAGTTAGCAACACTTTAATAACTTTGATACTCCCACAGCACCTACCACATGTAATTCTGAAGCAGATGGTGGTACATGGACCAGACCCTGAGAAAAATACTAAATACTATGCTTCTGTGTTGAAATCTTTTTCTGCTATTCTGGTCAAACTGATCAACCAGTAACAATTTCAGATGGTTTAAACTACCATTATTTTTGTCCTATTTATTATATTAAAGCATAAAGTTGTGCCACCAGTGGGTTGGGGAATTCACTGTTGTGGTGGAATAATATTTTGAAGTATTAATAAATGTGGATCCTTTTATTTTATGCTACCCTGTGACCCTGTGGCATTAAGGCTGGTGGACCATGTGGCATCTGTTGACTCCTCAGAGAAATGTACTCACAGAATCAAAGAACAGCCCGTTGAAGATCAAATGCCTACATTTTTTTTTTATGGGCAAAATCTAGCCAACAAGGGAACTCAAGACACAAAGACGCTAGATGACTCAAGTGAAATGTTACTGCTCTTACCTCCCTCCTCTTCCTCCACCCCGAGAGGTAAAGTAGCTCCAGAAGTGGAGAGAAGAAAAAGCTGGGAAGGTGATCTAGAAGTGAGCAATGGGGCTGAGGTGGAGACATCTGTGCTCTTCTGTGGAAAGTCCTGAGGAGAGTTTTGTCTTGAGGGACAGGATTCCAAATATTATGTGGGAAGCAAACCTTTGCCTCATTTTTCCTGCTAGAGATGAAGAAAGAGAAAGTTCTTAGAGTGGGAGGGGCTTCAGCTATCTCCAGGAAGCCTCAGACCACTTCTTTACACTAGGAGTAGATGGTTTTGTTTTTCCCTAGCAATCATGAAAGGGCCAAGAGGTCCATGAAGCCTCATTGAGTTTCTGTGGTCTCAGCATAGACAAGAATAGCAGAGTGATTCCTGTGCACCCAGGAGGGGCCCAGGCCAACTGAGTCATAACATGGCCTATGAGGCCTCTAGACAAGATTACAGGGTGTCACCATAGCAGTCCGCATGGGAAAACACAGCTACCTGGAGAGGCAGCCCTGGAGGTCTGAGTCTCCAGCCCGTGAGCAAAGAAACCAGCTTGGGCACCCACCCATCAGACCTTCAGAGGGTGTGAGAGACTACAAGAGAGAATTGCCCCGTTGAGCCCAGGCAACGTATACAGCCAGGAATGCATGAAAACTGGCCTATAACCTCACTTTTTCAAAACTCAGTATCTTTAGCAGTCTAGATTTGTGGCAAGAGCCACATTGCCTGGTTGTAATAGAGACATATAAAAATCTAAGAAAATATTCAAAGTTCAAGCAGATAAATCATCTTTCTCAAAACTTTTTTTGCATGTCTTCATATGTATATAATTGTCCTTGCTTGTGCTTAAATATTTTTATCAGGTGTTGCCTAGTAGCAAATAAACACTTGCATGTCTAAATTAGAGCACAGAAATAACTGAACAAGCCTGGGGAACAATGAGATTGCATTTTTAACGTAATTAGCTGTCTACTTGTAAGGCCCAGCTTAGTTGATGTATCTGGAAACATAATTAATTATGATATATTTAAATACTCTTTGAAATACATTATAATTCAGTCCCTGAGTTACAGAAGGAAAAATTCAATTTTAAAATCAGTAGCATGTATAGGCGTCTTATTATAATTTTTTAAAAGTGAATGCAGTAATTACAAAATTAGCAGCAATATGACCACTGTAATTTTAAAAAGAAAACAGCACACAATATAAAAGAAGCATAGATTACAAGAAACAAACCAGTTTTTATCAAATCAACTCATAAACATTCTTATTTAGATAAAGAATCCAAATATTTTTACATCAACAAATTCTGATTACAATTTACATATTTACTGTGGTAAAAAACATATAACATAAAATTTACTCTCTGAGCCATTTCTAAGTGTGCAGTTCAGTGGTGTTAAGTATGTTCACATAGTTTTGCGACCAATTTCCACAACTTTTTCATCTGGCAGAATCTAATCTCTACATTCATTAAACAACAACTCTTGTTTCTTTATCTCCCCTCCACCCAGCCCCTGGCAACCATCATTCTATTTTCTGTTTATGATTCTGACCACTCTGGGAGCCTCATACAAGTGGAATGATACAGTATTTTCTTTTGTGGCTGAATTACTTCACTTAGCATAATGTACTCAAGGTTCATCCATGTTGTAGCATGTGTGAGAATTTCAAGGCTAAATAGTATTCATTTATATATATATCGCCCACATTTTATTTATCCATTCATCCTCTGAAGGACACATGGGTTGTTCCCACCGCTTGGCCACTGTGAATAGTGCTGCTACAAACATGGACGTGTGAACGTGTCCACAAGATTCTGCTTTCATTTCTTTTGAATATATACCCAAAAGTGGAATTTCTGGATCATGTGACAATCCTGTTTTTCATTGGAACCACCCTGTACTTTTTTCCATAGTGACTGTGCCATTTTATTTTCCCAGTGAGAATGCACTAAGGTTCAGATTTCTCTGCATCCTGGACAACACTTGTTTTCTGAGTCTGTTTGTTTGATGGTAGCCAGCCATCCCAATGGCTGTGAGGAGATACCTCGTTGTGATTTCATATTTTCTTAATGATAAGTGATGCTGAGCATCTTTTTCACAAGCTTGTTGGCATTTATGTGTTATCTTTGGAGAAATGTCTGTTCACGTAATCTGCCTTGAGATAAACTTTTCATCAGCCTCATATGTGCACTATATTTTCTAAACGAAAGACAGAAAAATTCTTTTTTTTAAAAAAAATCAGGGTTAATAAGGTTTAATATCCCAATAGAAGGAATATGTGAAATACTTCTCAGCAAATTTTGTTTTGGTTTGCCTTTTAGTTTGTTTTCAGACCTAACCGATTAATAGGAGAAAAGAAAAAGAATGGTGTCTTGGTCATTCATTTGAATTTGCTGAAAATAAAGCCTGACCTCGGTTTGATGTGATGAGGAAATTCGGGTACCCTCAGGCAGGAATGGGTTACAGAGAAGCAGTCGATACTAATACCTCAGACCCGGGTACTTTGAGGACCAGCAGGGGGCTCCACTAACCCTGACATTGTGGTCCTTTGAAGATCACTAGGGATTTCCTGGAAGTCCTGAGTCACCTGAAATTCAAAGCCTGAATCGTTAACTGGCTTTAAAGTTTATTTCTAAAGAGCATTCTTTGTCGCTCTTCACCTCACTAGTCTGATGATTTCCTAGGCCTGGTTATGGTCACTTGGAACAGGATACTGACTGATTTTTCTCTGCCTGAAAAATCAGTTCCAACCCTCGTGCCTCATGCTCATCTCTATGGGCTTCCCTGTCCTCAGTTTTTCTGGCCAAGGCTCTCTTTCGAGCAGAATCGACCATTCCTTCTCTCATTCTAGGTGCATTAGCCGCCTCCAGTTTGTTACTGCACGGATGAGTCCTTTTTCTGGGAACTGCCCCCCTTTTATTTTCGAACCTATTCTTTTCTCCACTTTACCTTGAATTTCTTTTTATTGTTCTATTGTTCAAAATACTACAAATGTCTCTTTTTCTCCCCATTGACCCCGTCCACCCTGCCTCCCTTCCCCCCCACCCCTCATCACACTGTTGTCCGTGTCCTTGGGCTGTGCCTATATGCGTATAAATTCTTTGGTTACTCTCTCCCCCTCCACCTACCTGCCTCCCCATCCCTCTGAGATTCGTCATTCTGATCCACGCTTGCATGTCACTGAGTCATTTCTAATTATTGCTGACAAGGATAGCGCCTTACCTTTTTTTGTCAGAGTTGATTTATCCAAGGGTGGGACAATCTGAATTCTTCCCTAGGGAGAGAGGAAGTCTCTCTCAAGTGACAGTTTTATGAGATTTGAAGATCCCACCCTATGAAAGATCTACCAGCAGAAGAGATACAGTCGAAGGGTGTCAGGATCCTTAGGCTAAACTGAACCTACCATTCTATGGTTGGGCAATCCAACCTCTCAATAAAGTCCCCTTTTTGCAGGAAATAATTTGAATGGTTGTCTATTTGCAAACCAGAACACACAAAATGAATATGTTTGTCACCTGTGGCCATTGCATCACCTTCCTTTTATGAGATGCTAAATCTGGCCTGGTCAGGCCTGAGTGTCCCTTTGTCCAGTTAGCTGATTTTCCCACAAAGCTTTACTGAAACCACTGAAACAAATAGATCCCTGTTGTCCTGTGGAAACGTCTCCTAGGAAGTAGGTTTTCAGTGACACTGCAAGACTTCATTTTTCCTTTCAGAAGATATTTGTCACTAAAATTGGCCCTTCAACATGCAGTTTAGAAGGCCTTATATCTATCTGTACTCATGTTTTCTGATGAAGGGTCTGTGTACATCACCTTGTCCTCTTGGCCAAAGAGAAAGTTTCATTGATCTTTAGTATGAGTGGGCCTGTCTCTCAACTTCTTCCAGGCCCCTTGGACTTCACCTGAATTTGGGTTCTGATCAAAGCAGACTTATATTCAGATCAGCTTGAGGCATTAAGGGTAAAGATAGGAGAACATTCTTAATGTGATGGGTTCAGGGCTGTGGGAGAGGAGTGGGTTTGGGGCATAGGAGCCATTTTGGTTTCATTATTAATTTTACAACAAACACATATCTATGAGTGTTAGGGCAGAGAGCAGCACAGTTCTGTGAATATGTTTTATGAAAGTAAATCCGAATGTGAAGTCTGTAATGAGTCTACAAGCAGAGACTTTCAGCAGCTCATTTCACAGAACTGCAGCCTCACTGCCTAGCCCACGCCCTGATTCTGATGTAAGGAGACAGTTCAGATATTCCGTGAGAAATACAGCTCTGTACATGCTCAGAAAATCCTTTGTGTTCTTTGCTCCCATTAAGGGTAATCCAAAACAGGCCAAAATACTCGGGGCAACACCTCTAGTCAGTATGTTCACTCACGCCTGCTTCCGGCAAATTTTTATGCAAATTTTGAATGTTTGATTGCTCAGTATCCACAGATAAAATGCAAGGACTGGAGCAGCCATAGCAGGCCTCCCTCCCCGAGTGTGATTCCCAAAACCTGCTTATTTGCCAGCAGCTGTAATCTTCTGATCTCCAGTTACACTTGCTTGGAGCCCAGCTTTTGTTTTTAGATCAATTAAAATGCCCTGGGCAAGATGCAAGTCTCTTCCTTCAATGTACTTTTTCCCTTTGAGTTGATGGTAGTGTATTTTCTATAAAGAGAAACTTACCAATATGAGGAAGCTTATTTGGGGGATTAAAGACAAGGCTATGTGGTTCTAGAAATTCATCTGTCTTCTCCTCTTTTTATTCATGTGTTAGAAATGTCATGGAAACTGTCGTCGGAACTTTCTTTTGGGGAATATGTTCTTGAATCCTGTGTTAGTTGCTAACCAAAATATTTTATTTCATAGTAAAGGAGATACAAGCATGTTTGGGGGGAAAAGTATGTTTAAAGATCTCAACTGGCCCAGCCGGCATGGCTCAGCAGTTGAGCATCGACCTATGATCCAGGAGATTCCTGTTCAATTCCCGATTCCTAGTCAGAGCACATGCCTGGGTTGCGGGCTCGATGCTCAGTGGGGGGTGTCCAGGAGGCTGCCGATCAGTGATTCTCTCATCATTAGATATTTCTATTTCTTCGTCTCCCTTCTTCTCTCTGAAATCAATAAAGATATATTTTAAAAAAAAAAGGATCCCAACTGTTTCTATTTTGACTGAGCTCCTTCAGTGAACTAATGCCTTTTCCTGCCTCATCAAAATTAGGGAAGGTTTTGAAACTGATGGGGCCTGGTGCAGTGTGAAGTGTGGGTATGACCTTGAGCTTAAACTGAAAGAAAAGGTAGAAATGACAGGTAAACTGTAGGAGTCCAAATGATAATGTGGTCTTCCATAGGTAAAAAAGACTGAGTTACCCAATGGAAAACACAAAGCAATATGGCCAGTCAAGGGTCATATGGAGGCCGACCTAAACAAAGTGCAAACAGATTATCAACTGCTATCATTAAATTAAATTATGCTATCTCTTGCTCTGTGATCTACACTTGCCAGTGCACTTGCCTGTTTTCTCTCCAGAGCCATGTGGTCTTGTAGACTCCACATGCAGGAAGCTGGACTGTACTGTACTTTTTTTAAAAAATATATTCAAAGGTATTCCATATTTTAAATATATTCAAAGGTATTCCAAACATTGAAGCTTCAATGTTTATTTTATTTTTTAATCCTCACCTGAGGATATTTTTTCCATTGCTTTTCAGAGAGAGCAGAAGGGAAAGAGAGGGAGAAACATGGATGTGAGAGGGATCCGTCCATTGGTTGCCTCCTGCATTTGTCCAACAGGGACCGGGAATGAGCCTGCAAGTGAGGTATGTGCCCTTGACCGGAACTGAACTCGAGCCCCTTCAGTTAGTCTGCGGGCCAACACTCTAACCATTGAGCCAAATCTGCCAGGACTGACTGGACTGGACTTTAAAATGGAGCAGAAAGTCTGGGCAGTGGCCTTAATTCTGGCCCTGCTAAAGACAAGATTGGACTTTTTCTGTGGCAAGACAGAGATGGGACGTCGGAGGGGAACCCCCTTAATTTTACATCATCAATATAACTTCTCATGAAACCTCATCCTCCCATGGGGGCCTCAGGAAATTCTTTTTCTCATGGCACCCCAAGAACTCCACTTCCACCGATATAACAGAGGCATTGAGTTTGGATAAAGGTCCTGTTCCAGAATCGGTCTGTATACAGTAGTTTATCATATTTTCATCTTAATGCTTTCTTGTATTCAAAGATAACCACATGCCCATGGCGGCTGCCCCTCTCCCTGCACACCCAAAGCCAGGTTCACAAGCCAGAGTCTCACTTTCTGAAGCTTTCTGGAAATCCTCCTGGAGGTTTTCCTGGCGATTAAAGGTCTCTGCATCTAAATTTCAGAAAACAGGAAGAAACTCCAGCAATCACAGGCCCTTCTTTCACTTCCACTGGTGTATTTTTGAGTTTGATAACCTTTTCCCATCTCACAATTAAGAGATAATAATTAAGAAATCATTTATTTTTAAATCCTCCCTACAGGCAGATTGTTTCCATTAAAATCATTTAAGTTTTTTTATTTTATTTTAGATATTCTAAGGATTATCACCCTTAAATTATTCCAATCACAAAAACATTCATTAATACTAAACATGGTTTTTAATATATGTTGTGTTCATTTTTCTTCTATCTGTAAGATGCAAAATGACTAACATTTTCCTTATAGATTTTATGAATTTGGGGGTAATATTGAATCACCCTTCACTGCTACTTTTTACATTTTCCAATCGCAGTTTGCTTGACCCTTTCTTGTCCATAGACCCTAAATTATGACCTATTTCTTCAGCTTTTCCTTCAACTCAATATTGAATAGTGACAAATACAGAATCTTGGCCCTCTCCTTTTACTTACTCTGTTGACAGTGAACAAGTTACTCAACTTCTCTAAAACTATTTTTTCTTAACTCATTAAATATTGGTAGTAAAAATTATTTTATAAAATTTTATAAGGATTAAAAACACGGTAATTGTATACAATGCACAGTACCTGGCACAAAGGAACTTGGTAAACACTATACTTTCATGGTCCCTACGCACTCGTGGGTCTGTAATTTACAAGATATTTGTCTTTTGAAAAAAGAAAGAAGCCTGCGAGGCGTGGCTCAGTGGTTGAGCATCGACCTAAGATCCAGATCTTGGTTCGATTCCCAGTCAGGGCACATGCCCGGGTTGTGGGTTTGATCCCCATTAGGGGGCGTGCAGGAGGCAGCTGATCTGTGTCTCTCTCATCACTGATGTTTCTATTTCTCTCTCTCCCTCTCCCTTCCTGTCTCTGAAATCAATAAAAAGACATATTTTTAAAAATGAAAGAAAGAAAACCACTAAATTAGCCTTTTACCAAAATTCATGTATTTTCTTCCCACTCTGGCCAATTCACAAGTAACTGCCGCCTGCCCTTTAACTATCACTGTGATGGTGTTAGCAGGGACGGCTCTGTGTCTGGTTTTGCGATTGGCCTGTCCAAATTAGGCTATTTCTTTGCAAATGTTTCCTCTGATTGCTTTACACCCATGTGTTCTGCCTGCTGTTCTCATTTCCCCAACTCCTGAGCTGATATTACTATTCTTCAAATTGAGGGCACCCTGAGGATGGAAACCTGCAGGGCAGCAGAATGAATTTAATCCCATTCTTAGTTTCTATTTTAAACTGCTCAGCAAGCAAAGAGCAACTCCTTACAGAAGGTGTTGCTCCTGAGACTGAAAGGGTAATGAACTGTAAAACCACATGGCTCAGTCCCCTAAGGCCATTACGGGGTTAACTTCCTACAAACATGGGAACAGTGAGAGTGCCATCTCCTGCTGGTCCTGTCCTTAGATTCCCAGTATAACCAATTCTGTGTCGTAAAAGAAGCCTCCTTTTATTGGGGGAAAATATTAAAATTAAGATGAACAGGAAAAAAGAAAAATTCAGTTATAGAAAACTGATAAGTACTGTTTAATTTTTCCTCCAAGTTATTCCAAAGAGTTGAAACTTTAACCTGGGAAGGTAGATGGAAGGTTTTGCCTGTGGATTGAAAGAGATTACAAATACAGGTTATGCTTTCAACATGTAAGAAGCTCCACACCAGCATTCTTCTTTTTCTTCTGATCTTCTGTTATCAGAGAAAAATGTGCCTCATCTTCCCCATTGCTAATGGGAGTGGGGTTCTTGGGGTACCACTAGAAAAAACATTTCCAGAGGCCCCCACAGGAGGATGCCATTTGGTAGAAAGCTTTATTTCAGTGGGACTTCACCCCTCGATTTACAAAGTCCCATTTCCTTTAGTCCAGTCGTAGAAGTAGTATAGCTGAGGTTTCAGTAAAGCTAGAAGCAAAGCCAGTGTCCAGAGTTTCCTTTCCATGTTGGAGCGGGGTCCAGTTCAGCACCAGGCTAATGGCAGTCCATTAGTCCATCGCATGTGGGGGTCTGCACAGCCGTGGGCCACATGGGAGAATGGCAGGAAGCCAAGCATGAGCCATGAGCCACACTTGTCAAGAGGAACCAAGAACTCCAGTTCCTTTGTTCCAGGGATTAAATATCCCAAATTTCCATGTGCTTGTAGTGGCCATGCCCGTTCTGGCCAATGGCCTCTGTTCCCAGGTGTGATTGACAGACAAGTATCTTCCCTGTGCCATTCTGACTTTACTGGGCATGCACCTGTCTTCCCTTTGCCCAGTCCCTTCCCCCAGTGATTTTCAGGGAACATACCTATAATGTCTGGCCCTACCTTTGTTCCTTTCCTATTATTAATATCTAGTTAATTACAATACTATCACTTTCTGTCTATAATTTTATTTACAGAATTCACCTTCAGTGCAGATACCTACCCTTTATAAAAGGCTAATAGGAATTGTATAAGCACATCAAAGGAAGACACGCCTCATGGAAAAAAATTAAAGCTTTTACTACAAATAAAAGAAAATTAAAAAATAATAGCTCTGGTTCTTTTCCTTTTCTGTACATTGTTTTTTAAATAAAATTTTAGGGACAGTGACAATGACCATTTGCCATGTTATTATGTCAATGTGGCTCTAAAGTCATCTTTTTTTCTCAGAACTTTATGTGCTTTCATCCAATAAAGGCAAGGTGAGAACAAGAGAAAGTTAACTTTGTTCGTTTGTTCTATGGCACAATTTTTGTTACCCTTTGGCTGTTTTTCAAATTGTAATACTGCAATAAATCAAACACTACAAATCTTGCAATGCTATTTCCATTATAGATTGTTCTCAAAGATAACTGTTTTGCTTATGACATGAAATTTCAGAATATTTCTTTTGAAATTTATCTGGGGGACCAAATGGTATCACTTTGAAGAAGTATGTATATATGTCTCATCTGGAAATCTTGACTTTCAGCTATAAGGTTCATTACCACAAGTCTCAGCAATCTCTTCATGAGAAATCCCCAGTAAATCACATCTTCTACTACAGGACCTAACCTGCAGTTTCATTTCTGTAAATAGAATATTTCGGAATATTTATTAGTCTTTGAAGAGAAACCTATTGCTAATGCTAATTTGGCTTTTAATCTGATTTTTCCTATTTCTTATTTATCACTGCTTTACCTGCATTACTAACATGTCATTCACCAGGTGTAAAATTTGTGCTACCTCTAGTAGCTAAATCTAGGTGTATAGCTGTATACACCACAACTGATCCTGTTTAGTCAGGGGAAAAAAGCTGTCTGCATACAAAAATCCATTTCGCTGTTTGATGGAATTAATTTGTCCTAAGAAATCCATAAACCATCAATCAGTCAGCATTTTATGAAGCAATATGCTATCAGTTAAACTGAATGTAAACTGAACATACGATCACAATACCAGAAAAGGCTTAAAATTTATATAAACTTTGAAGGCTAAAAAAATACTTTTCCTTCCACCTTCTAAGTTCTTTTAGCTGGGCTAGTAATTCAAATCATATATAGTAGATTAACAGAAGAAAATCAAATTTTAATACATAGGTACAGGGAATTCACATAAGCATGAAAATTCCAAAGAAAGGAGGTAAAATTGGGTAGATATGTCATTTGGCCAAAGGAGAAGTGGGTGGAGAGGAGTTGGGGGTCTGAGATTTCAAAGGGCATAGGCAATTTACAAGTAGTTGAAGAAGAGCAGAACATACCTGGTAGGGAAATTTTTTTAATAGGTTTAATCTTTATTGTTGACAGTATTACAGATGCTCCCCTTTTTTCCCTCTGACCCAGAAACAATGGGAGATGGGGGTGATCCAGTTAACAGGCCCCTGCTTGGAGCCTCCCAGTCTACCATACTTAGATAGATAGATATAGATAGATAGATGATGATAGATAGATGATAGATAGATAGATAGATAGATAGATAGATAGATAGATAGATAGATAGATAGATAGATAATAAGGCAAGCAAATGTGAATAAGCTAAGATTTCCTTTATGGAGCAGGTTTTTCCATATGAATCTCTTGGGTAGGAAAGGGGGAAAGTCAAACTTTCTTTCTGAGTCTTGTTTCTTAATAACCAGCTTAAAATCAATATCCCAAAAGACTGTTTTAGGGTGGCAAAACTTTGGTCCCCTTCAGACTAAAGAGTTAAGTCAGAACTATTCACAATTAATCAGATTATCAGTGACTACTAAAGTTATTTGTGAGTGAACAAAGGACATTTATTTGATTCCAGTCAATTAATTTAGAATACCATTTGCTAAATTCAGCAAGTCATGTGGGGGAAAAAGAAAAAAGAAAAAGGCAACTAACAACATTTGTTTTGTGCCTCAGCAGGTGTTTCACACATGTTAGCGCCTTTAATCTTCACAACCTTGTAGTGAAGGTATTATTATCTTCAATTTGCGAAAAGGAAACTGGAGCTAAGAGAGGTGAAGTAATTTGCCCAAGGGCATAGTGCTAGGAAATGGTAGATACTGGATTTGTAGTTACGTCTGACTGAAAAAGTTCACACCTTCCCTGTGGCCTGCTGCCCAGGCAGGAAGCAGTTTCGCATCCTTAGCTAATTTGTGGGGTTGCAACCAGGGTACCCTAAAGTGATGCTGTCATGAGTCATCTTGACGTGGTTCCAGCCAGTGTACAAATTGGCAGGTGAGGCCTACTTATATGCAGGAAAAAGATTAAATGGGCCCCCATGAATAAATAATATTTTAAAATATTGAGCTGGAAAATAAGTTCAAAAAACAAATTACTGTGTTTCATTGGTTTTTCTTTTTGAATTGGGGGAAAGATTCACTTGGTAAGTAAATAAAAAGTATCCAGTGACACAGTCTGCCTCCACCTTGGACCCATGGGCTCAGTCTTCACCCTCCTCTCGAATGTAAACCTTTGTTTCATGCAGACCTGTTTGTCATCTTTATTTTGCAAAAGGTAACATAAGATACACATTGTTCTGCACCAAGCTTTTTTTCTCACATGACAAAATATCTTGGAGACATCTTACTGTTAATAACTTATTTAATCAGTCTCCTACGTATAGACATGTCTTTCAAATTTCTTTCCATTTCAATTTTTGTTTCTTTGCTGTACTTTCATTTTTTGTTGGGTAAACTTCTCTTTCAATGAGTAAACTTGTGCCTTCCTCATTTCAAACATGTACAGGCATATCTGTAGGTAAACTCTCAAAGAGGGATTTATGGATCAAAGAGTAAATGAATTTGCAGTTTTCTTACCTAGTAAGTAAATTGCTTTCCTTAGGGATTGTAGCTGCTTGTACTCCCACCTGCCGTGTGTGAGCATTTGATTTTCTCGTGGACTTTAAAAAAAGAGGTTTTTAAAAAATAAAAAATTTGGGGATTTTTTGCCATTCTGGTAGACCATAAAAATGCCTGATAGTGTATTTCTCCCACTATATGCTTTACTGATTATTGTTTGTATATGTGAAAACTACTGTAAATACATATTAATTGTGTTCCTCACTACTTCATTGAAATCTCTCATTGATTACGGTGGTTTTCAGTTGATTTACTTAGACTTTTCCAAGTAGGTGATGGCAGTGTCTGCACAAAGTGATAACTTTACCTTCTTTACATACCCAGCCTTTGCCTTTTTCCTACCTGTGGTGGCGGCTAACTTTAGAGCAACATTAAATAACAGTGGTGACAGTGACTTTTCTTGACTTTTCCTGATGTTAATGGGATGTATCTCATATTTCTTCATTAAGCATTAAGCTGACTTTTATACTGAGAAACATATATTTTATCCTATTTCTATAGTTTTTATCAAGAACTATTGTTGTACCCTGGCCAGGTGGCTCAACTGGTTGGAGCATCGCCCCATAGGCCAAAAGGCGGGCGGTTTATTCCCAGTGGGCGCGTACTGGAGGCCACCAGTCGGTGTTCCTCTCTCACATGGATGTTCCTCTCTCTCTTTTTAGGTATATAATTTTTAAAACTCCTAACATTAATAGCTTTCCCAATATTAAACCATGCTTGAATTCCTGGACTTAGGAATTCAATTCATCCTTTAAACTAAAAGATGTGAAAGGAACTTCAGCTTGTTTTCTCTGTTCATCAGACTTTTTCAGCCTGGTTTCTACCATACTTTCATGCAAGCCCAGATCTCATCCCCGCCTTTGCTTTGCTGTTGCCATTTTCAAATCTTCTGATCACACTCAGTCTTACTCCAGCATCATTAATTTCCATGTCTTTGCTACGCTTTAATCTCTGTTGGCCAATTTCCGCTTTTAATTATCCATTTTTGTAAAATGTCACAGGGATTGATTACTGGGAGACAAGGAAACAGCACAATGACGTTTTGCTCTCCATGGGCAAAAGGAGACACAGATACTCAGTGACCGTCCCCAACAGGCTCTCTAAGAGTGACAAGATGGTCACTGATCATCATGCATGTTTGTATGTGCCGGCGAGTTGCGCACCCAAGGGCAGGCAGTGAAGCTTTCACCTCATGCTATACTCATAGTTAATGTATCATGGTGACTGTCACTGGAACCCCATTGTTGAGGGGCTAGTATTTAACTAAACTGTAATAATGAAATGCATGCATTTCACAACCATGTAATGCGAAGACTGCAAACAAAAGAGTTAAAGGATTTTTTCATAACATTTTAGAACAGTTTTAAAACAACAGAATTTTCTGCTCTATGAAACCATCTACTATTGCTTTTATTCTATTTTTTACATGATAACTATATTTCCTCTATAGAAATAAGCTGTTTAGATTTTTGAAAATCTTTTCTGGAGTCAGTAATGGAAAGTTATATTTTCCAAGAAAACTATTCATTTCATGCAGATTTTCAAATGTATTTGAGTAATATTATGTAGCCCTTGAGGTGTATGTGCATCAGATACAGGTCGGTTACTTCAGGACCATCCCTTTTCTGTAAAGGGTGTTTTCTCTGCTCTCTTTCCAACCCCCCCCCTTTTTTGGGTACCTGAGTGCTGCTGCCGTGGGGCCAGCTTGCTGTCGCCCTCCCCCAAACCACATTGGCTGCTCCTCACCCCAGAGGCTTCCGAGGGACTCGCACTGCTCACGGCACCCCCGGCACTTTTGTCTGTCTGTGAATTACGTCTGCCATCACATGTCATTAAAAGTGACGCATGAGGGTTTTGTTAGTGTCCATCTTGCTATTTTTGCATAATGTCCAGAAAGACTAAAGGGAAGTTGCTGCCTTGCTTTTCATGTTTATACTAGAAGTAATCACTGGCTTTTCAACACAAAGCTAAATGACTTTATCATTTAATATATGCATTTAGCTCAATCACTTTAGGTTTTTAAAACTAAGATATTTGTGAATTGTAGCTGCCAGGGACCTGGTTTGTGGGAGAAGTGTGATTATAAAGGGAAAGCATGAGGAATTTCGGGGAGGAGGACGGAACAGTTCTGTGTCCCAAGTGTAATGATGAGTCTGTGAATCTACATGCTTGATAAAATTTCACAGAACTATAAAAAACTGGAAAGAGAGAATATGCATAGAAACTTGGGAAATACAAATAAGGCCTATAGTTTTTTAAATAGTGTTGTTTCAATGTCAGTTTCCTGGTTTTAGTAAATGTACAATGGGTATGTAATAGTTTATCTCTGGGAGAGTCCAGACAAAGAATACACGAGAACTCAACATCATTTTTGCAAGTAAAATAAAAAGTTTGTGTGCATTTGTGTGAACTCTTGCTCTGATTGTTAGATTGATTTCTTTACATAGAAATTAGACCTTTTAGATATTAAGATATCCTTATGAATAGGAAAATTCAGTAATATTGTTTAGTTTGTGCACTTTCAAGGTTTGCGTGTGTTTCATATGTGTCATGCTTCTGTTTTCATACAACATTGTTATCTCTCTCCACTTGAAAAATTGGATAAAAAATTGCTCACAATTGAGATATACACTGTTGTTTCCTGTACTGATCTCTGGTAGGAAAATAGAGGTATCTCTTTGGTTAGTGTGACAGGGTGAAGAAGGAAATATGATCCACTCTCCTTTGAAATAATCAAACTTCGCTGTGGATTCCCTTGTGGGAAGGAAGAGTGTCAGGATAATCAATGTGAAAAGTAGAACATAAAACCTTAGAGGCTGAGGCAGGGATGGAAGCCCTTCAGCTTGGATTAAAAAGATCTGTCTATCCCATGACTGAGACTAAATTTTCTGAGTCATTCTGTTAAAGAAGGAAGTTGAACCAGGTGACCCAAAGTGATGCTTCACAACCATGGCTGATTTTCAAAGACTACAGGAAAGTGACCTGATGGCCAGCTGGGTTTGGAAGTCTACTGAGCCAAGATAACTTTTACAGCAAAAATTATTGTTTTAAGCAGGATTGTAACAACATTCATTGCAGAGATAAATGCTATTCCCAGCTAACAACCAACTGATTAAAAAGTGAGAGCTCTTACATGGCATTTCTAGACCTTAGAGAAAGTTATTTTTTAATTACTTTTTAGCCATTGGAAATGCTAAATCTTCATTCTTAAGCATTCCCTTAAGAGCAAATTTTACTGAAATAGATCCTGAATTGCAACTTTCAAGCAATGAAGTTAAAATTTTCTTTGAGATATTATGAAGAACTTCATTAATATGAAATAATTTGTTATTCAAGATTTGAATGGGGCCACTACAAAAAAAGGAGGAATACTTTACCTAAAGTTTGTTTAAGACTTTATAAGTGATAACACATATCTTGCTTAATGTAAGTTTTATTTTATATTCTTGCTAGCTTTTCATTGCTTAATTTTCAAAAATGACCAAGTAGTTTTTCTTTCCCTTAAAATATATGTTTTAAATTGTTTTGAGTAGGATAGTTTTAAATTATTTAGGTAGAAGAATTCACTTACATGGGACTGTTTGAAGTCCTGATTCTCACTTCAGTCTGTATTACCGGAAGCTTCAGTTAAAAAAAAACTTACCTTCAGATTGTTTTCTTTAATACTAACTTTTCCTTAAGCCACAGATATGTTTTTAATGCAGAAACCCAGAACCATTCCTTTGGATATTCCTGAGAAGCACATTACAGGAGCAGTAGATACAGGCAGAATGACGGGACGTGCCTACACTAGCCCATCTTCTTCCATTAAGGTTCTACCACGTCGCTCTTAGCTCCAGGCCCACACTTAGAACACTTTCATCACTGCCCCATGGGAGGGGCTGGGACTGGCAAGGACAGTTTGGCTTCTTTTGTCCCGGGAAGTACCTGTGAGCTTGGCCAGGGAAGGTGCCTATCTGTATCAAACATAATGAGGCTTGATGGGGACAATATTTCAAAACACGATGGCCACTCTTCTTCTGTCTCAGGAAACAGTAAAGGCCCAGGTGCTGTGGGAATTCATTTCAAAGAATAGCTCATCGCATGCAGTGTGACTGCTCCGTCACTAAGGTGATGTCATGAAGCTGGTCTCTTGGTTGAAACCCAAACTGAGCTCTGCCTGATTTCCACCTGTTCCTGCATTTTCTTTATAAGTCCATTTATGTAATTCTTCAAGTTCTGCCAAACAGATGGAGGCACAAACTGACAAAATGCCAACCCTGCTGTTGGTGTTGCAAGCCTGAACAAATGACAGTCAGGATTTGAGGTCTCCTCTGACACCAGCACCAGCAGCATCACCTGTTCTCTTTGAACCTATAAAACCCAACTCTCTCAGCTCTGTGTCCCTAATCTTATCCTCTAGTCCCTTTGAACTTGATTTCTGATGTTTTGGACATTGCCTTTTTTCTTTGTCTTTGATTTGAATCAGACATTCATCTATCAATGTCTCTCTGTCCCTCTCCACTCATCCTCTGACCTTGTTGGTAGACAATTCTCCATGGAGGTTTCATGTTTCTGCCTGTCTTGTGGCATCTTTTGTTCTGGACTACCTTCTCAAGGATTTTTTTGTGTAGCAAATAACTTTGGAAATACAGTATCTCTTTTCAGTGCAGAGGGCAGATATTTTGTGTGTGTGTCCAAGATAATAAGGACAATGGCTTTCTTCAGGGCAAAGATTGGGCAAGTTTGCTAGCAGCCCCTTTACAAGACTGAGTTTCCAGGCTCAGGGTTCCTTAGCTGTGATGAGCAATCACTGTGCATGAAGCATCCTTCTGGCCTGCCTCTGCATTGTTCCTGAAGAGCTCGTGGACAGAACTAACGCAAACATGAAGCTCATGATGCTAGCTGTACTCTGAATGATACAGTCCTTTGTTTCTGACCCAAGTCTCGTGTCTTCTGCTGGCATCTATGAAACTGTAGCAGGCTGACTTGTGAGCTTGTGAGTGAGGTGAAATCAGAGGTGTCACAATTCTTGATATGCCTCCATTGATGTAAGCAGTATAGCTGACACTTTCTAGCATTTATTTTCCTTTCCTGATTACACCCTGATTCCTTCTCAGGAATTCTGTATTTCCTATTGGCTACTATCTCAAGGATGTAATTAGATGGTCTTTCCTTTCCTAGGTAAGAGATGGGGCATGATATAAGCTAACCTCACTGGAACTTAAACAGAATGGCACAAAGACAATGGAAACAATTGGCATTCATTCATCCCAGCTCCCTAAACATACATTTCCCTCTGTTTCTGCACAATATCAAGTGTAGGTGAAAATGTTAAACTGGAAATCTCATCCATTGTTGGTGAGAATGCAGAATGGTACAGCTGCCTTTGAAAGTGTTTTGTCAGTTTCTTATAAATGTAAATATACATTTGCCTGTAACCCAGCAATCCCACTCCTAGTTATGTACCCAAGACAGATGAAATCATAAGCTGACACAAATTTCTAAACACACATGCTCATAAAAGTATTATTCATAATCGCCAACAACGGCAAACATCTCAAATGTCTATCACCATGTGACTGGATGAACATCGTGGTACAGCATTCGAGTGGAATACTAACTACTGCTCAGCAGTAAAAGCCAGGCCACCCACACATGCTACAACATGGTGAATCTCAAAGCCACTATGCTGAGTGAAATTAGCCAGGCACAATAGTGCCTATGGCAAAATTATTAAGAAATCAAGACCAGTGGTTGCCAGAGGCTGGGGTGAGAGGAGGGAATTGATTTTAAAGGGGCATGCATGAAGAAACTTTGTGAGGTGATGAAGATATTGCATATCTCAATTGTAGTGGGGTTTATGTTGTATAGATGTGTCAAAACTCATCAGACTATCCTTTAAAAATGTGTATTTTATTGTGTAAAAGTTATGCCTCACTTAAAAATAACTTTAGCAAGACTTCTGAATAATTGATCGATAAACTGAACCAAGCTATTTCTCTATATACCACCATATACAACATAAAAATACTATTTACAACAGCATCAATAAGAAACAGATTACCTAGGAATATATCTAATTGATGCACCTACCTCTACACAGAAAAATAAACGTAAAAACATTACTTAAAATAAAGAAGATCTAAATAAATGAAAGTTGTAGCAAGTTCATTGATTGGAAGACTAAATGTATAAACAAATCAACTCACCCAACTCCAAATTGGTCTATAGACACAATACAATCTCAAACAAAATCTCAGCAAGTTACTTTTTTAAATTGAGAAACCAATTTTAAAAATTCTATTGAAATATAGAATGCTAAGAAGAGCCAAGGCAATCTTGAGGGACAAAGTCGGAGGATTCACACTCCCCAATATTAAAACTTATAATAAAGGCACAGTAATTTAGTGGGTCTGATATCGGTTCAAGGATGGACAAAAAGACCCACCCATATAAGGGTACCTGGTTTATGACAAAGGTGATACTAAAAGACAATGAGAAATAGATAATGCTGGATTAATTTGATAATCCAGGTAAAACAATAGGTATTAGAAGAAAACAAAGGAGATCACCACCATGACCTTGGAATAGGCAAATATTTATACAACAAGACATAAAAAAGTGTAACTAGTAAAAAAGATTAGATTTCACTCAATAAGAACCGCTGTGGAAACATGCCATTGTGAGAGTGAAAGGACAAAGCTCAGAATCTGAGGAGATATTTGCACTGTATATATTATCAAAGGGACCTGTATCCAAAATGTAAAAGAATTTTTACAAACCAAGAAACCCAAGGAGAAAAAAGGGCAAATTTCTTCATAAGACAGGATATACAATTAGACAAAAATCTTAGGTAGAAGTGCTCAATTTCAGTAGTCATCTCAAAAATACAAATTCACACTTCAATATGAGTGCACAACCAAACAATTACAAAAAGAAAAAAGAATTAAAAAATACACAGTGACAAAATATTGGGAAAGATGTAGAGCTGAGACTCTTGTGCTGATGTGATAAAACTGATACCACCACCTGGGAAAACTGACATTATCTATTGAAGCTAATCATACTCATATACTAAGACTAAATAATTTCACTCATATTATTAAAAAGAAATATATACTATGGGCACCAAAAACATGTACAAAATTGTTATTGCCTGTGGAATTAAGAATCAAAACCTGGAAACAATCCTAATATCCACTAGTGGTAAAATGGATTTTTAAAAGTATTCACACAATGGAATACTATACAATTTAAAAAGCACAATCTATATAGCAATGAAAATGCGCAAATCATTTTTACACAAACATAATGTTCAGGGAAAGAAACCCATACAAAAGGAACATATTGTTTGATTCCATTCATATGAAGTTTAAAATAGTCGATACTAATCTACGGTGATGAAAGCCAGAAAAGGGGTTTTCTTTGTTGGAGTTGATGTCTGGGAAGGGGCAAGGGAGGTTTGAGTGTGGTTATGGCCTACATTTGATCAGGGTGAATGGTTAAACAAGTATGTTCAACTTGTAAAAATTTATAGGACAGTAGCTTAGGATTTGTGTATTTTCCTGTATATATGTTGTAGCTCACCATAAGTTTATAAACAAAATGGGAGTATCAGACACTCATTAAAAGTATAGCATCCATTATTTTGGGACACACCATTGTATCCATTTTCACACATGTAGACCAAGAATAAGTAAAATCTATAAATACTTAGGGGGCTTCTTCTAAATGTTACAAATACTTTTTTTTTTTTTAAAAGAATATGGTTCTCAGAACTTAACTAAATTTTGCCAGTGTAGTAATAACAGTGTGTATTTAAGAATAAAAACCTATCTTGGCTCTTGTAAACAATGCTGCAATGAACATAGGGGTGCATATATCCTTTTGAATTAGTGTTTTGGGTTTCTTTGGATATATACTCAGAAGTGGAATTGTTGGGTCATCAGGCAGTTCCATTTTTAATTTCCTGAGGTCCCTCTCTATTGTTTTCTATAGTGTCTGCACCAACCTGCATTCCCACCAACAGTGCACAAGTGTTCCCTTTCTTCCACATCCTCGCCAACACTTGTTTGTTGATTTGTTGATGGTAGCCATTCTGACAGGTAGGAGGTGATATCTCATTGTTTTAATTTACATTTCTGTGATGATTAGTGATATTGAGCATGTTTTCATGTCTATTGACCATCTGCCTACTTTTTTAATTGGATTTTTTTTGGTGTTGAGCTGTACAAGTGTAACTTGTATAGATGAGTGGATAAAAGTAGTGGTACATATATACAATGGAATATTACTCGGCCTTAAAAAAGAATGAAATCTTACCATTTGTGATAGCATGGATGGACCTCGAGGGTATTGTGCTAAGTGAAATAAGTCAGGCAGAGAAAGTCAAATACCATATGATTTCCACTTACATATGGAATCTAGTAAAATAAAGGAGCAAACTAAACAGAAACAGATTCACAGAGAATAGACCGATGATTGCCAGAGGGGAAGAGGTTGGGAGCTGGGTAAAAAAGGTAAAGGGATTAAGAAATACAAATTTATCAATATAGTCACAAAAATAGTCAAAGATGTACAGTAGAGCATAGGGAATATAGTCAGTAATATTGTAATAACTATGTATGGTGTCAGGTGTGTACTTGAAATATTGGTGGGGTCACTTTGTAAAGTAAATGATTGTCTAACCACTATGCTATACACCTGAAACTAATACAAAATAATACTGAATGTAAACTGTAATCGAAAAATAAAACCAAGAGGAGAAAGCTAAACATGCAGTAAATTTCAAATGACTTCATTTTACTTTGGATAATTTTAATTTTACTGTAATAGCAAGATAGGCAAGGAGGCCTTCTTTTGAAAATAAGATTAGTGCATATATTTGCATGATGACTGAAATTTTCCCAGAAATTCAGGAATCTAAGCCTTCAGTGTGTATCTTAGTCCCATTAATTGGAATACTTCCAACTTGAGCAAAGGAGTAAAAACATTAGTCATTGCCAAGTTCTCATAGTGTACTTCTTTGGACCACCAGCTAGAAAATTCCATGTTTA
This sequence comes from Miniopterus natalensis, assembly GCF_054644295.1. Lineage (NCBI taxonomy): Eukaryota > Metazoa > Chordata > Mammalia > Chiroptera > Miniopteridae > Miniopterus > Miniopterus natalensis. Next base: position 28,384,608 of record NC_142084.1, read on the forward strand.
TTTAGTCAACCAGTCTGTTTTAAAATTTTTCTATGTAAATCACCCATTTATGTTTAAACATTATTAAATCTTTTAGAATAAGGTTTCTATTAATTCAAAAAACTTATAAAGAATATAAGGTAATTACTGCAGAACCCTATAATTATCATAAAATTACCTAACAGAAAAGACCTTGCTGGCCTTTTTAGAAACCTCTCTTTAGAGTAATAGAAAACACACACACGCGCGCGCGCACACACACACACAGCATTGTGCTTTGGTTGGGGAAGCAGAAGGTCATGAAGAAGTGACTCAAGTTTACTGAGTGAAGAATATATAGAAATTTATTTGGAAAGTGAATGACCATGTTTGCAATAAAACTCCAAAATATCAAATGCAAGATGGCCATAATACTCTGACAGTCAAGGAGCACACATGCACACAATTTATTGGATTACTGCAATCTTCAAGGCATGACACCTAACATGGTAGGACATAGTATAAGTCAGGAAAAACAAATATTAAGACCTTACAGAAGCTTCAGATTTATAGGCTAGATCTTTTGCTCTGCCTTCTTTGGAAAGTTATATCTCATTTTTTTCTTTGTAAAATGTTTCCAAATTCATTTGCTCAGTGTTTATTTAAAATAAGTTAATAATGTAGAACAACTAACAGTTGTTTTACTGTAACCATGTCATGCATGTTCTGTTGGTTCAAGAATAAAATTAAAACAAGATATCCTCTGTAAAGCAAATATATTTATTATGCACTTTCATATACATAGGGATTTTTGCTTAATATAATACAAGGAATAAAATAAAACTTTTACATTGTGAAGTTCAATGTACATTTTAGGCTATTTACATACCCCAAACCAACAGAAAAATAAAAAGAAATATTTGTTTGCAACTACATTTGCTGAGACATGTAAATGGCGGACATTAAGCAAAACAAACATTTGCATAGCCAGACAATATTGAAAAAAGTATTTACTCCTGTTTTTTAAGTAGGAATTATTTTTGGTGAAGATTCCAGTAAAGTGGGGAGGGGGGATGAGGGACAAAAGACACTGTGTGCTATGCAGTATACCGAGTTCTGGTCAAGCCTTTCCTATAAGCATTCAATTTTGTTTTACATTACTGTATTTTTTATCACTTCCTTTTTCATCAACTCATGACTTTTAGGGATGGACAGATGGAACATTATAAAAATGTAATAAGAACATGGCATCATAGGTGTGTAGTGGCATCAGGTGATTTACAAAATTTAAACATTTTAATTCTTAAAATAGCTCTTTAGGAGTTATATTTGGGGGACTATTTTTACTCTTCTTAATGGATTAAAAGCCATTTTCAGTCATGGTATTAAATCCACACAGAAGGAAATCAGCCGAGTCTGGCATCTCAGTGCCCTCTCGGCCTCAGACTAACTAAAGGCTACTCCTGTCCTTTTTCAAACATAATGTGAAAACACCCAGAGGAACACTTATTTCTGAAAATCTTATTTTTCCAACAGATTCTCTTCCTACCAACTGTTTCAAGTGTTAATATGTATATGAAAACATTTAGCTCTTTGAAAAACATAAATCCCTTATGTAATGAGTCATATCTTTGCCCTTTGGCCACAAGGTGCACTTTTGTAAAAAAAACAATAAAATTAAATAAATACAATTCCAATAATTCAAGGTTAATAGAAAAACTGGCAGCTTTCAGGGTTCTCTTTCTAAAAAATAAAAATAAAAAAAAAATACACCTAATAAGACATTAGAGCTTCATCTTCTACAGTAATGTAAATGTACTGTATTTGAGATATGAGTAAGATTGGTTCTCATAATAGTGTGTGTTCATATTTATTAATAGAATCAACACTTCTAAGGCTACTTTGCAAGAGTCATATTAAGTGTATTTAATAAATGTCCCATAGGGACAAAAATTCAATACTTGAAACATTCACATTCGAGTTATCCATATTGCCATGTCACCTTAATAGCGATTGAATTTATTTGCATCTCCTACTCCTATTATGACTTGATGACATAAACAAAATGAGTTTTGCTGACTTTAAAAAACAAAAGCAAAATTAAAAGCCTTATACAAAAATTCAAGTGAAACATTTATCACAACCAATTCTACATTTCTATTTTTGTGAACAATACATCACATACGTATCCTTCATTTAAGATGACATTACTGACCTCTGTTACGAAGACATTTTCTAAAGATTCCTTTCCAATATTAACAATAATTTTGTGCTGAATCTCCAAATTCTCTTTCCTCATTCCTCTTTCTTATCAACAGAGCATAGAAAGAACAGAATTTCTGTATTTTGTAAGATTTTCAGGGTTTATTTAAATATCAAACCCACACCCTTGGCTTCTAAATACATTTAACCTTTCCAGACATATGCACACCCACCTAAGCTGGTTCCACTGGGCGAGAGTCCATCTAGGAGGCTAAGGGTCGCACGCTCATCTGAGCCACTCAACTTTGTTTTCCTTGGTCACAGACCTCACCCTTAACCTGCACGCAACTGTCCAAAGAAGAAGACAGGAAAGAGTATGTGGACAAAAAATTGTTGTTTATCAAATACCAATAAAAAATATACATGTGCTATGACGTTCAGGTTAGTGGTGTCATCTGTGAAGGACAGCACATATTACATTCATCAAGAATATTCACCCAACCATTAAAACTGATCCAATTGATTCTGAGTGGGGGCTATTTCCATCATGCAGTGATTTACCAAATAGAAGCAACTGAGAGAAGCCAGCATTAATTTGCACTGATAAATTGTATTTTATTCAGCTGGACAGTAGAGATAAGGGCAGTCAATGAATCATTCAGGGATCAAAACTCTACCCTGAGAGAGACAGGCATGTCTCCCCCCACATACACCCGCCTCGGCGTGGCTCTGTCCTGAGAAGTCCCGGCCTCGGGATGGCGGGCTGTCTTCTTGGAGGGGAGTGATGAGCGAGTGGAAGGTGACACTGCGCCCCAGTGAATGAAACAGAACTTTGTTCTGCCAAGAGTCTTTTTTTATTCTTGACACCTTTAGCCAGAGATTAGGAGGATTCTACTGGGAAATCCAAATTTAAACCACTTAGAGCAGCTCCCTAAATTACTACAAATTATTTTTAAATCTATGAAGAATCCATTTTACTTCACCTCAATGACATTAAATAGAAACTCATTTTGAACCAATGCTGAAGGTGTAGTGAGTATAAATAGTTGCATGATTTATTTTATTGAGTGACATTTTTAAAGATACAGGACAAAAGCCACACACTACAGCAATGCAAATGTGACTGAAACAGTAGGCTTAACTTTCGTTTGCCACAAAGAAAAAAAATAAATACAAGGAACACTGCCTTTTCATATATATTTGATCATGGCACATGCACATTTATCAAATCTTAACTTAAAATACTTTACTCAAAATTTTTTCAGCTTTTATCAGGGAACTGCAGTATGTATCTGCATTTAAAAAGTGCTTATTCTTGTGTAGAGAATACAAAGCACAGGAGTGAAATTTTTTAAGCACAGAGGGTTACACTGAGAAGGCAGCCTTGCTATTAGGCACGTGACAGGAATTAAGGTCACAGAACCGCAGATACCACGTTCTTCTTCTTTTCAGCAATCAACAGGCATTTGACGTTTCCATCCAGTAGCTGAAGAACCACTCCACTCTCGATGTCTTCTGTCTCACAGGACAGGAAACTAATGCAGAAGTTAAAAAATGTATATATTAATTTCTACATTTTACTTATTATATCAGTACAAATAGTTTTAAGACCCTATATAAGACTATATATATTTACCTTGCAAAGAACAAAGTAGACTATCAGAGATTCATTTTTTAACTTATAAATCATTTTTAAAGATTCCACAAAATGTTTACCTTAATTTGTGTTTTGCTGTTTAATATACATATTTATACTTTGCCTTTAGAAAAGATATCATGAGAGCTGGAGAGCAGTACCATCACAACTAAATATTTTAAAAATAAACAACACTGGAGAATGAATTAACTACTTTGTACATATTATTTTTTAATGTGATTTGACCAATTGTCTCTAGATTCACATTGCAGGGTGCTTATTATAAGAAGGTATAGGAAATTTATTTATAATAATGTGTTACCTAAAATACCCCCTAAAATAAATCTCCAAAGACTTCAAATGAAGCATGAGAGATTTCCATTTGCTAAAAGGAAAGAATACAATTTTGTCAGAGGACAAAAATGATTAAGCAAACTGGAATAAACATATTTATAATAAAAGTTAGAAAAGGTTCCTAATGAAATCTTTGATTTATCTCCAATATCAGAAATGTGCTTCTAAAAAAGTATCAATAATATAAAATCATGTATCTATTTTCCCATTAACTTCCCTTACATAATTAATGAATCATCCACTGAGGTAGGAAGAAGAGAAAAGTGTATTTATTTAATAAATATGACTTTATTTTTGAGGTTTAAATGTTTAATTCTTATGTCTAAATACTGTGGGCCCTAAAAACTCTCCTGCCAATACATCCGTCATCTTCCCACACCTATTCTTGGTGTGCGCAAACTTTACTTGGAGGAGTCTTAAGAACCTGTCATACTAAAAATTACCTTTTGCTAATTAAACTTTGACTTCTTCCAGGATGAAAAGTTAGGAAATTAGCATTTCCTACCTATTTACTAAGTACTATATACACTATTTTATTCAAGCCAAGCAGTATTACAGAAATAACCCCTTCCTCTGTTACCATCAAAGAACTTTTAAGAGGGAAAATGACTGTATAGGAAGGAACTCTTAATCTGAGATACATAAATCATTCACTCACTCACTCACTCACTCACTCACTTACTCAAAACATTTTTACTACTGAGAAACTACTATAGGTCCAAGCAGTATCCTGAGTACATGGAATATAGCAGTGAACAAAACAGATAAAAATCCCTACCCTCACAAAGGTTACATTTAAATTGGAAGGAGACAAATAATAAACACAGTAATAAATAAAACGTGTAAAGTATGTGAAATAGTAAGTACTTTGGACAACGAAAGTAGGAAAGGGGAAAGGGAGTTCTGGAGGAGGGAGAGTTCCAATTCCTAAGTGGAGGAAACTAGATTTTTGACATTTTATGCTTTATGTTGATGAAGTGTTACCTGTTACAATGGGGTTTCCTTCTTATAGTTGAAGCCAGGGTCAGAACCCTCAATCTGAAGCTTCAGGGCTTGTTTAAGGCTTAATTCCGTCTCTGATGAAGGGTATCCTTCCAGCACTTCCTGATGCCCTCGGTCTTGTATTGTTCGTGGGACTGAAACCCTACCAAGAAACACTTGGTTGCTCTGAAGATGGTAATTTGGGTTTGTCATTATTCCATTTCTTTTCTTCTGCTCCCCGCTTTGTTGGTGAATAAGAAACTGCTGCTGAGACCGACCGACTTCTTGTTGAGTGGACGGTATCATAATTTTGCACTGAGATTCTGCGGGCATTTGCTTAGGGGGCGCGCTGGGCCCGGATTTGGCTGCAGGCCCTCTTGTATCAAACTGAGTCATTTCATATTCTAAAACCTTCGGCTGTGAATTATTTTGTTTAGCTTTTTTCCCAGCTGACCCTGATTTGCTGGAATTTTCTGATTTCCCCCCTTTATTTGTTTTGGTTGACTTCAAACTGGGCTTTACTTGACTCCACTCAAATTCGCTACTCGGTGAATTATGGCTCTGTCCCAAGGACTGTGTCGTGGAAGACGGGGACACAATGGACTGCCGACTTCTACTGCGGGGCAGGGAGTGCTGTTGGATCTGCTCCGTAAAGGACAGGTTGTGAAAGCTGTCAATTGGCACAGTTTGAGCCGTGGCGGTAGACGAAGTCGTTCTCAAAGATGAATTCTTTGAGCTTTTTAGGGAATTATTTGACAAGGAAGACTTCTGACGGTCAACTGTAGAGTCTGGAGATTCTGAAGGAGAACTGAACGCATGTGCTGGCCCATTTGGTAAACTGCGCAGTGAAGGCTGCATGTCCCCTCCGCCAGTACTCCCGGAGCTGTTTGACTTAATTGTTAATGATTGCATTTTTGAAGACACTGATTGTAGAGGTTTCTGCTCCATCGTGTGAACAGGAGAGGGGGAACAGCCATTCAAACTAGATGCACCGTATTTTTCTAATAATTTAATTATCTGAGAGTGTCCGTTTTTGGCTGCCACGCGCATAGCAGTGCGTCCAAATTGATCTGCATGGTTGGGATCAGCACCGTGCTCTAGCAGAACCTGCACAACATCGATGTGCCCTTCCTGGGCTGCAATGCAGAGTGCAGTCGCACCTTGATTACAGGTGTGGTCGACCACGGCTCCCTGCTCAATCAGAAGCTGCACCACTTTCACGTGGCCCTGCCAAGCTGCAGACTGCAAGGCAGACCGCTTTTCATTGTCTGAGGCATTGATGTCAGCGTGGTAGGTTATCAGAACCTGCACCATGTCCAAATGGCCTTGCCAGCAGGAAACATGCAGGGCTGTCCTTCCTTCTGCATCACTTGCTTCTACGTTTGCACCATTTTCTAAGAAATACTCAGCCATTGTAAGTTGGTTTTCTAAGGCCAAAATATAAAGCGTAGGCCTACCATCAGCATCTTTGTAGTTAACGTCGGCTCCATGGCTAAAAAGTAGTTCAACAATGTCCCTGTGTCCTTCCAGTGCAGCAACCCGCAGTGCATTTCTACCATCATAACCTCTTTGATCAATGTTGGACTTATTTTCCAGTAATATCTGAACACAATCATAATGACCCTCTTGTGAAGCTAATATGAAAGGTATTCGTCCATCATTATCGATCTCATTTGTTCTAGCACCTTGTTCAATAAGTGCTTCACATATCAATCTGTGACCCTCAAAAGCTGCCATGTGCAAAGGTGTCCATCCAGCATCGTCTCTGTGATTTTCATCTAACCCTCTATCCAGTAGAGTGCGTACCACCTCAACATTGCCTTGGGCGGAGGCTATGCTGAGGACTGTCCTACCTTCACTGTCAATGCTGTCCACAGCTGCACCCCAAAACAAAAGTGTGTTCACGACTGAAGCATGGCCCATAGAAGCAGCTGCCAAGAGGGGGGTACGACCATTGTTATCTGTGTGGTCGACATCAGCTCCCCCCTCCAAAAGCAAGTCAACCACATCAACGTGTCCTTCATAGGCAGCCACCAGCAGTGGAGTCATGCCATCTTTATCACAATGATCTACTTCAGCACCTCGATCGATTAAAAGGCTGACGACTGATGCGTGTCCTTTACTTGCAGGCACACAAAGTGCAGCTACAGAGAGTGCAGTCCTGCCATCGACATCCTCATGATTCACTTCTGCTCCATGGTCCAGAAGGTGTTCCACAATCTCTCTGTGTCCCATGTATGCCGCTGCTATCAAAGCAGTCCTACCTTCGTTATCAGCTTTGTTAACTTCAGCACCATGCTGCAGCAAATTCAGTACAATATCCTCATGTCCTCCCCAAGCTGCTGCTCGCAAAGCCGTTCGGCTGTCAGCGTCTGCACAGTCCACTTTCACTCCAGCATAAAGTAGCGCAGAAACCACCTCTGTGTGACCACCCCAAGCAGCTGATCTTAACGCCGTCCAACCATCCTGATCAGTATGATTAATATTTGCTCCACACCCAATCAAACAATTAACCACCTTGGTATGTCCTTGCCTAGCAGCCAGGGTAAGTGGTGTGTGTCCGTGAGCATCTTCTATCTCTAAATCTGCTCCCCGAGACACAAGTAAATTCACTACATCAAGGTTGCCACTGTACGCAGCATTAGCCAGTAATGTTCTCCCATTTGAATCGCACTGATTTACTGAAGCTCCGTTATCTAGTAAGGTCCGAATGGAATCCTCTCTTTCTAAAGCTTGACGGACTATGCATGACGTGCGATCGTCTTCACTGTTCACGTGAGCACCAGCTTTGACCAACAGCTGCAGCACTTCTTGTTCCTTGGGTATCAACGTTGACAGGGAGTCTCTGACAGGTGTACCATTCCATATCATCCACAGAGCTAACTCAGCTGTCTCCAACTGTAAGTTGGAATTAATTAAGTGCAATGCAAATTCTTGTGCTTCCAATGGTGTTAGATTCTTGGCTTGGCAGGTATAACTCATAGCCAACATTCTGTGTCCTTCTGCTGCGTTGCATAAATATTTCTGCGTGCAGTGTTTCACATCCAGAAGCCACTCTGCAAAGCTGTAGTGAAATAAGATTTTAGTATCTCCTAGGCCATCAACGAGGAGTTTGGAGAGCACGTCTAACTTGCGTTGAAAGTCTTCCAAGGTTAATGACATGTTTTTGGTCCATACTGCATGGTATAATTCCGTTATGGTCAAAGGTCGGCAGGCTGCAAGAATCACATTCAGAATAGGCTGAACCTTTGCAAACTGCTTTCTCACAAAAAGTCTTTGACACAGCCAGAGATAGAGACCGTTTAGAGTCCCCGGGATGTCACGGATCTCTCGTAACATAATAAAGTTTTCTACAACTCCATCTAGAACCCGTTCTAGATAAAGAAAGCACCCACTGCTTTTAATGTGCAGTTGATTTAACATCTCTGCAGTTTCTTTTGTGAGGTGTTGTCGCAAAGCTTCTTCCTGATCTAAACGATGAAGAATGTACTGTTGAACATCCTTAACAATATATGCCTTTCGAAGGTCATCTAAACTTATTTTTCGAAAACCTAGAGAAGAGACAAAAAGTAGATGTCATCATTTGAAAATGATTATAGAAGTTGCCATATAATCAAAGAGAATATCTTCAGTATATAATAAATGAATAAGCAAATAAACCAATAATAAATCAACTAGTACTAAAAAATAGATACCGGTTAGTATATAAATCAGCTTTCTTTCTGTAAAACCACATTGATGGCACATAAGTGATTTCATTTTCAAATCTATAAATGGGACTTACTGTAGTGGCTCTGTGTTCCTCTCAACCTCAGTGATAAGCATTAGATAGTTTTACATACATATCCATAAAAGCATGTTAAGATTTTCTGAACTCTCAAATGATTAGAAAAAAAGAGTTGCAGGAAACAAACAAATAAGATTTGTTTGTTTTTACAGCTGATCTTTTTCATATGAAAAATTTATATATTTCCATCTACATAACTAAATGTATACTAGCTTTAATTAGGGGACTGAATATTCATATCCAATTAGAATATCACCTGTCATGGCCTTTAAATAACATTATTTTACATGTTATCAAATTAAAATAATTAAATGTCAGATTGTCAAAAAATAGTTTGAACCTTAAGATGCAACTTGGTCAAAGTATGCTAACAAAATTTCAGCATTGTAAAAATAAAGCAACTTAATAAACTTCAAATCAGAATAACATACTAGTTAAAGCTATTTGAAAGTCACTTTTAAGTTCTTTAAAAGGAACCATAATTTTATTTTTTAAAGGGAGATGACATCCTGATTTATAGACATGGATTTATTAGACAAGTATGAATTCATCTCACAGAAGAAAAAACTGCTGAGTGAATGAACTTCCTTAAAAGACATAACTCTAGAAATTCAGCAAAGATTAATGACTGTCAGTTAATACTGAAGTGAAATACTTTTATGCAACTTAATAAAACAAATATATATATATCACCTACTCTATGTCAGGTACTCTGTGAGGAGATGAGACTTTTATTTTGTGATGAGGCGTAAGTGAGGAATTCTGACCAAGGGAAAATGTGACCAGATTTGCATTTTGAAAGACAGGTCTAACATCACTAAGAGGAAGAGCTGGAGCAAGTCAAAACTATAGGCAAGACTTTTTAAAGAGCCTGTGATCCAGTCTAAATAAGAATCTCTAAGGCCTGAACAACTGCAGCAGCACAGATAAAAATAAAATAGGAGTTTGGGAATTTATTAGTAAGTGCTAGATGCATAGAGCTGAGCAAGTGTGGAGAAGGAAAGAGAGGAGGAGTTGAGTTGACATTAATTTCTTGGTTGATGGAACAGAATGAAAAAAGAGATCACTGCAGGATAAATAATAGGTTTGGAGAGAAAGCTGATAAATTCAGTTTGTGATACTAAGAAGCTTGAAGTACTTACATGAAATAAATTTATTGAAAACACAACTACTAAGAATAACATATGAAATAACAAATTTGCATAGCTCTAAATCTATATGAAAATGGAATCTAATTATATATATATATGTGAATATATACAACTGTTAATTAATTATACAGATAATAGATTATTTTCAATAGAATTAATTTTAAAAGATAAATTTTAAGTATAACAAAGACACTCTTGATCCAAGGAGAGTTTAAAACATGCATAGAAATTTATAACAATCTACATTTACCAATGACATGAGGTAATTTGCCTTGAAACTATTCTGTGTGTTCATTTGCCCTTGGCTTTATAAAGTCATTAAACAATTTAAGTTGGAAAGCACCTGGAATGTTGCTAATAAAAAAACATTTTAAAAAATAACTATCTTAGCATTTTAAAATTTCCAAAGTGATCTTGTAGATATTGATTTGCATGAAATATTATAGTACCTATTATGAATAAATATAATTTAAACCTAGTTAACTAAGATATCATGACTGAAACTTGAGATGATTAAGACAGAATCTAGGCTAAACCTCCATAGTAACAGGCTCGGTTCCTGAGAAACAAATAAAAGAGATCAACAATTATTAATTCAACTAGTTTTAAAGCAGAACTTCAAGTACTTATCAACTTAACTTTTTTTATGTCAAGCCTGTCAGATGTTTTTCTACTTTAAAAATGAAGAAGCTAAAGCTCAGAAAGGTCAGGTTAATTGCCCAAAGTAGCATGGCTGGTAAATCACAGATGCAGGATTCAGATTGTTTTGACTTTGAAGTTTGCTCTTTTCATTAAGATGGGGGTGGGCAGAGAAAGTTGTGGAAGAAAGTGCAAGTGCTTAATAGGGGTGAAGGGTAGAGGGTAGAGCCATAGGATTGATTCTAAAAGAAACCAGAGAAAATTTCATAAAGTATAGATATAAAATATTTGCAATTAAAAAATAAAGTGATCCCAAATCTAAATATACTTTAGTAATATGAATTTAGGTAGAATCAATTATTGTATTCATCATTAATGATAGATATTTAATTAATACAGAATGAAGAATATCTGTTAATTAACAATTTGAATATCTTGAGTTAAAGTTATTGAAAATAATTGCTTTTTTAACAGTGCAACTTCTGACCATTACATATGTAATTCCCTTCTTGGGAACATGCACAATTTAATACACTGCTATCAAAACACTTTAAACGATTTTCATAAGGCTGAAAAATGCTCAAAAACTTTAGGAGAATATAAACATGATTTACTGAAATGTTGTACCACTTTTGTATCCTTACTTCAGATATTTCTTAGGATGTGAGACTACTCAGTGCTGGTGAAAGTAGAGTGATAGAATGATAGGAGCTGTGCCAATATTTATAAACTGATGCTTGCTACGCTTACTTACTGTCCTGAGGAATCTGTGGGGATGGAGAATGTAATAATAAAACCTAAAAGCTCAGGAATAGGAAAGTTAAGTGAACTCTGCCCTACTGATGTACTAATAAATTATGTATCCATTAAAATAGTTATTAAAAAGACAATACAGTGACACTGAAAGGCTTATAAATGTTAAATCTACAAAGCAGAACTTGAATTGATATAAAACATGATCTGAACTAGGTAGGATAACATACACAGAATTTAACCCAAAGTGGTCAAGAGTGGTTAATTACTACTTTATCCCTGAATGATGTACTACTTAAGTATGTTGTTATTTAAAACATTACCTATATGGAGCATGTATTATTTTTTTTAATCAGATAAAATAAATATGTATAAAAATCTTTAAAAATCTTTGAGGTTTAGTTTTTTATACACAGAATGTTTTTCAAATGGGTTGCTATTTCTTTTAGTCCTATAACAATTATCAATAGCTAGTATACTTTCATATGTAGTCAAAATTCTGCTTAGTGCCAAAGGGATTTTTCATTAAATTAATCTGAAGCTGTTAACAAAAATGCTATTGGTCAGTATAGTATATACACGAGGAAAGAAATTCTCTTTACAAAATGTTACTTGCTCAGATATGCGTAGGTGATACTGATTTAGACATAGTAAAAACCTTAACGTTATTGCCCTATGGCCATGAACCTACCAATTTTAAATTTGAATGCATACATCTCAATCCAAAACCCATACATTTCAACTTAAAACATTAGCGATAAGCAGGAAGAGATGTGCAAGACATATATAAGAAAAACTGAAAAATCTAAGAAAAAAGCTGAATAACTGAACATTTAAGCTATGTTAATAGATGAAACAAAAGCATATTTTAAATATCAAACACTTCCTAAGTTAAAATAAAATTTAAACCAAATTTAATTTTTTTGGCTTATATCATTGTTATAATTTTTGAAAATATGCTATTAAACTCAGTCTGGCGGAATATAGGTAAAAATATGTAATTTAGAATAATAACATTAATGGCAAAGAGGTCTAGGAAGTCAGTGTACCAGAAAATTAAAAATAGTAAACCAATGTGACATTTGCACAAAAATGCCGACATTTCAGAAGAGCAGACAGTTTAGAAATACATCAATAATATATGCACATCTACCTGAACTTAATGTATGATGAAAGAAGCGTCACTAACTAACGGTAAAGGGAGTCAATAAATAGTGCTGAAAATAAATCTGTGGTTTGATAAGTTATCCTAGTAAAGACAATACATAGATTAAATATAAGACTTCAAAAGAATTACAGTGGTTCCCCCTTATTTGTGGGGGATACATTCCAAGACCCCCAGTGGATGCCTGAGACCATGGACAATACCAAACCTTATATACACCGTCTTTTCCTATACATATGTACTTATGATAAAGTTTAATTCATAAATTAGGCACAGAAAGATGATCAATAATTAATAATAAAATAAAACTATTATAACAATATACTGCAATAAAAGTTATGTGAATGTGGTCTCTCTTTTCTTGTGCTGATGTGAGATGAAACAATGCCTGTGACGAGATGAACTGAGGTGAATGACAGAGGCCTTGTGACGTCGTGTTAGGCCATTTGTTATAAGGGTTCCTTGAACACAAGCCCTTCAATACCACAATAGTCGATCTGATAACTGAGTGACTAATGGGTAGGTATTATACACAGCGTGGATAAAGTGGACAAAGAGATGATTCAGATCCCAGGTGTGATGGAATAGGAGGTGGGAGATTTCATTATGGTACTTAGAATGGCATGCAATTTAAAACTTATGAATTATTTCCGGAATTTTCCATTTAATATTTTCAGGCCGCAGTTTACCGCAGGTAACTGAAACCATGGAAATGCAAACCGCAGATAAGGGGGGACTACTGTATTACAATTTTACAAAGGTTAAGAAAATACTTACAAAAAATAAAACAAATTTTAAATAGACATTAGACTAGACATGCGAAGAAAATAAAACAAGATATGCAGAATGAGAGCATGTGATTAAGTAGCTGGGGAGGCAAGAATAGAAATGGAATAGAAAAGCACAGAGAAGCCTGTGTGAGACTGGTATCTGAGCAGAGACCCGAGGGCAGCCCAGTCAGACGGAGCATCGCGCAGGAGACCCTGCAGCAGGAAGAAGCAGAACTGGACACAGCGAGTGGTAACTGATGAGAATGCAGGGAAAGGGAAATCTCTTATGTTGTTGGGAGGAGTATAAGTTATTTCAAGCACAGGAGATAGCAATTTGGTAAAATTCACTGAAGTTGAGAATGTATGTGCTCTATAACCCAGCACTTCCATGTCCAGGTTTATAATCGTAAACTCTCAGGACATGTGCACAAGATGTACACAAGCAGGTTCAGGAGGCATTTTGTGTAATAGTGAAAAAGTGAAATAATCTAAATGTCCATGAATAGGACAAAGGAAAAATAAACTGGAGATTTATTCACGGGAAGGAATAGCAGTTAGAACCAATGAGTTATATTTCTGAGTAGTAATAGCAATAGGGCTCCAAAATAATGTTTGCTAAGAAAAGTGGATATAATGATAATAATAATAGCAGCAACACATTTATGAAGCACTTACTATGTATTAGGAATTATTTGAAGTGCTTCACATGTAATTTGCATTTAACCTTGCAAACACCCTATGAGGAAGATACAATCCCCATTTTATAGGTGAGGAAACTAAGGCACAGAGAGTATATGTAAGTTGCTTAAGGTCACACAGCCAGTGAACGATAAAAGCTAAGATGGTATATTCAGTGTTTCATTAATGTAAACTATAAAAATACACAGAATATAGATATGAGTTGAAAGGATATAAAATAAACTCATGATACTGGTTGTCTCTACTGACAGAGAGAAAGGAATGAGGTGACATGGACCTAAAGGGGTCAGCTTTATCTGTGCCTGACATAGTAAGTGCTCCATCAGCGTTCACTCTTGTCATTTAACTGCAAACTTTAATCAACTACGTTTTTATCAAACACAACAAAAAAAGAATACTATACATGGAAACTAAAAGTGCAGCAAGGAAATCTAAGAGACAACCTGATAGAGGGAGGGAATCATTTAAAAAAATTAATAAGGTTTCACCATATTGTAAAATGCATAGACCTACTTAAAACTGACATGGTTATTTAACCAATAATTTAATTATGTTCTCTCCAACTACACCATAAATCCTGTGAGTGGCCATTTGTTTTACACTCCTCTTATTTCATAAAGCACAAATAATGCTTTACATGATCTAACAGGAGTAGCCACAACTTTATTGTGGTAGTAAAAAAAAGTAGAACAGTTAAGTCAGAAAAAAAAGTTAAAAAAGAAAAAAAAAACTGATCATGTACTTTTATACATTATACAGATTGTTTTCTCACACACCAGAAAATGGTTTAAAAAAATGATACATTTCAAAAAGTATCCTAAAAAGCTGTTGACTGTCTCTCATCTCACACCAGGAAAACCATCTTGGTAACTGCCATTTTTTTATTTTTTTTTTAACATGTTTTTATTGACTTTGGAGAGAGAGGAAGGGAGAGAGAAGCATCGATGTGAGAGAAACACTAATCAGTTGCTGCCTGTAGGCAACCCAACTGGGGATTGAACCTGCAATCGGGCATGTGCCCTGACTGGGAATTAAACTGGCAACACTTCAGTGCATAGGATGACGCCCCAACTGAGCCACCCAGCCAGGGCTGCCACTGATTTTTAAACAGGTGTATTCACTACTCTCAAGATGCTCAGTGTAGTCAGAAGAAATACCATAAACCGAGAGTGACATAACAGCATAACAAATGCAGCCCTACAGATACATAGCAGTGACCATGGTAAGGAAATACTTCTAACATTTACTGAGAAAGTTAGGAGGAAAAGAATCTTGAAAAAGGTTACTTTAAAGGCCCTTGAAACATTCTATGGCTTATTTTTAATACAACTTTAAAAAGCACTGTTGTGAAGAGCTAATAGAAGCAACCACCAGATTTTCCACTGCATACTCTCCACACGGACTAGTTCATCAATGCAAACTACTGGAGGTGGCAGTAAGGAAACATGCTTACCGGTAAACATTTTAGTAACAGCCTTACTCTGTTTTCGGGCAGAACAGAGAAGCAGTAGCCATGGTGGAAAGAATTCATGGTGACCAGCTAAAAGCTCTGCCACAGTCCCAGATAAGCTGGTGGACGTCTGTTCACCTTCGGTGACGTTACAGCCTTCATCAACAGAATCCACAAGCAGGTACAGGCTTTGCTGGGGAGGCTTCATTCCCAAAAGCGGGAGCAGGACACACCTGTAAGGCACATCCGTAAAGCAGTGTGAGCGCTGTCAGCTGTAATGTCGACATTTATCATTCAGACATTGGTATTACTAGGTAAAAAATGCTTTAAAAAATGAATTAAGGTTTTAGAATAAAAATAGTGTGCAGGTTTCAATTCCTTACTTTAAGGAGAATACTTGTCCAAGATAGTTTGCACTGTCAGTAACATTTTCCACAATAAAGTGTGTGAGTGTGTGTGTGTGTGTTAGTGACTCAGCATAATTAAGGAGAATGCGAGCAGTAGGCACTTGAAACTATTTCAATATTATTTTTCTAATTTTCTGAATTGGTAAAAAGCTTGAATAGTTTATAACAAAGCTCAAATGTGTTGCAAGGTGGGGGGAAACAAATTTGAGAATAAGAAAAGTATCAAAGATTCTACAGAAGTTATGTTTATCATCATTTCTCTTACACAGTGACTGCACCATATACTAGCTTATCACACAAATTTTATTAGGAAAGACTTTAAAAAGGTAAACTACAGCCTAGGTCCTGTTACATGTACTCTCAAATTTCAATGTAAAGAATAGATTATTTGGGTATAATTCCACTGACTATATTTGCTACCCATATAATTTATACTTCAGTTGAATATAACATTTTCATAACTAAAACAATGCTCATTCATTTTCAACAGACATTACTTAAGCGTGCCATGTGCTGAATAACATGCTAAAATGTGCAGGAGCAAAGAGGGCACATACCCACCTAGTGATGAATACGGGAAACACTGATAATCCTTCCCAGACTCCTCTTAATCTCTCAATCCCACAGCATCCAAGACCCACTTATCGTTATATCCTATCAATATTTCTTTATAAAAATCTCTCAAACACACCGCAGCCTGTAACATCATCACCCTAGCCCAGTGCTTTCCAACCTTCTTCTTCTCATGGCGCACATAAACTAATTACTAAAATTCTGTGCATACCAAAAAATATATTTTTTGCCAATATGACAAAAAAATAGGTATAATTTTGATTCATTCACACTTGACATCTATTATTGTGTTGGTTGTTGTAATTTTTTATTTGACAATTTAAGGGAAAAGAGGTGAGTGCCCCTAAATAGTCAGGTATTGCATGTTTTAAAAATTCTGCAGCGGCACATCGGTTGAAAAATTGCTGCCCCTAGTCCAAACTACCATCCTCTCTGTCACCTGGGCCCCCGAATAACCACATGCTCCCAGTGTTCCCTCCAGAGTTCCTGCTGCAGCGAGGTACCCTTTTCAAAATGGTACTCCTGTCACAGTGGCCTTCTTTCAATGACTTTTATTAGATACAATTATACAAGGGCCTTTTCATTTACAGTTTCCTCTGCTGGTATGTGCTTTGTCTCTTATCATATAATTAACTCATTAGGGAAATGCAAATTAAAACCCCAGGAAGATACCACTAGACGCCTATTAGAATTGCTGAAGTAAATGAAAACCCTGAAAATACCAAGTGCTGTCATTGATGTGGAGCAATGATACAGCCATTTCCAATGGCACAGCCACTTTGGAAAAGTTTGACAGTTTCCTGAAAAGTTAAATATACACCTACCCCATGACCCAGTGACCCCACTTCTAGGTACTTACCTAAATGAAAACTGATGACTACACAAAAATCTGTACATGAGTGTTTATAGAAATTTTATTCATGAACCTACAATACAACAGCAATCAAAATTTCCAATTCCCATCTACTTGAAAGCAGCATATTAATTCAAGCTGCTTTGTTTCTAGAAGTTGGTAACAAAAATTCTCAAATACTAAACACTCAAAACCAGAAACCAAGATCCAGGTCTGAAAATGACTGCACTGCTAGCTATGCTAAGGCAGCGTGGCTTTCTGACGACAGAGGATGCAATGCACCTGCCTTCATGTATAATGTATGTTTATTTTCTATGGGAAACCAAATACTTAAAATATAAAAATGGAAAATAAACACAGTCATCCTAACGCTTACTGAGCGCTTACTAAGTATGAAGCATGACGCTAAGTAATCTCTATGGACTTACCTGTTTATCCCTCATTGCGATCCTATAACAGAGATACTATCACCTTGCTGACCGGTCACGAGCATGCACGTGTTTCTGTGTCCGAATGGTGCTGACCAGTCATGAGATAACTCATGTCTGCACTTACATTAAGTAATTTTAAATACCTTGCTGATCAAAGTAGCCGGCTGCACGGGCGAGTTCTGGCTCGAAATAGCCAGTCAGCAAGGTGCGATTATCATTTCCATTTCACAGATGAAGAAACAAAGGTACAGAGGAAAGTAGCTTGCAAAGTGAAACAAGTAGTAAGTGGCAGAGTGGAATAGAAGTTGATGTGTTTCAAAGTTCCTCTTCTTATTTATGCTAAACTGCTTCCAAAAATATCAAAATGTGTGTGTGTATGTGTGTGTGTGTGTGTGATAAGAGCTTGAGGTCCAATTTAAACAGGAAAGTTCTTAGAGCAACCTGACTAAATTAGTAAGTGGCTAATTTTTTAGCATTTAAATGGAAAACATTTTCATGGAAAAAATGTATATTTTAAGGTCTTCTGAATATGCTACTTTTCAAAATTTACTTTCCCGAGAGTATTATACATTCATGTTTGTTTGCTACAGATTCTGCACTATACGTCACTTGCCTCAATACTGAAATTCTAGAGAATTAGTAGATGGTAGGTCTTCTTAATAATTTTGCTACAATTATTATATGATTAACGTCAAGGGTCAAATATTTGTGGTGAAGAAATGAATTACCAACAGTCTCTTCAGAACTCTCAATCAAAAGCTTAGAAGGACCACATCAAAATGGTAGAAATAAGCCAGTGGTCTAAGACTACAGAGGAGCCTCTGGCCCAGCTTGATCCTGACTGTGTTGGCCCCTCAGCATGTCTACCCAGCAGAGGAAAGGGAAAAACCTCTGTGAAAGACATTGTCTGGAACTCTACAATCATTTACACACTGTCTGACATACCATCAAAACTTATTAGACAGAAAAAAATAAAACTGCAACACTTCTTGCTACCTCACCACTCTGCCCAAGTTCAAGCCCCAAGTGTCTCACCTCAGTTGCTGCACCAGCCACTTCTGGTTTCCTTGCTTCCACCTTCACCACCACAGGTCTCAACACAGTAGCCAGTGTGAGCCTTAAAATCTTAAATCAGATTACGTCACTCCTCTGTTTAAAAGACTTAACGGCTTCCAATCTTCTCAAAGTAAAAATAAAAATGAATGTCCTTCCCAGTCTCCAAAGTCCATACATTGTATGGCTCCTAACTTCTCTACTTGTCTCCTGCTACTCACCCCCTTGCTCACTGTTTCAGCCACACAGGCTCCCCTTGTTTTTCCTGGATAATATTAAGCCAACTCCCACCTCAGGACTGGAGTGCTCTAGCCAGAGACTTCCTTCAAAGCACCCTAACCTCCCCTGCTTAAATGGCAACCCCTCTCCCTCAACCAACCCCCCACCTCACGCCCATCCCCCTCCTTTCTGCTTTCATTTTCCACATAGCACTTCTGCTAAGGGATATGCTAACTTTTAATTTTTCTATCACCCACACCAATTCTCAAATTCTAACAAATAAACACAGGTTACATTTGCCACTTTCATTTACTAATATATCCCAGTATTAAGACTGGCATCTGGTGTATTCCTTCTATCTTATGTATATTTGATAAACCAATCAATAAACCAAAGTAGAATTCAGAGCTCAGAAATACATACAGACAATTGTGTGTGTGTATGTGTATGTGTGTGTCTTACTGTGGAAGTATTACAAATTAATAGTGAACGGTGAGCCAGCCATTTAAAGAATGCTGCTGGATCAGGTAGAAAACAAGTTTTAAAATATTAAGAACCAAAAAGGCCAAACCATAAAGGAAACCAGACAGAAAAAGATTGATATATTTGACTATATTCATTTACACTTCAAAACAAAAATTTTCACGAACAAAATGACCAGCCATAGGATCAGATATTTAAAATAATGAGATACCATTTCACATTTACTTTACAAAACAAAGAACTTTGACAAAAGAGCAAGTGTTGGTGACCTAAGTAGAGTCTGGAAATCCAAGTACACACTACTACGATGGTGTAACCTCATATAATTTCAAGGGCGGTTTGGTCCTATCTCAGAGCTGAAGATGAACATACCACCCTGTCATCCAAAATTTTACTTGTGAGTATGCGACTCGGAGTCAGTTTTCACTGCGCCTAGAATGCAACCATGAGGACACCCAAACATGTTCCCAGCGGCACTGTTATAAAGGTCAAAAGATGAATGCATCTTAAATGAGTGTCAACATGACAACAAAAAATGAATTACATACTCTGCAGTAGTTAACAGGAATCATGTAAACTCACACGTAAGAATACGGGTAAACATACAAAAACAATATTAGGCACAACATGTTGCAGAACAGTGATCGCCAAACACACCATTCACACAGAACAGTGGTTTTCAAAGTGTGGGCTGGGGATCCCTAGGAGTCACCTACTCTCTGGACCCTTTCAGGGTCATAATAAAACTAAGATGTTATTTTTGCCTTTTTCACTCTGGTTCTCCCTCAAGAATACAGTGGAGTTTTCCAGAGGCTGTGTGTAAAAGCAGTTATGATACTCCAGCTGTTTTTTATTTAGCCTAATATTAAAAAGATTTGCAAAAAAAAAAAAAGTAAAACAATGTCACCCTTTTAAGTGTTCTTTTTTTGTGTGTTGGACATTGTATTTATTCTTTCATTAAAATGTAATAGAGTTATTATTATTCAACATATTAATACATATTTTAAATTTTATCTGTTTAATTTCAAATAAGCATATATTGATATAGCCCCCACAAAAAAAGTTCTTTGAGGTTCAAATAATTTTTAGGAGTGTAAATGGGACCTAGAATAAAAAGGTTTGAGAACTGCTGATATGGAACCAAAAGTATACAAAACTAGAGCAAATCACAAGTATGTGTGTAAACACACACATCTACCTGTGTAGTCAAATTGCATAGATTATCAAACCACACAGATACAAACTCACAGGAGGGGCCATCTATTGGGTGTGAGTAGATCAGAATTAGGAAGAGAGACCTGGGGAGCTTCCAATGTGGATTATCTTTCTTTAAAACAAAACAGAAAATCCAGACTTAAAGCAAATGTGGCAAAATGGGTACATGCATGTTTGTTTTCCTATTTACTTTCCTGTGTAGCTGAAACACTTTGGGCGTAGGAGCAATTCCTACATCCCACAAAGTTTTTTCTACGATTGTTTCTTCCCCTTTGGTGCCATTAGCTTTCCCCTTTCAATTCCTGTGACGTCCATGATTTGCAAGCTGCTTGTCTCTCTAAAGAGGCAATTTAGCAAACATATTAACTGAGACTTAAGCTACAAAAGTTTTTTCTCCTAAGTGAATATGAATTTTAAATAAAATACGAATTACCAATGTGACAAATCATAATGTTTTAAATGAAAATACTGTTACTCATTAATTCAAGAAATAGTTACTGAATCTTTACTATATTCTAAACTCTGGAGATACAAAGGGCACAATTCAGGCAAGTACTCTGCTCATTCCAGTAAGTAGGCAGAAGTCCCATTAAACAAATGCAGAAAATAATTCCAGATCACAGACACTGAAAATTAGGAACAAAGAAAACAAAGTGTGCTGATGTGATTTAAGAAAGTGACCAGGTGTGGAGTCTTCTAGACTCAGTTTTCTGAGGAGGTAACAGTAAAGCTGATACACCTAAGTGACACCAGAGCAAGTAGCCACACAAAAAATCTGCTGGCCAGAACTTGACCGACTTCAGAATAGAATAAAGGCAGTGTGGATGACAGCGATGAACCAGGGTGGAAGCTGTGCGCGCTGAGGTCAAAGGCTAGGCAAGGGGGGACGCCGCAAAGCTTACACTCTATTCTAAAGGCAGTGACAAGCCGCAGGCAAGTTTTAAGCACAGGAGGTAACATGATCTGAAACTAACTGCTCTGTGAAGAGGGACCACAATAGCAACAAGAAGACCAGTTTGGAGGCCACAGCAGGAGTCTAGGCAAGAGATAATGGGAGCAGCAGCCATGGAGGTGAAGAGTGGAAGTGTTTGTTTCATCTTGGGATAGAACAAAAGTAGCTGATGAATCAAGTGTAGGGGGTGAGTGAAACTGAGGAATCAATGAGGACTCCTAGATTTTTTATGAAAATTAACGATTTCCTATTTAAAATATTATCTCCTTAGTTTTTTTATTGTTAGCTATTTTCACATTATTGGTATATCACAAACCACCCCCAAACCCAGTGGCTTGGCTTAAAATAACAATCATTTGTGCTTTCTCCTGTGTCTGTCTGTTGATTTACTCTAGACCTGGAGTCACACTGCAGGTTGGGTCTGGTCTACTCCACATCTCTCCCCCCCCCTCCTTCAACCAACAAGCTTGCCAGAACACATCCCCTCACACCACAGCAACACAGGGAAGCCAGGCCCAACCACTCATGTGCATGTTCAACCTCTGTTTGGATCTTGTCTGCTAACATCCCACTGACCAAAGCAAACCACGTGGCTGAGCCAAAACAAAAAGGCAGAAAAGTACAACTCTCCTCTACACAAGGACCAAGTAGCGTATGGCAAAGAGCAAGGGTGCACGGAGAGATGAAGAACAAAGGCAGTGAGACCAGGCACTGGAGCTTCTACATATGCAAATCATGAGTCAGAACTGTAAAAGGTCACCAGTTTCTGGAAAGCTCTAAATCGTTTTTTCAAGATAACCACAGGTAAGACATAATTAGTGCTCTTAATCCTTACCTTTATTAAGCAATTACATGAGCATTTTCAAATTCTATTTTATTACCAAAGACTATATATTTAGCTACACATGTGTATAATAGAAAAAAATGACATTAGCAATATTTCTAAAATTAGGACAAGGTGAAAGAGAGAAATTGGTTTGAAATTTAAGACAATTACATATGGTCAAAGACATCACTAAATCAACCGGAGGGTAAAGATAGGCCGCCAATCAGAATACACTTCAAAGATTCTTAAGGACAGAAAAATAAGTATTTACTTATTTTACTTCCTAAAACCAAATTACTGTATGAAAAAATTTTACTTCATAAAACTTTTTTAAGAAAGCAAAATTGCTAAAAACTAAGTGAAGGGCCAAAAAACAAACCAAAAAATCTGCAACATACATAACAAAAGGCCAAATCCTTACTGTGTATATGAAGTTCTTACTAAAGAGTAAGAAAACTAAGAATATTCTACTTAGTCATATCTTCCTATCTACTTTAACACTATCTCCTATGCTTAGAAATATTTCTTGAAAGAATAAATGAGCTTAATGTGTTTTGATGAAGTTTGGAAACATGATACATACTTTAGATGGAGCAGAACCAAATTATCAAGAGCTTTTAAAGCCAGGCAGAGAAATCTGAACTTGTGCAGATTATCACAGGCTCCAAGGCGTGACCTAAAGCAAGCACTGTTCCACTGCGGTAACTGTCCAGCTGTACCAAGTGAGGCAGAATAGAAGGGCCAAAGTTAAGGAGGCCAGCTAGGGGCAGGTGAGTAAAAATTCCAGACTAGGGCAACAGAATTCAAGAATCATTCCAAGAAGAAGATTAAATATCTGAAAACTTAAAGTAATAGAAGAGAAAATCTTGAATCTAGCCCAGAGCAGTGCTTCTCAAACTTCAAGGTGCACAGGATTCACTCAGGGACCTAAGCTGCAGACCCAGTGTCAGTAGACCTGAGGTTCTGTGTATCCGAAAGTAAATTTAACAGTTAACAGTTGTAAACAACAGACATTTCAGTGAAAAGTAACAATCTTAGACTAAAGGAAATGTGGAATTATTATGAAAAGTATATTAATTCATTTATTTTATTCAAAATGTGAATAATAAAGACGCTTTAACAAGATCTTTTAATCTGACAATATTTAAGAATGGATAGTAACAGTTATCTTAAATAGTATTCATTATACAAAGCAGATAATGGAAAGGGAATATTTTGCCTTGAAAATACCCCACAACTGAGGGTAAGAAGGAAGCACCTGTTCCAGTCCCACTCTGTTCTTTGTCCTTTTATTGAGTTTGCCCAAAGTACCTGGAGCCAGCTGAGGCAGCAGACAGACATCTGGACACTTAAACCTACCTGGACCAATGCCATATACATACGTGCTAAGGAGCAGACAGCAGGTTAATAAATTAATAATCACTACACCAGTCTGGTCTGCATTGAAAATTGACCTAAAATGATAAAACGTTTCAATTTCCTTTCATTTGTAAGAGCTTCAGCTGCCTTTCAATTAGATTCAAACATATTCTAGATAGGTAAGTAGCATTTATTCAGTCATTCAAATGATAATCATTTAGCAATTACTCTAGGAAAAGTGCTGTTCAAAGCACAATGATAAATATAAAAAATTAATCAGTCATGAATAATGTCAGGAAGAAGCATCTGCCTCATAGAGGAGATAACAGAAGATATATGCATATATAACTATAAAAGAAGCTAAAATCTAAAGAGATACGAGTGAACAGTTATAAATGTTCAAGGAAAAGGAGATATATAGAAGACTCCACCATTTAAGGATTTCTATTCAACATCAAAAACAAATTGTCAGAGTTGAGACTTCTAGTTCCAATCCTAACAAGCCACTGTTACCTTTCACCATTTACACAGCTTTTCTGCTAAACTCTTAAAGTTTAGAACCATTCGTCCTTAATTCTTCATCACAATTTTATTCCATTTACACTTAATTTGTGGTAACCCTGAAGATGTTTAATGAACTCCTATCAACATCACACAAAACAAAATCTTTTTACTCAACATGGGGAAAATTGATATCATACATAGAAAACTCACACCTGGTCTTGCAGATTGTTAAACAAATAAGTTAGGAATGATATCCACTAGGAGCAAAGGTTTGTATTTCCCACGCCCATCTAAATACCCAAAAAGGCCTTTGGGATTAAGGAATATGACAGTAGGGACAGAAAGTTCAGAAAGGAGTTTCTGGTTGAATGAATTAAATAACCATTTTCAGTTGTGCTTCTAAACCAGGCACAGGACCCAAAACCACTGCCCCACCCCTTCATTCCCTAACTCTGCTGCCTTGATCCTTCTGTTATAATTAGCTACTTTGATCTACATCTCCCTCAAAATACTGTTAACTCCTTGAGAACAATGATCTTCTGCTCACTGTCTACCTGTTGAATTACCTCTATCCTACCTAAATAAAATACATTCCAATTAAAATTCTCAAAAGGACCTATTTAACAAGTCAGTCGTAGTCACTAACAGTGCCTACAATAAAACCTTGACTAGCCAAAAGTAGAGGCGCAGATCATCTAATGCAGGGGTGGGGAGTGTCCAGCCCTTGGGCCCTGTACAGCCCAGGAAATCATTTGGTCTGGCCCTGCCAAGGCCTCACCAAAGAGCAGCAGTTCTAGCCATCACATTAGGGGTGGGTTAATGAAATGTTTGACCAAATATAGCAGGCTAATTTTTAAGTTGATAATTTTGTATGGCCCCCAAATGATGTTATAAATATCCAATGGCTCTTGGCAGAAAAAAGGTTCCCTGCCCCTGATCTAAGGCCATAAACTATGCAAAAAATACTTCTTTTTAACTTTGAAAGTGTTCTCATGTTTACATTTGACTATGGTTATATTACAGCTTCACAGTCATACAGGAAATATATATCTAATGAATAATCAGAAACAGCTGTTCCAATATCAAAATTACCTTATTTAATGACTTGATTAATTGCTTTAATTATTTTTTAAAAAGTGACCCAGGCTTTTGAAAGATCCAGTAGAAGATTAAGTTAGAGCACCACAATGGTCCAAGTAGAAACACTAGGTTTTCTCAGTACAACTGTGGATTTTACACACACCTCCAGTTGCTTCTTATTTCTCTCCAATTAGCTAATAACCAAAATCCACAAAGCAAAAAAAAAGAGGAGGATGTTCTGAGTAGAAGGATCTTTTTCAGGAAAATCTGTGGTACTATAAAGATCTGCTCAGGATCAGAATATATCAAAAACATACAGCTACCAGACATGGTTTCAAATATTTAAAAGTACTAGAAAATTAATATGAATTTCAATAAAATACATTACATAATTGGTTAGACTAAGTTAAACTTAGACTGTACTCTTTGAAAGTGATTTTCTAAGGTGTCAATAAATCCAAATAGCTTAAGAAATGACTTACAAGAAATGCAAATCGGCTCTTCAACTAGCGATAGTATCTTCAGAAAAAGCATTAAGTCAAGAGAAAAGAGTTGCTTATATACAGAGACTTGAAGCCTCTTAAAAAGTAAAGTTTTATATTAAAGACTACATTACTGATTCCATACGGGACACAGTGATTCCATGAACACTATCAAGCCAGGCATCTCATATTTGTGCCTCAGGCATTGCCTAGCAGATTGCCTCATTGATTGAAGAATGATATAATAGTTTTAACCCAGTCTTTGGATTGCCAACAGCAGAAGATAATACATTTGCCCTGAGTTTTATTGGATGGCATTTATACATTAAAAGGTCTACAAGAATATCACACCTCTTAGACACAATCCTTTGCTGACTTTCATAAACCCCTTACCTGTTGGAATTCTGTACCACTATTCATATCGATCATTTCAGACTACCACTCATTCCAGACAAGGGTAATCTGAAAACTACACTCAAACCACAACTATGACACATACCCATTCTCCACAAACTTCAAAACTATTCCTCTTCCCCTTAAGTCCTCCAAAGAATTTCTATGATTACAAACCTGTATATGCCTTTCAAATCCCACCTATGCCCTTTAATAGCCTGTAACCTTGGACAAGTTACTTAGGCTGTGCCTCAGTTGCCTCATCTATGAAATGGGACTAATAACAGTACCTACCTCACACAACAATTAAGATTAAGTGATTTAATATTAGTACAGCACTTAGAACAGTGACTCACACAAAGTGCTTGCTACTATTATTATTTTCAATATCACACCAAAATTCATAGATTTCATACCATTAGATCTGAGAACATCAAAAGAACAAAATCATTTTCACAGCAATTCAAAGCCTGCTCAAAAAATTCCTAGAGACACACAGACATACACAGACACACACATACACATTCTCTCACACTAACTTTCAGTGCAGAGTATACCTGCATCTTTGGGAAACAAACTTTTGCCTGCTAAGAACTACTTATTGTGCAGGGAATAAAAGTATGTGACAAATGACTAAAGCAGCAGTGAGGCAATAGCAAGCACAAACTAACAGTTTGTCTCCTCCTTCTGCAATGAGCAGAGGAGTAATATGCAAAAAATTACTTTCAAGGAATCATATTTTTAAAACAAATTTTGTACCTGGAACTTCTCTGAAAAACAAGTTAAATCACTTCATAGACCAATCCTTTTACCATGGGAAAATGCTTAAGATTAGGAAAATTGTTTTTTGTATCACTCGCTAAGTACTAAAATGATGCAAATCTTCATTATTTTGTAAAGATCACGTATTTCAAAATATTGCTCAATTTTTAATTTACCTGATAGGCGAATAAATCTCAAAACACATTAGCAAATTTTCTTCAGATTCTCAATGGCCAATGGTGTCTTTCAAAGAGAACTTTTC
Source organism: Miniopterus natalensis (assembly GCF_054644295.1). NCBI lineage: Eukaryota > Metazoa > Chordata > Mammalia > Chiroptera > Miniopteridae > Miniopterus > Miniopterus natalensis. The sequence goes on from NC_142084.1 coordinate 28,412,007, forward strand.
TAATTTAAAGGAATACTAAGATAGTAGGTGCTCTGCTCAGAGTTCCTCTAAATGCAGAGCCACATATAGTTTGCCCTTCCTAAAAATGCAGCCCAGTTTCCAGAGAGCGTCTTCTCCATCAATTATAGGTAAAATTAGAAAAGCAAATAAATAATTGGCATACATTTGAAAGGCAATTTGTTTCTACAGTGCTTCAAATTCTGGTATAAAAGATATACTTTTAATCCATAGCCTGTGCAAACAAAGCTTAAATTTCGTTTCTTTTAATATTCAAATAAACAAGTTTATTCACAACCACAGATTATCCTGAAATTTACAGCAGTAGTACAGGCACTCCACAAAGTTTTTTTAAAAATCTAAAACCATTTTAACTTTTGCCTAGAAACTGGAACACCATGGCATGCTTACTGTTACCTTTTAAATGCTTCAGCTGGGTTCCTCTCACATTCCCCAGGCTGTAGGAGGCTTTGGATTGCTGGATCCCTTAGCTTGTCCTCATATCCTTGGAGTAGTCCACTGTGGCAGATCTGTGCGACTAGGCCTCTAATAAACCCTCCAACACACAATGTGTCAGAGTCCTGGGCTTTGCAGAAATGAAAGGCCAGAGCCTGGCGATGTAAACCTCTCTGCAAGCTTGTAGGTGAACTTGGCCACAAGAGCTCAGTACATAGGGCTGTCTTGCCACTGCCAGGCCCTCCTACCAACAGCACTCCCCAGGCAGCTCCTTTTCCAGAGACAACACTAGCATTGCTCCCAGAATTCATTAAGAGGGGCGGTGTGTTGACAGTGCTGTTGCAGCAGTTAGTTTTCTCCTGGAGGCAATGCTGAAGCTTGTGGAAAACCCACTCCCTACAGTAAAACTGCTTCCCCTGCAATAAACTCGTTTGAGCCATTTTACAGACTTTCTCTTCCCAAGGATTAGTCATAATAGGTTTTTTATCTTCAACATTTGCTAAAATCAGAATACATCAACACAGGTCTTTACATCCATTAGGATGCAACTTGCATATTAAGTTGACTGAATGACAGAGTAACCAGTTATAGCAAAATTCAACAGCCACAGAGTCCATTTGTCAATAGAATGTGCATGACTTTATTTGACTCTATATACTTGATTATCAGCAGAGAATATATTAGCTTAATTGTTGAACTGGTGAACAATTGCCTGGTTCCCAAGCTCAGCAGCACTTTTTCTGTATCTTGATGGGTCACATAGCTCCATGGTTACAAGCCAGTTTATGTGATTGTGGATCCTTCAAGTATGCAGATGAGACAATACATCTGGAAAGCTAAAGAGAAAGCCCAATCTTTCAATTTGCACTTCTCCAGATTCCAAGTGTTAATTCTGTATCTGAAAATTAGATCAGAAAAGATGTCCATTATAGTAAATGTCATCAAAGAGATTACGTTTATACAGTAGGTAGGTAGCTCTATACTTCTTGTTAAAGGATAGCCACTCAAACTACTAGACCCTGTCACTTTCAGGCATAGGGACATCTGCCAGGGACATAACTGTTTAGATTATGGTCTCTTATGTGACAGAAATGACAGGCCACTGTTAACACCTCTTATTTCAAAGCATTCATAAAATGCATTTTTCAAAACAGATTCCTAATTGAACCTGTTCAAAGGTTCCTCTTATAAAATGTCTGGATAATCAACAATTTCCACAAGTAACTGGAATAAACAAAAATATCTTCGTGCAAAACATATCTTAAAAGCTTACTTATCAAATGATACAATTTACCAGTTAATCCCAACAATCCATGTATTTCATTTTTGGCACTTTCAAAAAGTTGGACAATTACCCTAAAATCATGATTACATTTTCTTTCTGTATTTTTCCTCCTCTATGGTTATGCTTCCAAAGAACTACAATTTCATCAAGTTACCCTAGATTTTTAAAACCTCATTGCTAAAGAGGGGAAAAAGACGATGCACACATGCAGCAACATCCTTAAGCCCAGCCAAAAAGCTCTTTCCATTAGCTTGGTAGAAGAGCGCCAGCTAAGGAAGCTCGATTAACGCGCACAGCCCAGCCAGCCAGTCAAGGGCTCTGTTTACTCCACTAGCCACACTTCTTTGTTGATAGTTAGATTCTAGGGGCTGATTGCCAGGGCGGAGGCTGGATGGCAACGGGTTAAAAAAAAAAAGAGGGGAGGAGGGGGATGATCTCACATGAATGATAAACCCAAACACAGGTACAACGTGAATCCCTCCTCGCTCGGTTCCAAAGGTGAAGCTTTCGGATGGGGGTGAGGAGCGCAACCTACTAGTGTGGACGGAGGCAGGCGGCCGGGGAGCGTTCCCTCCCGGGCAGAGCAGGAAGGCGGGGAGCGCCTCAGCGCCGGGGTGTTTGCCCAGTCCCGCCGCTGGGTTCAGCCGACAGACAAAAGGAATCCGGGATTCCCAGCGACGGAACCCTCTCGGTCTAAGCAGCCCCGAAGATCCACAGGGGGGCCACCTAGGATGGGCCGCAGACCGAGGTGCAGCCTCCACACCGAGGTCTTCCCTCGCGGAGGCTGGGAACGCCTGGGCTGCCCGCCCCGCCCTGAGATTGGGGTGTGTCTTTCGAAGGGGGAGGGGTGCCCCACGTCCTTGCCAATCCCTGCCGAGGGGTCGCCTCGGGATCCGCGTCCCGCTCAGCGCCCCCACCCCGCGCGCCGATCCCGCCCCCGCCCCGCTCTCGGCTGAGCGAGGGGATCAGCGGCGTCTGGGGTCCCAGCCTGGAAAGTGCGTGGGCGGGTCAGGTCTGCGCCCCGGCCGCAGCCCCCGAGCTTCCGACCCGAGGAGGAGCCTCGCTTCCACCGCCGCCGCCCTCGCCCGGGTTACCTCGGCCCCAGCCGCCGCCGTGGCCGCCGCGGAATCTCAGCCCCAGACACTTGCTTCGCTGAGACGCCGCCGTCGCCAGCGCGCCCGGGGTTCCCGCCGCAGCCGCCCGCTCCGCCCGGCCCGGGGCGCGCGCCCAGCGCCGGGTCCTCCGCTCGGCCCGCGGCGACTGCCAGCTCCAGCTGCGCCGGCTGCCTGGGTCGCGCTCGCCCCAGCCCCCACCGGCAACCGCCGCCGCCGCCGCCAGGGCAGTGACTGTCTCCAGCAGCCCCGGACCGGCCGGCTCGGCCCCGCCCCGCCCGCGGCCCCGCCCCGCCCGCGGCCCCGCCCGCCCGCTCAGGCCCCGCCCCCGCCCGCCCGCCCGCAGTCTCTCTCCGCCCCCGGCTCCGCCCCTCCCCCACGGTGCGGGCGGGTCGCCGCCCGTGCGGGGGCGCGTGTGGCGGCCGGGGACCCGCGGCTCGCGCTGCGGGCAGACCTTTTACGGGGTGGCCTGGGGCCCCGCCTTTCTCGGGGAGGGGGCGGGGAAGGGGCGGGGGCTGCGTTCTCACGTCCCCGCGCTCACGCGAGTCGCCGCTCCCACCCACCCCGTCACCGCTGGGCCCGGAGCTTTCCTTTGTCTCGCAGGCCCGAGGGACCCGCGGGCTTTCGGGGCCGTGTCCGCCGTAGGAGGGGCGGCTGCGCTGGGAGAGTTGCCCCCCGCCTCTGCCTCAGCGCCCGAGCCCCGAGGGCCCCTGCAGACTCGTCCTCCTCGGGCGCCCGGGTTCCCTTCCAGTCCGTCCAATTCCGGTGGTTCTTTACCTTCTCAGTCTGGGACTAAGAAGAAAGGCAGAGACTGGGAAGAAGGTTGTACAAATAAAAATCGCCGGGGTGTGGGGTGGCGTCCCCCCGCGGGAGAAGGACGTGGCCTCCGACAGACGGGGGTGGAAGCGGTCCCTGGGCCGTAGGCCCTGCCGCTCTGCCCAGTTTGATGACTGCGGGGCCGCTGAGGGGAGAAAGGCCACGGTCGAGGTCAGGACACAGGCGGATGAGCCGCCCTAGGGGGCCCGGCACAGGCAGGTACTGTTGAATTAGATGCGCCAGTTTGCGCCCGTGGGGACCCAGATTATTTAGATTTCAGGTTTCTGCTGGGAAAGTAAATGTGCTTTCAACTGATAGAATATGTACTATCTTTATTAGTTTGCTAAAACCATGAGCGCTCTCTATCTCCTATTCTCCATTAATTTGAATGTGTTTCTTTCCCAAATATTAAGCTAATTTCCCATCTGGTTTTAGAAATTTCAAAGTATAGCTATCACATTTAACCAGAAAAATGGATAACGAAGTGGATTGTGCTGTGCTTACTTTTCCATTTTCTTTACTCCCATCTTATCCATGGCATTTGAGTCTTACGAACATTTAACTTTCATTCATTCATTTACTGTGAATTTCCAGGTTGTTTTCCAAAACACAAGCAAAAAAGGCAGAAAAGCATAAATTCTCTAGAATTAGTATGATGAAAATTGATTTGATTTTTAAAATCTGCAGTTTTTATTTACGTTTGCTTAAGCAATTTTAATTACCAAGTCGATTATTTAATGAGATATGTACATCATATTATCATTTCCATTCAAATATTTGCTAATATAATAATCAAAATAATTTCTGCCCAATAGAAAGAGAAGTTACAGACACTTTTGGTTTAGTGGATCTATTTTTTTTTATGGTAACTATCATGGAATGCTGTTCTAAACATCAGCAACAACTAAGCTGTAATTAATCTTCAGACTCATTTAGAATTTTTGTTTTCTTTAAGGTTTGTTTCACATTTCATTTTTATGGCTTTTTGTTTTCCCTAATTCCTTGTCTGTTAGGTGGAATCATCATCGCAGCATCAGAGGTTCATGCTTCAGGAAAGTATGGTTTTGGTCAGTCACCACATACAGCTGCATAGGCTTTGCCCTGCACAAAGGCAGGTGACACCATTCAAATGGCCTGTGACGCGCTGCACAGACCAGAATGCCTCAAGGTGGTGGGTGCAGTTACAGATTGTGTTTGAGCACATTTAACAAAACCGACTTCCAACGATCTGGTACGTAAGGGCTTATTTCTCTTACGTGATAAAAAGCCTGGATGTCATGGCTTCATTAGGAGTTCTACAGTGCCATCAGGCTTCTACCTTTCAGACAGTAATAGAGCTGAGCAAATATACTTGCAAAAGTGGCTGCCTAACCTGAAGAAATTGAACATGAATTTAGACCTGTGAGCTCTTGTATTGATAAAATGATCCTGGACGTTTTTACATTTTCCAAAGATAAAATCTCTATATAATTTTATTTAATAAAAGTTAATTCAAAAATATTTTTTAAAAATTAACAAAAATATTGTAAAACAATCCTTTTTTAGAAAATCAACATTACCACATTTTGACTTAGTAGTAGAAGAGAAATATCATTGAAATGTTGACAAAAGTCTTTTCTAGCACATTTGCCAAGAAGGCTCTGTAGTTTTGAAAGTTAAACTTGTTTTTTACCTCTATATCAGCTTCTTGTGGGGTATTAGGTTTTTGGTGTGCCAGTTATCTATTACTACATCATATACCATATCCTAAAGCTTAGAGGCTTCAAACAGCACTGACATTGTTTCTCACAATGTGCATTGGCTGGGCGGTTCCGAGTGGTCTCCCCTGTGCTCCCTCCTGCGCTTGCATTAAGCTGGCTTCACTCCCGTGTCTGGATCACCAGCTAGGTTGGCTGCAGAGTGAGGTGTACTCGCCTTCTCCCCATGGCTTCTTCAGTGCAAGGTGGTCTCAGAGCTCCATGAGCACCAAGGCAGAATCTGGGAAGCCTCCTGAGGCCTTGCTCTGGAACTCACGTGGTGTCACTTCTGCCAAGTTTATAGGCCAAAGCAATTCACAAGGACAGGCCAGATTCAAAGGGCGAAATAGACTCCGCCTTTTGATGGCATGAAGTGCAAAATATTATGTTCATGGTTCAAGGTACCACAAATGGAAACCTTTTAGAATTTGACACCTAATTTAAACTTTCTGCCAGAAAAAAAAAAAAAAATGCAAGCATATACAAAATCTGTGTTATTTAAAGGAATAATGCTGTTCTGTGTCACGAAACTCCAGATTAAGAAACCCTGACTTAAACAGCTTCCCTTAAATTCAATGAGCCACTTAATGTGAATAAATAGGATTACAGTCCAACTGTAGATAGATAGATAGATAATATATCCATCTACACTGACACTTTTCTCAGTACTGTGTTTATCAAAAGTTACTTTTTTATTTAACATAATGGGACTTTAAAGCATTAAGGCTCAGAAAACTTGAATATCATAGTTGAATATTGATAATTTGTTTGATTTTGAATGAAATATTACTTTATAAATCAATACATAACAAGACAATATATTCTCTTTTCTAGTTCTATAAAAAGGTTCTGATTTTAACCAGCCTGTCACTCTATCTCTGATTATATTCTTTGAATTTAAGGAAGTTAACAAATTTTTGCCTTCTTTAGTCATTGGTGGTTCTTTCAACCAGGAAAGTGAAGTGGAGTTTTTGCTTAGTTTGGTTAATTACTAATAAATGAACTAGTAAATTAACTGGTGTGTATTGAAATGTACATCAACATGAACATTTTTCAAAAATAACTTCACACTTAATAACTGACATCCGTAAAGTTTTCTCAAATATATATATCTTATTTAATATATCTTTGTAATGTGAACAAATATTATAATACATGGTAGTTTAATTTGGCTAAATTCCAATTAAAATGAATGAAATCTATTTTCTTTTATTACTTGTATTTATTTATGTTCATTTATTATTTGCTTCCAAAAGAATTTAGAAATTTCACATAAGTGCCTGGCATTTCAGTCTATAATCTGTCATTGATAAGATAAAAGCAAGACTCTCAGATATGTACACAGGTTGCATAAAGGAAGCCCTCATTTGGTTCCTGAAACTTGAGAGGAACAAGGTGCTGCCATTTGATAACAAGAGCCAGAGACTGGAGAGAGAAAACTATCTTAAGGTATGCTCTCAGATCAAGGCAGAAACGATTCTTCAAAAGTTCATTGTAGGAACGTTATATCAGAATCAAAGTCCACAAATTATACACTTAATTGAAATGAAAACTCCCAGTTTGAAGAATTGGATGCACCATTGCTGACTTTGAAGATGGAAAGAGCCCAATGCAAGGAATGGAGAGTGGCCACAAAGAGCCAAGTGTGACCCCAGGCCAACTGCCAGCAACAAAACGGGGATCTTAGTTCTGTAACTGCAGAGAACTAAATTCTGCCAATAACGATTCTGGAAGAGGACTTTGAGTTCCAGATGAAAAAGCAGTCAGTACACACCTTCATTTCAGCCTTGAATGCATGAACCCACTTGAGCCTGCCTGGACTTCTGATGTGCAGAAACTGTGAAATAATAAGTGGGTGCTATTTTAAACTCCTGTGTTTGTGATTATTTATTTTGTAGCAGTAGAAAACTAATACATATTTTGGTAGGGAGGGAGTTAACATAAAAGATACCCAAAAATGTGGAAGGGGTTTTGGAATCGGAATGAACTGAGGCTGTTAGAATTTTGAGGAGCATGATAGAAACAGCCTAGTTTGCTTTGGAAAGACTGTTAGAAATAAGGATACTCCAAAAGCTGCTGGTGAGGGCTCAAAAGACAGTGAGAACATGTTACTGGACACTGGAGGAAGGGAGATTCTTGTTAGGTCACAGTGGGAAGTTTAGGAAAATTGTTCCCTTCTGTAGTGAGCAGAACTTGTAAATGATGAACTTGGATATTGAGTTGAGATGGTTTCTAAGCAAAGTGTTGAAGGTGAGGCCTGGTTTCTTCTTTCTACTTATAGTAAAATGTGAGAAGAGGGGAAGAAATTGAAGAAAGAACTGTTACACAAAAAGGAACCAGGACTTGATGATTTGGGAAATTCTCACCCTTATACTGATGGCAAAAGATGCTAAAATTAGAAGATTGCTCCTGAAAGTGTGGCACAGAGTAAAAGCTGTGGGGTGGCTGTGCAACCTTTTGCTGCAGTGCTGGAGAGATTTTTTAAAAAGTCAGAGGTATTCAATCACAAGAGGTTTAAGCCCTGCCTCAAGGCAGGCAGTCTCAAAAAAAGCTTGTTGGGCCCCGCCGGGCATGGCTCAGGGGTTGAGCATTGACCTAGGATCCAGGCGATCGGGGTTCGATTCCCGGTCAGGGCACATGCCCGGTTGCGGGCTTGATCATTGACTCTCTCATCATTGATGTTTCTCTCTCTCCCTCTCCTTTCCTCTCTCTGAAATCAATAAAGATATATTAAAAAAAAACAAAACAAAACAAAAACTTGTTGGAAGTGTCCCTCAGCCACCTCACCTGAAGCCCAAAATAGAAAAGGAATTATTCCTGACCCCAAATCTGTCGATGAGCCTTTTGTCTAATGGAGTGAACTCCCCTGAAATCCACATAAAGCCACCAGGTACTTGGTAATACTTTGTCGGCAGGAGCACTGCCAGCTGTGACCGAAAGGGACAGAAAGCCTATGACATAAAAGGAGACTCAAGGCATCCCACAATCTCCTGCAGGAAGCAGGGGCTGATAACACCACCCAGCCACAGATAAGATCCACCTTCTGTGGAAAAGGATTACCTGCGTTCCCAGGGTCACCATCTGGGCCATCTCTTTGGATGCAGGTGATGGTGTGTGCAGCTCACCGCCGCTCTCCCACGCTGCGATCAGTTCCCGAAGGGCAGGGGCGAGGCTCACTGCTTATGTCCCGTCCACCCCGCCCAGCACCCTGCCTTGGCTTCTAACTCCTCAGCAAGAATGTTGAATCAATAAACGTACCATGACTAATACAACCACAAAACTACTTCTATAAAAAGCCACCTCCTTTAATATACCCAGAACATGATATTTTCATTTCAATTCAAATGGACATATCTCCCCATCCCACACAAATCTGTTCCCCCTCCTGGATTTGCTCTGACTGTTTGGCTACATTATCCACTTGGTTGCCCGAGACGGAAACCCAGGAATCACCCTACATGTCTCCTTTTCTTTCCTCTGCATACTAAACTCTGTTTTTCCCCCTTGCAGTCTTTTATATCTGCCCTCACTTCTCATCGTTACTCCTGTGTGTAGTTCAGATTCGCATCTTCCCTGGTCTTCCCCCTTGAGTCTCACCCTCAGGCCTTCCACCTCCCACACTATCGCAGTGACCCGTGGGATTCAAAGAGCTGGGATCGTGCCCCTCGGCGTCACTGTTTCATTGGCTGCCCCTGACTCAGGTATAAGCGGCTTCTGCAGCTCTTCTTCATAGGGCACCTACTAGCAGGCCGCATTATCTCTTGGCTTTTTTCCATGTATGCTTTGCACACACTAAATTACTTGAGCTCTGGACACTTCCTTCCATACCTTTGGAGGCAGTCTCTGTAGAATACTTCCTTCTCACGTCTCCACCTCACCAGACAAGCTCTCATACACATTTCAGAACTTTCAGCTTCCAGTTTCTTTATTAAACCTCTCCCGATTCCTTCAGCAGTCTCAGCTCTTCCTTCTTCTGTGCTCACGTTGACTGTGTTATGCCTATTCCATTAAAGCAGTCACACTGTGTTTATCTACTTTGCTCTTAGACAGACCCCTTGGGGACACAGATTTTTTTTTTCCATATGTGTTCCTTTAGAATCTAGTGGCATGTATTTCACACAGCCATTCAATAGGCACATGATAAATTCTTGTGGGGAATAATTGAGGAATAACTTAATTTGAACAATAGGAAATGATCCTCTTTATTTCTTAAATTTCAAGTCATATAATCCATTGTCAAATCATCTCTTAGGGTGTAAAAGGCATTATCTTTGTTCACGGTAAAGGAATAGTCATGAATAACAATGAGAAATCAACAATAATAAAGCCAGAATTTTAATTTCCTTTAGTAATTAAAAGTAAAATTAGTAACAAACACAACACAGAGAATGCTAAATTGTGTCTAAACTTACTGTTTCATGAAATTAAAAAACACCACCACAACATTCTGTAGTTTCTCAATGTGACACTGTGAAACATATTTGTGTTTATTTTCAATGATGAGGACAAATGAGTTGGCTTTTTTCAACAATGATTGCCATCATTTTTGTCATCTCAATGCCCTTAAAATCTGCATCTGTTAAAGAGAATGGATGAAGGAGTGTCTGTCCTTGGGATGGTATGCAAATGTTATGTTCTTAACAACAACAACAAAATCATAGTAGTAAGAAGTATTATACTTCAATAAAAAGTGAATATATTTTATACCACAACAGTTGGTATAAAATTGGGCAATATCCTATCTGTGGCCCCCACCTTATAGACCAAAAATACTCATAAGTAATTTTAGAGTATTAATAAGCTCCATATATCCTACTATCATCAAGTTATAAGCTTTATTTCTCCACAATAGCTAAATTTATGTTCATTTCACATTCTACTTTTCTTCGGCAACATTTAATATTGGACCTCTGACTACTACTTTGTAATTTCTATTCCATAAAGTTTTCATCCTGCTCGAGCACACCCTGCAGGAAATGGGGGCCCACCATGGATCAGGACTGGCCTGCTCAGGGCGGACACCTCCTGTGCACATTGCTATGCTAATTCCTATGTGTAAAGGATTTTGTAAAGAACGACTATCATTCCTTTTTTAAAAATAAGCCCCATTTAGCTAATAAAAGATTCTGGGGTCAGTGAACTGTGTTGACTGAGGAAAAATTAAAATTTCATAATTCTAATGGACTTAAGGACAGCCTGTAGGAACTGTTCTGGTGACCCATTTCATATGGTGCTGAGCTTTGTTGTGACAGTTTTGTACAGAGTACATGCCCAAAGAGTATGTTATTACAGATTTTCTTAAGAAATGTGTATTTCTATTGTGAAGAAAAAAAGGATAATTTCTCAATAAGACTTTTGAAGATGAATCATCCAGATGTGGTTTCCTTTTCATAAACTCACTATGTGGGGGAAATGGCAAAATATGCTTGATGAGCCATTGGAGTTTCAGCATTATGTGTATTTATAATTTTAAAGTTCCCTTTAGCTTGCAGATGCATTTAATTAAATCAGTGGGTTAGAAAATAAAACAATGAAAGCTGCTCTTCACAGGAAAGACTCTGGGTAAGAAAATGTATGCAAGGCGCAGCTTGCTTTCAGTTACAACTACTTTTAAAAACATTATAGCTAAGTCCACGCTACCTATTATTGACTCCTTTGGAAGTTTTCTGACTTTTTTTTACTTAATAGGAAAAACAGAAATTCAGTATTTTTTTAGCATTGCATTTGAGCTCTCTTTTCTATGTAGTCAATAAGCATAGTTTTGTTTTCTAAAGAAACAGGTTAAATATGGTCCACACACTATAAATACAACTAAAATTTAAAAACACATTTAAAGTGACATCATCATAAACAGCACAACCACCCAAAGATAAAGATGTGATGTGTTCCCATTTGGTCTTCATGGCTCTCCTTCCTCTTGGCCCAAGCAACTTCCTGGGGTGCTCTGATGTCTGCAATCTTATCTTCCTATTCTAGGCCAGACATACTTTTCTGTTAGTGTTATAAACAATTTTGCTTTATAATTAATTTCTCTAAGGTCTGATGTCTATAGTAAGAATAGCATTTAAACTATTGCTGCCAATGTGCTAAAAATCGAGGGCTATCCAATATCTCTAGGGTTATCATATTATCTCTCTCTCTACCCCTGTACAGTGTGTCTGTTGGTATCGTGGCTTCTGGAAGCCAAAGGGGAAAATGAAGCAGACAGATATAAGCAAGCCTCTGTGCCAACCTCCATTCAAATACATCAGTCTCACACCAGGGCTTTCCCATCATCTCAGCTGTTTGGGGGAACCAGGGAAGATAGTGGGGAAAATAGCTTGAGGTAGGTGGGAATTATCAAAGACTACAATGTGGATTGCCATCTTTTGCCAAGAGAAGGATTGGTTTACTTTATGTTTAAAGTAGTAGTAACTACTTTACTACTACGAAATGATGTAAATGCAGATGTACAATCATTTTTTTGATGCAAGTTGTACTCAGATTATTCAATATGGTTTAGCATTTTATTTACAAGGTGTGTGTTATAAAACACCATTTCCCATCTTAAATTTAGTGAGGCTCCGTTCCTGGTTTCCAGCAGCTTATTTCACTGTTTATAAGTGATATGCCATTGAGGCTTCCTTTTACTCCCTTTTTAAATTGACCTGATACATAGTGGAGAAAAGGCCAGAGAGGTTAAAATGGTGGTTTGTGTTTTATTTTCTCTTGTTCCCACTTCACTGCAAGCAATTTCCATGTTATTAGAGAAATGTCTTCACATCGGGTGACCCTGTTTTGTAAAATAACACTTACATTTATCTTATCATACTTTAGAGCTTCACTGAAAATATTTCAGTTACATCATTGTTAAAGACCTCTCATTCTCTAGATTAGAAGAGAGAAACCCAGCGTCCTTTGAACATCACATCAAGAAAACACTTTAAATAGGATTAGTAATGGGGTGAAATGAATGATGCAATGTGTTTGGAAAAGGGAAGAAAAAAAAACACCAGCCAGTTCCCATTGACTTCTCCTTTTAATTTCTAGGGTACCACACTGCAACCTGGAGCAAACTTTTCCTTTCTCCCTGCCTTTAACTCCAATTTTGTTTACAAGTACAATTAAACTTATTATTTTTCGAAATTATTTTCATTATAAAATAAATGGGGCCATGAACACACTTTAAAAACTTGAACTAGGCAGATTCTATTAAATTAGATTTCACAGGGTATAACTTCATGGAATTTTTATTTCCACTCGTGAGAAATGTAAATACCAGGTGGAAGCTCATGATTATTAAGCTTCAGGGCTCTTTGCTTGAGTATGGTCCCCTTCTAAGGCTTAGTCCTTACTTGTTTTTGAGTAATATTGACTATTTCTATGAGGAGAGCTACTATATTGAAAACATGGTTTGTATCAAGGGAAAAAGTTTTTTTTTTTATCAGTCCCTTATACTTTAAAATTTTCTATTATATACTATTTATTCAAAGAGTATCTACCTCTTATCTCACAGAGGCTATTAAAATTTTCTTCACTTGGCAATTACATATTTTTACTTAAAAAAAATCAACTTTAATAAAGTATAATTTGCTTATTATAAAATGCGCAAATCTTAATTTACTACATTGACAAATGTATATACCCGTGTATCCATTACCACCATTAAAATATGGAACAAACATTTCCATTACTTGGAAAGGTCTATCATGCCCCCTCCATGCAATAATACCCCTGTCTCAGGCAAACAATTTGATTTATTATTTTATTTCAATTTATTTTTAAAAAACTATTTTTTAGAGCACTTTTAGGTTCACAGCAAATTTGAGAGGAAGGTATTTCACATAAACCCCTCCCTCCAACATGCATAGTGTCCCCATTATCAACATCACCCACCCTAAGTCCATAGTTTAGGGTTCATTCTTGGTGTCGTACATTCTGTGAGTCTGGACAAAATTATAATGATATGTATCCATCATTATAGAAATATATAGAGTAGTTTCACCAACCTAAAAATTCTCTCCAATCTACATATTCATTACCTCCTTCCTGCACCCTTGGCAACCACTAATCTTTTTACTTTCTACACAGTTTTGCCTTTTAAAGAATCAGACAGCCTTTTCAGATTGGCTTCTTTCACATAGTGATATGCATTTAAGTTTCCTCCATTTCTTTTCATGGCTTGATAGCGCATTTATTTTTAGTGCTAAATAATATTCCATTGCTGATAAGCCATAGCTTATTTATCCATTCACCTCCTGAAGAACATCTCAGTTACCTCCAAGTTTTGGCAATTATGAAGAAAGCTGCAATAAACATCTGCATGCAGGTTTTTATGTGGCCATAAGTTTTCAGCTACTTTGAGTAAATACCAAGAAGTGTGATGATGGGTTGTGTGGTAAGAGTACATTTAGTTTAGCAAAGCCTCTAAACTGACTTCCACAGTGGCTGTGCCACTTTGCATTCCCACCAACAATGAGAGTTCCTATTGCTCCACATCTTCATCAGCATTTGGTGGTGTTGGTGTTTCAGATTTTGGCCAATCCAATAGGTGTATAGTGGTATCTCATTGTTGTTTTAATTTAAATTTCCCTGATGGCATAACTTGTGGAGCACCTTTTTATGCTTACTTGCCATGATTTTTCCTAGGCTTTGATCTGATAAAGTGAGGGGTTGGATTGAAGAATCTTTAAGGTCTCTTCCTACTGGCATGTTTCTGCCTTTTGGATGGTGACTGTGGTGGGCAGAGCCATTTGTCCCCGGGGGGCTGGCTGGTGCCACTGCTCAGCCCTCTGCCCCAAGAGAAGTGAACAGAGGGCATTGCCCAGGTTGGTGAGCAGAGGAAAATGCAGGTAGCTTCTCCATTGTACCTGGAAGAATTCCTGGTAGGCTGTATTTCTAGAATCCTTTTCTAAAAGTTGTTCTCTCTGCAAGAGGTGAAGCTTCACTCTCTGCTTCTGACCTTTCCCTTTAGCTAAAATTTCCCAGTGAATTCAATTTCTCTTTCCTTCTTTGAACTTGGCTTCACTCACATCATAATGCTGCCCATTTACTCCTCTGCACTGCTGGAGGAGATCATGTCAGATGATCCAGCTCTTCTGGAAAACATCTTGGCATGAGGGATCACAATGCTTAAAAATGCTTAAACTTAAAAATACAATGCTTAAAAAATAGCCTTTTATCTTTCGTTTCTTTTCTGTTTTTAAAATTTTATTGACAGAGAGAGAGAAACCATTTTGTTGTTCTGCTTATTTACACTTTCCTGGTTGGCATTTGTATGCGCCCTGACCAGGGGTCAAGCCCTCAGCCTTAGCGCAGGGGAGGATGCTCTAAACAGCTGAACTGCCAGGCCAGGGCCATGGCCTTTTATCTTACAATCATACTTCTGTAAACCTAGCTCAAGGAAGTAATTCTAAATTTCATTAACGATTCAGGCATCAAGTTGTATAATTTATAATTGTGAAAAATTTGAAGTAACCTAAATGTCCAGAATAGGAGAATGGGTAAGGCATAGTATATTGAGATGATGAAATACTACGTTAACAAATGGTATTAAAGGGTTTAAATAAAACTTGGGGACTGCTTAATTTGTGAAATGGCAAATAGAGAAAGTGAGATACACAATGGTATGGTGTGATTTCAACTCTGCATACAAAAAATATATAAATATTTGATAAGATATACATCAAAATGTTAACAGTGATATTTCTGAGTGCTGTCATTGCTTTTTTGCTCATATTCATCTTTTTTTTATTGGTAAGCTTTTATTATTATCAGAATAAAAATATCATTCAAATCTAAAAAAATAATGCAAATCAAGGTTGCACTCCCCTCGGTATTCACGGGATGTTTCTGTAGAAGCTGTTCATGGCCATGGTTTGTTGAGCTGCACTAATACGCTTTTCAGGTTTCCTGCCAAAGATTTCTTAAGATTCATCAACTTCTTCCTCCTGACATTGACGCTGACTAGAGCTTTCCCTATTGTAACGCAAAACAACCATCAGCTCTTGAAGTTTTAATTAATTTTAACACTTTGCAGCTGTTACATGAAGCTCTTTCAAGCATCAAAGTGCCCAGGAAATCCAGAGTAAACTCCAGGGAAAATTGTGATATGGGTGGTTTTTCTTCAACGCCCTGCCTCTCTCTCAGGACTCACCCAATCTTCTTCCGCAGCTTCTTTCTCAGCCTCTTCCTGGGCCTGTCCGGCGCCTGTCGGCCTCTTTCTGAGCCTGTTCCTCTGCCCGTCCGGCTCCTGTCGGCCTCTTTCTGAGCCTGCTCCTCTGCCCGTCCGGCGCCTGTCGGCCTCTTTCTGAGCCTGCTCCTCTGCCCGTCCGGCGCCTGTCGGCCTCTTTCTGAGCCCGCTCCTCTGCCCGTCCGGCTCCTGTCGGCCTCTTTCTGAGCCTGCTCCTCTGCCCGTCCAGCGCCTGTCGGCCTCTTTCTGAGCCCGCTCCTCTGCCCGTCCGGCGCCTGTCGGCTTCTTTCTGGACCTTCCGGAACCCTCCCGTCTCTAAGAGTAGTACCTGTTTTCCAGCTCTTCTACCTTGTCACCTCTCCAGTTCATCTCCCGCAAAAATGATTTGTCTCTTTCATTTCTTCATTGTCTTAATTTTTGCTAAGGTAAATGTATACATATATATACATAATCATCTGATGGACTAGATGCTATCTGCTCCAGGTCATGGATTTATAAATTAGTATTTACTCTGCAGTTTTTCTAAACGAGAAAATACACTTAACTTCACTACCGTGGCCCTGACCCCCCACCCACAATTTTCCTTTCTGCAGTCGCGGTTGCAGCTGTTAGCCACGGTCGGAAAACACACGATGGAAAGAAAGTTCCCGAGATAAACAGCGCCCGAGTGTGAAACCGCAGGGCGCGCTGGGGGGCGTGATGAAATCTCGCGCGACCTGGCGGCCGTGGCCGTCCGTTTGCCGGCGTCCCGCCGACGTAAACACGCGCCCGCGCCCCATCGGCCGCGCGGCGGCTGCCTCGCTCCCGGAGGCGCTGTGCCGGGGTCGCCGCGCTTGTGGCCGCCTGACCCTTGTTTTACTTCCTAACAGCCCCGCGCAAGAGCAGTGGCGCCGGGAACCGAATGTGCCGAAGGTCCAGCGCTTCCGTCACGGGAAACGTAAAGAGTTTTCTGCCACTAAGGAAGGAAACGGCCTTGTGCCGAGGCTGCTGAGCTCTGCGGCGGGAAGGAGCCTTCCGCCTGCGAAACTGCCCGTAAAGAAGAAGAAGCCCCTGGTACCTCTGCTGTCGCGGATCCGACTCCCAAAGTCATGGCCACAGTGCATGCCGCGTGCTTCGTGAAGACGGAAAAGTCACCACGGTTGCGGGTGGAAGACAGGGACAGAAAGTGTGATGGGCCGCGAGGCTGCACCTGCGAGCGCTGGGCCTGTGCGGAGACGGGCCAGGCGCCCGAACCCGGGGCCCAGCCCTGGCCGCACCTGAGGGCGGCTCCGCAGGCCGGGCAGAGGTTCCGTTTTGCATCGTCTCCCAGCAGCACGAGAAGAAGGGTGAGTACAGTCCTGTGAGATACTTGAGGAGAGAGAAACTACATCCAGATAACTGTTCTTACAGTGTATTGCTAAAATTGTGCTATTTATTATTAATTGTTTTTAATGTCTTACCGTGTCTAATGTGTAAGTTAAACTTTGTCATAATTGTGTACGTACAGGAAAAAACAGTATATGTAGGGTTTGGTACTATCTGCGGTTTTAGGCACCCACTGGGGATCTTGGAATGTATCCCCCAAAGGTAAGGGGAGATGACTGTACCTAAGTTTTTTTATTTATAAGAATTGTTTTTCTAGGGCCCTGGCGGGGTAGCTCAGTTGGTCGTCCTGATACACCAAGATTTCGGGTTTGATTCCCAGTCAAGGCACATACAGGAATCGGCTAATGAATCCATAAATAATAGAAAAATCGATGTTTCCTCTCTCTCTCTCTTTAAAATAATAATAGAAAATTCTTTTTCTAAAAACTATTATTAAGGAAAAAAACCTCAGTAAACACTTTATCTTATTACTCCTCTGCTCAACGTTTTTCCCTTTGATGCTGTCATGGATAACAGAGGTCAGCAAGCTTTTTTTCTGTGAAGAGCCAGATAGTTAATATTTTAGAATTTGCAGCCCATATGCTCTCTGTCGTAACTACCAACCCTGTGCACAGAGTGTGAAAACAGTCCATGGGCATTACCTGAGTGACCATGCCTGTGCTCCAGTAAAACTTTTCTTACAGAAGCAGGAGGCAGGTCAGATTCAGTCCATGGGCAAAAGTTTACCAACCCTAGTCCATAAGTTAAATACTAATCCACCTAACATGTAATTAATGGCCCTTACACATCTGTCTATAGCCTTCTCCCTGGACATGCTCTTTAACTCATTTGTCTTTTTGTTCTAGATGTTCTTTAATTTTTAAAAATATACTCAAAATTCTCCTTTTCTGTTCGTTCTGACAACTGGCTATCAAATACTCAAGTTTAGGCAAGATATCATGATCTCTGTGACACTCTGTACTCTCTCCTCTATTTCCTTATGACCATTCATGCCTATTCATGCCCATATCACAGCAGTTTCTTTTTACAGTTACTATCACTTTATTCTTTCATATTTTCCCCAGCTTCATTTAGGTATAATTGATAAATACAATTATATATATTCAAAGCGTATGGTGTAATGATTTGATATACATTGTGAATTGATTACCACGTCAGGTTAACACATCCATCACCTAACATAATTACTGTGTGTGTGTGTGTGTGTGTGTGTGTGTGTGTGTGTGTGGTGAGAATGCTTAAGATTTACTCTCTTAGGAAATTTTAATATACAATACATATTGTTAATTGTAGTTAGCATGCTGCACATTAGATCCCCAGAACCTATTCATCTTAAAACTGAAGGCTTATGTCCTTGGACCAGCATCTCCTCAGTTACTCCCTTCCTGCATCCCTGGTCACCACCTCTTTGCTCTTTGTATGAGTTTGACATTTTTCTTTTAGATTTCACATTTAAGTGAGGTAATACAGTATATGTCTTTCTCTGATTTATTTTGCTTAGCACAATTCCTCCAGGTCTATCCATGTTGTCACATATGGCAGGATTTCCTTGTTTTTCATTGATGAAGAATATTCCTTTATGTATGTGTGTGTATATCCATATAAATAATGGGTATCACATTTCCTTTATCCATTCATCTGTCTATGCATACTTTGGTGGTTATATCTTAGCTACTGTGAAGAATGCTACAAGGGACAAGGGAATGATGATATCTCTTAGAGGTACTGATTTCATTTCTTTTCGATAAATACCAGAAGTAAAATTGCTGGATCATATGGTGGTTCTATTTTTACTTTTATGAGGAACCTCCACACTGCTTTCCATTCTGGCTGCACTAATTTACACTTCCACCAACAGTGAACAGGGTTTCCTTTTCCCACAACCTCACCAACACCTGTTATCCCTCCCCTGTTCATTAACAGCCTCCTAACAGATGTGAGGCGATGTCTCAGTGTGGTTCTGATTTGCTTTCTTCTGATGATTAGTGAGGTTTGGGCTATGTGCCCACACCTCCCTAACCCCCAGTCACCCGGGTCTCCTCAGTATTCTGGATGGGGTGAGAAAGAAGTGGGCCTCTTGATCAGCACCCTGCGCAGTGGGAAGCCAGATGCTCACACACTCACTTCCCCACTCAGGAAGATTGTGGGCAAGGGGATCTCTCTTGGCACTGAGTTGTGTTGCCTTGGTGGGGTGACATGAGTAAAGTAAAACTCTACTTCCTACCGTCTTCAATGCGTCCAACCTCAGATTTTTCCCCCTCCAGTGAATGGTGTGCTGGAACTTCTTAGCTGGACTCTTAGGCTCCTGAAAGGTAGTCTTGCTTGTGAGTGGTTGTCAGGTAGGTGTTCTTTGGGTGCAAGAGGGTAGAAAACTCCTATTTCATCACCTTGCTGATGTCACTTTACATTCTTGATCATTCAGGGACAAGGAGCTAACTTTCAGATTAGACAAAGTCTAATAGTTCATCAGTGAAAAATCTCAAACTCCCATGAATCAGTAGGAATTGTATTATTTTGCATTACAATAAGCAAAATATGCTATGCTGTAGCTAATACAGAGTGGGGAAGCTAATCTCTCTTGCTCATTAACTTTATAGCTCAGTAATTAAAATGTTTGATTCAATTAAAAATATCTGGTACTCTACATTCAGGAAAGGAATGTTAATAATTTAGAACAACTGTAGAAAGAAAGGACTAGAGGACAGCTTGAATTAGAACATGAATTAGGGATTGCTTGATTTACTCTTTACTTGAAAAAGATAAACAATCAGTTTATTTCTTCTGCATTTTTGTCCAGTTTTGTAAACAGTTTAAAGAAATGAAAAACCATGGAAAGTTAGATAACATCTCAAACATATCATTTTGGCAAACTGATGAAAATAACTTCGATGAGTAACTTGACTCTTATGTGCATGAATCAGTTTGGGGAAGCTGAGACTAGCCATGGTCAACATAAATTATTTTATAAATCCTGATAATAATAGAAAACAATAATATAGTGTTAGACATTATTCTAAATACTTGACTATATTAACTCATTTAAAACCTCAAGTAACCCCATTTGACAGTTAAGGAAAGCACAGAAAGTTTAACTAAGTAGCCCAAGATCACACAGGTCCCAAGAGGCAGAGCCAAGACAGACCCTGTGACAGGGAGTCTGGCTGCAACACTGTGCTTTGTTCTGCAAATAGGTAAAATGTGCTGCATGCTTACAGGAGTTAATTTTAATTAAATATAGGAAATCAGTTTTATACTTGCTGAAATCTCTTCCTGTCCTCATTCTTCATTGATGAGTTAATTAAAATTTGACTCTCTTTGATATTATTTAGTAGCTTATGGTAGTTCTTCTTTTTTAAATAGACTCTGGAGCTTCAGATTCAGTGGAAGTTCTTATTTCAGTTCCAAGTGTTTCGGTAGTCAGAGCTTTTGAACAGTGCTTGGAATTGAGTAGATGTTCAATAGAATGCTTGTTGCATAGATGGATAAATGATAAAATGCAATACACATATTAAGATGTTTGAGAGGACTCTATAACTAGAATCAAACTTCCCTGCTCAAATTCTGAAGTAATGACAATAAATACAAAAGATTCCGTGTTTGGAAGGTAAAATTTCACCCCTGATATTTCAAGCCAGTACTGGAGAATGTAGCTTATGTCTGCTAATAGATGTCAAGTTTAAGAGCACTTACTCTCTTATATTATCTATTGCTGTGCAAACATCTCAAGACAGCAGCTTAAACAACAATAAACCCTTATTGCATCACATTTTCTATGCAGGAGGAGTTCAGAAGTGACTCAGCTGGATGGTTCTAGCTCAGGGCCTCCTGTGAAGTTGCAGTGAAAATGTTGGCTTGGGCTACAGTGGGAAGCTTGACTGAGGCTAGAGGATCTGCTCCCAAAAGAGCTCAGTCATATCTCTGACAAGCAGATGCTGACTATTGGCAGTAGGCCTCAGTTCCTTTCCATTGGGCTATTTGAATGTCTTCATGACATTGGCAGTTCGCTTCCCCCAGAGGGAGTAACCCAAGAAAATGCAAGATAAAAGTCACAATTTCTTTCATGGCTTTGCCTCTAAAGTTACACAGTGTCATTTCTGCACTATGCTATAGGTTTTACAGATTCATTGTGGGAGGGGACTACACAATGGCAAGAATACTAAGAGGCATGAGTCCCTGGTGGCCATGTTAGGTGCTGGCTACCAAACCTCCTCCCATCACTAGCAGTCTTGACCTGGGGCAGGCCTCCTGGGTCAGTTCCTGAACTTATTGCTGGGATAACACAGTAGAGCATAGATTTTCAACTGGTGTGCCACAAGAATTTTTAAAGCATGCAATACCTGACTATTTAATCAGGGGCAATGGCCTCTTTTCCCTTAGATGTTCAAATAAAAATATGACAACAGCCAACACAATAATAGCCATCCAATGTGAATGAATCAAAATTATACCAATTTTTTTTTTTTCAGATTGGCAAAAATATTTTTGGTGTGCTACAGAATTTTAGTAATTGTTTATGTGTGCCATGAGGTGAAAGATTGAAAATTATTGCAGTAGAGAAAATGCATGACTTTCTATAGAACTCACTACCAAAAACTATGTGGGCCAACTTTCTTTCACCAAACTCAACAACCTGATTAGTGATCCCAATTCACCTGAAGCAGATTGAGTGCAAGAGTAGCAAGAGGTCAGGAGTGTCATAATGGGAGAATACATTAGAAATGGGAAGTAATAGTTCCATTACTAACGCTTCATGCAATTTTATGAGCGTAAATCCTTTAAGCTAGCGCCTTAATCCATAGTGCTTTGGTGAAAATAATCACAATAGTTGCCTAACTTTGTAAAGTTCTCTGCATTTGAAGAGCTCCTTGTGTTAATTTCCTCATTTAATTTTATCAATGTATTATTATCTTCATTTTTTAAGTGGGTAAAAAGAGTAAAGTTAAAGTAACAGATTTAGTTTATAAGATGTGATGATACTAAAGATAGAATTCATGTCAATTAAGCTCAATACTTCTGCCATTATATCTGAATGTCTCAGAATCTTTGAAACAGATGTTTCTCTCAGTGCAGGTAATGGAGGCTGTCTGAGATAAATTTGAAAAAAGTAGCCTTGACTTTATTGGTAGGACCAAATAAAAGTTGACTGTAGAACTTCAAAATATATTAGGTTGAAATTTTAGTATAAAATGGGGAGATAAAACACAAGAGTGTTTTGTTAAGCTCATACTGGATATAATTGATGCCACAAATCCCTCTCTTCAGATGCTGCTTAGATCATTTCTGTGTTCTGTGGCTAAATAAACAGCCCAAGATAATTAGGTTAATTTTTGAGATATTGATTTAATCAGTACTGTTGATTTTCCATGTTCCTCTTTATAAGAATTATTTTGACTTTCAATAACTTTTTATTTTTTAATTACAGTTGACATACGACATTATATTAATTTCAGGTGTACAATCCAGTGATTAGACATTATATAACTTACTGATTACCCCGATAAACCTAATACTCATCTGACACCATACATAGTTATTAGAATATTATTGACTATATTCCCTGTGCTGTACTTTATGTCCCTATGACTATTCTGTAACTACCAATTTGTACTTCTTAATTCCTTCACTTTTTTTTTTATCCATTCCCTCAAACCCCCTCTCATCTGGAAACCATCAAAATGTTCTCTATATCTGAGTCTGTTTCTGTTCTGCTTGTTTGCTTGTTTTGTTTTTGAGATTCCATATGTAAGTGAAATCATATCACATTTGTCTTCCTCTACCTGACTTATTTCACTCAGCACAATACTCTGTAGGTCCATCCATGTTGCTGCAGATGGCAAGACTTCATTCTGTTTTATGGCTGAGTCATATTCCATTGTATATGCGCCACTTCTTATTTATCCATTCATCTATTCATGGACACTTAGGTTGCTTCCATATCCTGGCTATTGTAAATAATGCTGCAGTGAACATATGGATGTATATGTCTTTTCAATTTATTGTTTTGGGTTTCTTTGGATAAATACCCAGAAGTGGAATTGCTGTGTCCTTCTTTGTCTCTTGTTATGTAGCCTTTGTTTTAAAATATAAGTATTACTACCCCAGCTTTTCCCCCCCATTATCACAAAATATAATTTTCTACCCCTTCACTCAGTCTCTGCGTGTGTTTTGATATGAAGTGAGTCTTTTGAAGACAGCATATGTAAGGGTCTTATTTTGTTATCTATTCAGCCTCCATGTGTCTTTTGATTGGAGCATTTAATTCATTTTAATTTAAAGTAATTGTTGATAGATATGTATTTATTGCTATTTTATTATTCATACTTTTTATCTTTTTTTCTTCTTGAAGATCTTTTAACATTTCTTGAAATATTAGTTTGATAGTGATGAGCTCCTTTAGCTTTTTCTTGTCTGGGAAGCTTTTTATCTGTCCTTCAATTATAAATGATAACTTTGCTGGGTAGGGCAGTCTTGGTTGTGGCTTTTCACCACTTTGAATATTTCTTGCCAATCCCTTCTGGCCTGCAAAGTTTCTGTTGACAAAGCAGCTGATAGTCTTATGGGAGCTCTCTTGTAGATAGCTAATTGCTTTTCTCTTGCTGCTTTTTTTTCTCTTTGTCTTAACCTTTGACATTTTAATTATGTGCCTTGGTGTGGGCCTCTTTGGGTTCATCTCTTTTGGGACTCTCTACACTTTCTGGATATGTATGCATATTTCCTTCACCAGGTTAGGGAAGTTTTCCATCATTAATTGTCACATAAATTTTCAATTCTTGCTCTCTCTCTTCTCCTTCTGGCATCCCCATGATATAAATGTTGGTATGCTTGAAGTTGTCCCAGAGGCTCCTTATACTATTTTCATTTTTTTTGATTTTTTTTTTTTTTCTGTTCTGATTGGATATTTTTTGCTTACTTATCTTCTGAATCTCTGCTTTGATCCTCTGCTTCATCTACTCTACTGTTCTTTTGCTATAATGTAGTCTTCATTTCAGTTCATGTATTCTTCATTTCGGACTGGTTCTTTTTTATGTTTCTATCTTTGTTTTTATGTTTCCTATCTCTTTGTTGACATTCTCATTAAGTTAATCTCTTCTTCCCTTAAACTCATTGAACATCCTTATGATAAGTATTTTGAACTCTGCATCTGGTAGATTGCTTGTCTCCATTTTGTTTAGTTTAGTTTTGTTTTGGAGTTTTGCTCCCTTCTTTCATTTGGGACATGTTTTTTGTCTCCTCATTTTGGCTGCCTCCCTATGGTTTTATATACATATTAGATACTGCTGCTATGTCTCCTTGCTTGGTAGAGTGGGCTTATGTAGTAGGTGTCCTATAGGTTTCAGTGAGACAGCCTTCCCCATCACCTGAGCTGGACACTCCAGATGCGTTCCTTGTGTGGACTGTGTACACTCTCCTGTTGTAGTTGAGCCTTGATTACTGTCAGTAGCTCAATGTGAGGGATTTACCCCTAGGCCAGTTGCCTGTGAGAACTGGCTGCTACTATCATGGAGGATCAGCTGTACCGGAGCCAACCCCATGGAGCAGGACTTACTTTAGTAGGGCCTGGTGCCTGCTGAGTCTGCCCCTTGAGTGTGTCACTTGTGGAGATGGTTGGGTGGTGCTTCAACTTGGTCTGAAGCTTTCCACCAGGTGTGCTGTTCTGGGGCCTCTAGGTGTGCAGGCCAGGTCAGTCAGCACCTGTGCTCTGCTCCAGGCCACCTAGCATGAGCTACAAAGCAATGTACAGATGGCTGCTACTTGTGTGGGCTTGGAGGTTCTTAGGAGAGACCATTCTGCTAACTGAGGCCAGCTGCCACTAGAGCCAGGCCTGGGGCCACTAAGCAAGAGAGGTATGGGGCACACAGATGCCAGATGCTGTTTGTTTGAGAGAGTCTAGGAAAGTCTAAAGAATTAGCCAAGATAGATTGTTTGGGAAAACCACAGGAGACAGCTTGGGTGGGCACGCAGATTGGGTAGGGTGGGGTCTCGGAATCAGCACACAGTGTGAGCCAGTTGATGGAGACTCAGATATGGCACCTGCCTGTCAGCTCTGGGGGCGGGGCTCAGCAAAGGAACAATGAATGGCCTCTGCCAGCATTTCTGTCTGGGAGAAAGCTGCCCCTCCAGGTCTTGCCCTGATGCTAGAAATTTCAGTTCCTCCCCATATGAGCTTCTGGGGAGCTCAGAATGAGTGAATCCTAGTAAATCTGTGAGCAGGCCCTTTAAAAGGAATTTCCTGGAACTTCCATCAGTCCTCCATCTCACTCAGCCACAATCCCCACTTGTTTCTACAACTAGAAGTAATGGGACCCTGTCATTGGAACCCTGGGCTGGGGGCCGGGTGTGGGGCTGGGACCCCTTACTCCTTGGGGTGGGGGAACCTCATAGTCCAAATATCCCCCCTAATTTTTATCTGCTATGTGTGGGACCAGCCCATTTCATGTCTCTGTTGCTCCTACCAGTTTCTATGTGGCTTCCTCTTTTATTTTCTTTTTAAATTTTCATTTATTTATTTTATAGGGAGAAGGAAGGGACAGGAGAGAAATGGAGAAACATCAGTTTGTTGTTTCACTTATTTATGCATTCACTGGTTGATTATTGTATGTGACCTGACCAGGGATTGAACCTGAGACCTTAGCATATCTGGATGATGCTCTAACCAACTGAGCTACCCGGCCAGGGCTGTGGCCTCTTCTTTAAATCCTTAGTTGTATGACTTCTGTTCAGCTAGATTTCAGTTGGTTCTGAATGGTGGTTTTCTGTAGTTTAGTTGTAAGTTTAACATTGTGGGAGGATTTGAGTACCATATTTACCTACGCAGTCATCTTGGACAGAACCTATATAAGAATTATTTTGGGATTTTCTAAACATGAGTTTTTGTTCATCAATCAAAGATGAATTTTGCCTACTACTGTTTCTTTGTGCATACTTTTTACTTTCAGAACAGCTCCCACATGAAAAAGATTTAAGTTTGACATTATTAAGGATGGTAATATGTGCATTATCAATTTGCACTATATTCTTTTAAAAGGTTTAAATAGGGGAAAATAATATATGCTTAGAGGTATGTGTAGAAAATAAGTCCTGAAGCTGCTGAAGAGTATACTTCAGCAACCAATGAATTCCAGAAACTTCTGTGTGAGGATGCAGGTCAGGATCACATTTATTTGTTTATTCAAGATTCAACCAGAGCGTATTATCCCAGGTGCTACACTGAGTGTTGGACCTTCAGTGGTGCCCCAGGCTAATGGGTCCCTGATCCCTACAGCCTATAATTGAGTTGGGGAGGGTGCAATCAAATAAATAAGTTATTAGATGATAGAAAAAAACTGTAGTGCTCACTGTGAAAGGAATTTGTGCTATGAATGCCCCTCTTAAATTCATATTGTTGAAGCTTTAACCACCCCCCACCATCGTATTAGAGATAAGGCCTTCCAGAAGGTGATTAAGGTTAAATGAGGTTATAAGAGTGGTGCCCTAACCTGATAGAACTTGTGCCCTGATAAGAAGAGAAAAAGACACCAGAGCTCTTTCTTCACCTTGTGAGGACACATGGAGAAGACAACCACCTGCGAACCAGGAAGAGAGCCCTCGCCGGGATTAGATCATGCTCGCACCCTGCTTTCAGACTTTCAGCCCCCAGGACTGTGAGACAGTACATTTCTGTTGTGTAAGTCATGCAGGCTCTGGTACTTTGTTACAGCAGCCTAAGCTAACTAATACAGTGCTAAACAAGAAAAGCACAGGTTTATTTGAGAGAATATGTATGAAGGGCCTGCTTCCGATTGTGATCAGGGAAGGCCTCTCCAAAGAGAGTGTGAGGCTAGATGTGCAGAAAGTGCAGTAACCAGCTGTGAGCATGCAGGCGGAGGCCGCAGGATTAGCAGAGGTTTCCTCCCTTAGTGGTGCCCTGCGCGGGTGAGTGTATGGGTAGACAGAATAACATGCTCGTTACCTCTGTTTCCAAAGCTTTCCAGCTCTTACCATGACATCACTACATTGTCCCTGTTTTAGGGATGTGGTTACACTGAGGAATCATGTGTGAGTTTAAAGAGGCACAAAATCAAAACATCAGTCTATCACAAACATCCAAAAAATGCATTGTTTTCAACATACCCGACTAAAATTGGATGATTTTCCATAGAATTTTCATTTGAATAAATTGCTCAAATGTGTTAACTCGGTTAGTGAAGTTGTTTTTCTAAATGTCTTTAACCTAAACTTGGAAAACAGTCTAAATCTACAAGTCCTTCCATTTTAATTTGTATAAGACCTAAAAGAGAGTCTGTATGTGCTTACATCCTTAATTAAAATAAGTGCTTATGGTTATTTTATCATTAAAAATATACACTAAACTCGGTCTATTATGCTTTTAATACAAACAGACTCTTCACAAAAAAATAAGCCTTGGCTTACGTTTAAAGGTTTCTAGAATAGACACTGGGTTTTAATTTTTCTGTCTATGAAATATCAGAGGCTGGGCACTACCTTGTTCATCTCAGCGTCCCCGGTCCCCAGTGCAGTGACTGGCATATGGTGAGTGCTTCGTTAAGGGTTATCGATACATCCTTGTTAACTTGAAAAGGTAAATGATACATGATTGTCTTTTTAAGTAAAATATGATATATTGATGCTGAAAAGGTGACTTTTAGGTTTCTATACCAAATAACTGAATGACATATAAATTTTGATGCCATGATTGTTAGATTTGGGTCAGTTTTCCTTTGGATCAAATTTGAAGTACTTTTAATTTATGGTATGACATTTTCTGGTTATGCTGTGGTATTTTTTGTGCAAAGAGATTGGGTG
The DNA here is from genome assembly GCF_054644295.1 of Miniopterus natalensis. Taxonomy (NCBI): domain Eukaryota; kingdom Metazoa; phylum Chordata; class Mammalia; order Chiroptera; family Miniopteridae; genus Miniopterus; species Miniopterus natalensis. Next base: position 28,439,748 of record NC_142084.1, read on the forward strand.
ACAGTGGCAATTAAGAAGACAGATGAGGAAGTGAGGGGTTTGGGAATTTGTCCAATTTATCCTGTAGCACTGTTTCCACGAGAGATTGTTAGGACAAAACTTTAATTAGGAAAGTAAAGAAAGCCACATTATACGATCTGGATATCACAGAGCAGCATCTCTTTTTTCATGGAATAAGCTTTTCCTGTTATACAATAGTAATAGTCCTATGGAATCTGACTGAAAAACTATTAAGATTATGTTGTGTTTTGGGACATTTAGTTAGAAACATGTTAAGACCGTTAACTCTATAGCTAGACTGCAAGGTTAGAATCCTGGCTTCGGCATTGACACGCTGTGTAGACTTGCACAAGTCACCCTTTCTAGACCTTAATTTATTCACTTACAAAGTTATGTTAATGCTAGTGCCTGCTTAATAGAGTTTACCGAGGATGCAAGCACTTTATATATGTAAAATACTAAGAACAGAATCTCCCACATAGTTAGCTCTATGAAAAGTGTGCATTCAATAAATAATAATGAACATTTATATTTAAGTATAAGTGTATTACTATTAATTATAGATGAGGGAATGGAAGAATCTTTGTCAGCTGCTCCACATCATTGGGTGGAGCTCACAGGAGACTAGTGCAAATCCAGAACTTCTGATTTTCAAAGCTGGTGGTCTCTTGTGCACCTGCTTCTTTCTAGTCAAGCCACACAGGTTTAGAAATTCTCTGCTACCCAGGGCTGCAGTATAAGAGGGATTCTCTATAGCTCCGTAAGGATTAAAATCAAAGATCTTTCAGAAAGGCTGATATACACATATACATGACATAAAGGATACCCCCAAGACTGTGATGGGCTCCCTCACTGAGAATCGCTGTGAGCCACATAGGAACACATATGACCTTTACTCTAAGAAGGAACAAAATACGTTAGGGGAAAAGAATGTCCAGCTCGTAGGAAAAGGACATCGAATAGATTGTCATTAAAATAAAAAGTCATAAACTATTTGCCACTTAAAATTCCTTTTGGAATGAGCAAGGTATAAGTCGATGACAAACAGATTAAAATATTTATTGCAAAATTCTTCACAGAATACCTTTTGAATATATAAATTAATGACGACTTTGAAAAGGTCAGAACAAAGCAAACAAAGAATTCCTTGGGCAATCTCGACATCTGTGAGGTAGTGGCTGTGCTGATGTTCAGCCCTCACATCGTGAAGCTGAGAGAGCCAGAGCCGGTGCTTGGGGCCTGCTGAGCCAGATGGAGTCGCTGAGGCTGAACCTCAGGCAGAGAGGCTCATCTGACTGAAGGAAAGACAGCTTCCAACTGCTTATCTTGGCTTCTGGTCCTGTTGATGATATTGTGAAAAGTATACCTCTATATTTCAGGAATGTATTAGAATTTGGGAGCTATCTAAAAGACCTTGAGGTATTGACTATCATCAAAAGAGTGGAACATGTAAAAATATTTATAATGATTCTTGACATGAGGCATGAACATGTTACCTTCTGGTATGTGGAAGTGAGCATGGGATTGGGTCATATCTATGTCACCTCAGCCAGTTCATAGTTTAGTGGATTTGGGTAATATTCTCTTTTTCACTATTAGCCTTGCATTATTGAAATCTGTATTCTTTAAATATGCTTTAGTGACTTTGTGTTTTAATGGCCTCTGCAATTTTACAGGCTAGACAAACAACAAGGAGACACAATTCCGGCTAAGTGTTGAGCAGTTGTTTCAGTAAAGGTATCCCACACATTATTGGACTAGAAACATTAGAAAGTGGATAATTCTAAGGGCTGGCAGAGATGCAAGGATATGGGAACCCTCAGCCATTCTGGAGAACAGTCTGGAGTATTTGGAAAAATTAAGTATAAACACAGTATATGACTCAGTGGTTCCACTACAGGGTCCATAAACAAAGTTCTTACATGTTCATAATGGAGCATGTAGAAGCATTGTCATTACATCATTTGTGCCTGTGTGAGGTGAGTGTTTATGTGTGCCTGTGTGAAAGTATTTGTGCATGTTCGTGAGTATTTGAGTGTGTGTGTATGCAAGCGTGTATATGTGAGTATGACTGTGTGTGTGTACACGTATGATAGCAGGTTTGTGTAGACCACCCAAATGGCCAGCACTGGGAGAGTGGGCACACATGGACTGTGTATGTGAATTAGGTATAATGGATCACATGGAGTCAGAGCAACAAAAATGGAGCTTAAATGCATATTATTTAATGAAATGTAAGAAACAGAGAGAACTTTAAAACAACACATTAATGTACATTTGAAAATACTTGTGCTCAAGCTATAAACATTTTGTACAAATATACAAATAAAAATTATTCTCATTAAACAAATGAAAAATTGCACTAGTTGCGTATCATAGAGAAAGGGTCAGGAGTGAGTGAGGAGCTAAAAGGTAATAAATAAATACCCACAACAGGAGAGGAATTTTGGACCCATGGTGATAACGTGTCATGGAATAAGCATGTGCATAAGTGCAATAACTGCCTTGCAGGGCATCCCGGTGGACGCGAGGTTTGAGGTGGGTGTTGTGAGAGTGAGAAGGAGTTGACCAGGCGGGTGGTAAAGCGGGAAAACTTACTAGAAAGAGGACTCCATTATATTCTGAGCAATAGAGACAGCAGATTCAATGGTCCAAAATCAAGAGTGCTTGCCTTCTACTTGGATCTGCACATAGTTCGGCAAGACAGGGGCAGGGACTCTGAAGTGAAGAAGCGGTGAGGTGAGGAGATGGAGAGGCAGACAGGCCCAGCGGTGCAGGATGAGGCATTCGGTTTCCGCCTTCGCAGCGATCCCGAGGGCTGGGGGAACTTCCAACTAGAGGGTAATGCGATCCTTTTTTTGTATCTTAAACCATTCTCTCTCTAATTTGGGGTAATCTATTGCTATTTAAGGCCAGATCAAGAAGAGTGGAACCCTTCCTAGTCGAGTTTCTAAGTGAATTAGGTATAGTCTCTTCTTGTGAACCTCTGTAGCATTTGGTACGTTGTTATGCACTTAGCTCTTCTTTCTAATAAGTCCTTAACTTATCTTTCCTTTTCACATCTAGTAGACCATACATTAATAGATGATAGAAAGTGACAAACCATCCAATGTTTAGTACAGATTCAGAATGAATTGATCACATGGGAAATAGTTTAACTGTGGGAGAGAAAATTTGACTTAAGTATGATGGCTCAGATTTAGGCAATAGATGACGTAGAGAAATATAGTAGGGTTTCCTTGGTATGTGTTACCAATGATGAAGGCTATTGCTGTGAGGGGTAGAGGGGCGGAGGGTAAAACTGAAGAAGAATTTTGTTTTCAAGGAGTGACTTGATTTCAGAGAGAAAGTTCCAGTCTTTTGGGACATGTCTTGGGGCTTGTGAGCACAGTCTCCATCCCCTGGGTTTGCATTTTATCTTAAAAGTTCTGATAATCTGGATCAAAAAGTGTAGCAACTACCGTATTATTTGTTAACTATAATGTCAAGACAATGTCTGGATTTAGCATTGGATAGATGATACGATCTTCAAAAATATGTAATACACACTCCAGGTATACACTCAATCCTTTAGTTATTTGAAACAAAAGGTTAATACTTGTGATTAGATGAAAATTATAAAGAGAAGATTTTATTATTTGCTTAAATTCAATTTATTAGGTTACTTATGAAAATTTCTAAGTCATAACTTTTAAAGCACATCCTACGAAGGTTTTTTATAAATAAATGTTAGATAAATCAGTTTCTTAGTTGAATCTTTCCTTGCCAGCTCAACCACAGAATTCAGAAATAAATATAAATTTCATGTCAAAATTTTCCAAAATATTTTGTTAGTGCAGTAGTGATTCCCAAATTATTTGGCAACAGACCCATGAAAATGTTTGTTAATTACCTCCCTATGTCCCCACCATGTTCCCACCATCTCTTCCTGCCCCACCTCTTTCTCCTCTCAGCTCGGAATTCTCATGGGTTTTCAGTGGATGTCTACTGGAAATGTTTGTTAAAACTTTTATGTAGTTATAGCGATGTTAGCATTTTCAAAACCTGCATCTGGTCATATATTCCTAGCAGTGATACGCTTCTGTCCAAATATCTGTACTTTTCACTATCTTTCCTCCACTTGCCATTGGAAGGCAGCCTTTGCCAGATGCAGTGCCAGCAAAGTGGAGCGCTGCCCAAGCATCACTTCATTTGGAATTTTCCAACAGTCAAATATTTACACGGAGCCCCCAAGTCCTCTGGCATGGATCTTTCATATTATTTCTAACTCACTGTCTATTTACAAAACTATTTAGCTTGAATGGTGGTATAGACCTAGTTTCTGAGAGGAAGCAGTGAAAGCACCATTACTGGTCACTGTTAAAACAAGATTAGCTAACACATTGGGAGTTGTACAAACAGAAGAACTCCTACTGGTTCTACAGTGTTCTTGTTTCTTCACAGATTTATCTTTGAAACACACCAAAAGGCACTGCTTTTTTAAATTAGTTCTTGGAATGTTATTCTGAAAGTTTCCTGAAGCTGTGACTGATAAGGGCTACTTGGAACTGTGTTGGATACTTTTAAAAGAAAGACAAAAAATGGCTGTTTAGAAATCTCTGGCAGAGAAGTTAAAATATTTGACAAATTGCATGGATGTCGAAGATCAATTTTAATTAAGAAGCTATTGCTTCAAACGTAATTAGCTTGCTGATACTGCAAAGCCGATATTGATAGGTATTCTGTACAAAAGGATTTATTATGTGAAAGAAAGAACAGTGTGTTTTATATAACATATTCTTTCATATTCTGGGTTACTACTGCAACAGACAAGTTCTAAGTATGTTAAGGACCAAGTAAAAGTATAATTCACACAAGTAAACTGCAAGTGTTTAGGTTAATAAGCTGATTTAGGTAGTGTTGGTATATGAGATTTACAGACTAAGGAATGTTCTACTCTGAGGACAGATGATTATGTCTGACTGCATTAAAGATATTTAATTACACACACATTTTAGAACAGCAATGAGCACACCAACATAAATCCACAATCATTAACTTATGTATTGTCCACATTGTAGTCCATCCTGGTGCTATTTCCTTTATACTGTCAACAAGGTTTGCTAAACAAGTGGTTTAATGATTGCTGCTTGCTCAGACCAGTGTCACTAAGAGACACTGTCTCCCTAATGGAGAGCCGTTTGCCTGCATAATGGAAAAAAATCTTTATGATGTTAGTATTTTAAATTTTCCTTTAGAAATATTATTCATATATGCTAATAGACTGAATGAATTTGCAAATTGTTATTTTTAATTGTGCATTTAGATTTTTAAGCTAAACTGGGCTTCTCTTTTTCTTGACCATTCTTCTGAGTGCAATCATTTGGTCATCTTTGATCTAGACTCTCAATAATCCTATAGTATTTTGCATGTTTCCACTGAAATGTATTATGATCTTACATTAAAATTTTCTTAAATCTGCTCCCAGGTCAGATAGTTGAGCTCTGTTGCAGGAAACTGTAAATTCACTTCTTTATTTTCAATTTAGCATAGGATCTGGTACATCTTAGAAATCTGATACGCATTTCATGAATGTTGACTATATATTACCTTTCAAAGCACTGCTACTTCCTGCTGAAACATGCATATAGTGAGAAAAAAAACTCCATTAATTGCTTCACTGATTTAAATTGAATGTTCTCTCCTGCATTAATTTGTGTCCAAGAAAGTAAAATAAATAAAAGAAATACTGATAGCAGTTTGACCTGCTTTTTCTTGAACTTTCTAATAAATTTCACTCTCAAAGTTTAGACAAAGCAGGTCCTTGAAGCAATAGTTTTGTAAAGTCATTAAGTATTAGACCCAGGAAACCTGACATTTTCTCTGGAACAGTAAACTTGCTTCACTGATATGCTTAAGACAGCACATAAATATTATTCTTGGTTCCTTCGATAGTAGTGGAGTGTACAATACATGCCTTGCTGTTCTTTAAGCTGTTCTTTAACAGTTATTTCCAGGGATCATTTGTGCCTTTTCCTTTTCTGCCTTGTAAAAGGAAAAATTTGGCATTTCTTAAGAATAAATTTTCCCATGCTCTCCCGTAAAGATTGTGTTTACAGGCCCAGAAATTTGGACTTTTGCAAGCCCCCTAGATTGAACTGATTCTTATTTTAGTCAAGTTTAAAAAACCCTGGACAAATTGACTTAAAACTCTCTTGTGTTTTAAATGTATCTCATTAGTAGGTAATTGGAGTGTGTTTGTGAGGAAGGGTGGGGGGTGGGGGTCAGAGAGAAAGAGAGATTGAGAACATACCCTCCGTTATGAGGGTGAAGGAAGTCATTCTCAGGCACAGCCCAGCTGGTGACCTGAGATCCCACTGTGACATGATATAACTTTTCTGGAGGATGTATGAATACAAATCAGATGCCTTAAAATGGTGCATATATCTTGACCCTTCAATTCCTCTTCTAAGATTTTATTCTACATCAGTCTTCATGAAATTATGCAAAGAGTCATTTATGAGGATACACACTGCAATGAGTTTTTAAAATGATAGTGAGACATTGGACGCAATGTGGACCCAAGAACTTCATTAAAGGAAATACAGACTTCTGTATTCAGACTTCTCGTTCCTGAGTCCCAGGATAGGACTATTGGCTTATAATTGCAACTATGTAATTTGTAAACGGCAAATACATGCATAGTAAGTACGTCAACAACAGCGACAGAAGTAGGCATGCATGGTAGACGAAGACTAAATGGCTCCCTAAGACTTCCAGGCTCCAGTGCTTGTACACCTTCTCCTGGTTATTCTATTAACACTAAGTAGGTACTACTGTGAGTTGACTTTGTGCATATACTTAAGGTCCCATACAGTCGGTTTTTTTATAGGGAGATTATCCATTGGCCTGTCTAATCACATGAGGTCTTTAAAAGCAACGTTTTCTCTAGTTGGTTGCATTAGGGAAAGTCAGAGAAGCACATTTAACTGGTCTTGAATAAAGCAAACATTCATGTTGTGATGGGCTATGGCTGCCACATGGCAAGAAGCTGCAGGAGACGTGTAGGAGAAGAGAGTGGTCCATGGTCAAGAGGTAAAAGGAAAATAGGGACCTCAGTCCTACAACCACAAGGAGGTGAATTCTGCCAAGATACAGCAAGCTTGGAGGAGGACCTGGAGCCTCCGATTAGAACCCTGACCCCAACCAACACCTTCCTTTCAGCCTGGTGAGACCCTGAGCAGAGAACTTATCCATGCTGTACTAGATTCCGACCCATAGAAACTGTGAGGTAATGTATTTGGGCTGTTTTGTGCTAAATCTGTAGTAACCTGTTACACAGCATGTATTTTAATACAAACAAATACAACATGCATTTAATTAATCTAAAATAGAGTCAAATTATTAGATACATTAAGAAAAGGGGTAATAAGATTCACTGTTTTACATTTTTTAGACTGTGCCTAAAATATACATAGGTAACTTCTTCTATTTTAGCTCTACACATAATGATTTAGTTCCACATGAGGAAATGCATACAGACAGAAAAGCGTATAGCACATATTTAGAAGACACCAAGGAGTCTCATTAAGCTGTTATGTGAGGTATTTGAAAGAAAGTATCTGTGAAGAAGACCAGAATAAAAGAAATCGTTTGAGGTCAAGTCAAGAAGGACAGAGAAGTGACTGTGTTCACTACTCAGCGGTAACATAAGCCATCAAACATTTTTGTGTGGCTGGGAGGCTGATAGAGTTGCGCAGCAGGAAGACTGCTTGTCTATCAGTATGAGGCTCAGACTGGAAGCTGTTGTAATACACTATATGTATTAAATTTTGTGCTGTGAGCCTTCATGGAGGTAACAGAATGGATATGTGGTTGTGGTCTCACGCTGTAGTTTTTTAAGCCTAAGTGTGATTATGATGGTTGTAGTGACATTAACAAAAGTAGGTAAGTAACCACGTGACAAGTTCTAGGGTGAAGATGATTAATTCTCTCTGGATAGATCGAATTTGAAATGCTGGGAAATCATCCAAGGGATAGGATGGTCAGGGAGTGGGAAATGAACAAAAATTCCAAAGGGAGATTTTTGTTGCAGAAATAAATTTGAAGTTATCAGGATATAAGGTTATGGCTGGTGCCCCCTTCAAGGGAAATTCAAGGGAAAGAAGATAAGAACTGGAGGTGATAAAACACATGAGTGAGAAATGTTACATTCAGAAGACCGGAAGCTAAGTGAAAAAATTGGAAAAGCTATAAATTTTATAAGACAATGGAAGAACAAATATCATAATTGAAGGACAAGAGATTTTTAAAAGGAGATAATGGTAAATTATTCAGGTTATTCCAGAGGTACAGCATGAGGAGTAATGATAAGAAAACAAAACAACAACAAAACCTTTGAATTTGGTAACTGGCCTGTGGATGGTGAACTTCGAACAGTTTCAGTAAAAAAATGAGAGAAGCATTGACCACATATAGACTTACTTCAAATGTGAAGTTGAAGAGATAAGATGTTAACCAAGGGGGCGTCATTTACTCATCCATTTTTCTGCTAATAAGGCTCAAGAACAATGCTGAACATGTGTCAGATAAGAATAAAACCAATGTACATATAGTATATAAAATAGTTAAGCTGATATTTCTGATAGACTTCTTGTCAGGATGCAATTCAGAGCATACTCTTCAATGTTATACATACATAAACACACACACACGGACATATATATGTGATATTATATATATACACATATGTATCTACATATGATATTCAGTCTAGTTAGCTAATTTAATAATTTGGTTATTAAAATATTCAATTAAATTATATGTTCAGTATTTTTCCTGAGCATTCAAAATACGTTACAAATAACAATTTATGAATTCTTTCTGTAATTTCTTGAATAAATGCTAATTTATTATCATTAATAATAATTTTATTCAGTGTACAAATAGGCATAACCTGAGGCCTATCTCTTGAATTTTTATGAAACTAGTAACTGAACATATTTTTTAAAATCTTAAGCATAATACATTTCTACTGAAATAGTTAAAATTGCACATATTTTGTTTATAATCAGGTCAAGGCTATGGCCAGCATGCATTTTATTGCAAAAGCACCTAAATGATTTACAGTAATCCGGGTAAACTCATAATGGTCTATAGGACAGATACTGATATTCAAGTTCTCTTAATATATTCACATAAATCAAAAAAATTTCCCCTAACAGAATGGGAAGCTTCTTCTGATGCTGCGTTTGAAGAAAGAATATATAATAGTGTCAGTGAGTAAAGATTGCACTCATTGAGGAATATCTGTAGAGGAAGAACGGGGAGCATCCTTTTGCTAAATATAGCACAAACACTGCATTCAGGAGGCAGTTTTTAGGTTCATAATGTAGTACACAAAAAGTGATGGCTGAAAGCTTGAGAATCTGGAGGGGGAAAATAGGGTATTGTATGTGAAGGTTAATTCAAGGTTAAATGGCTAAATGTGGATTTTTTTGAATTCTAAACCTTAACGACTTTAAAAATGCTTATAATTGGAAAACCTTACAACTCACTATTGTTCTGAATTAACCCCTCCAGGGGAGTTAATTGTTAGCAAACCCCAGTAGGATTTTGCATTTAGCCACAGATCCACCCAGTAGTCTCAGTAGTTCTCACCCCCAAGCATAACTGGCAGCAAGTGACATTCTCTACAGTGCGCACCATGCCAGGGTCTCAAATTCCTGTGAGCATCACATTACTGTTTTTTTCTCAAGTTAGTTTATGTTTTATGATAGGTATTCAGACTACTAGTGACACTAAACATCAAACCTATTTGTGCATTAGTTCGCCTATTAGCTCACATTTGCTATGTGTAATATGGGATACAGAGCTTGACACTCCAAAAATATGTTGAATTGAATTACAATGAATTGAATGTAAACTTTGATTAATAATAGTTAATTATAGGGTATTACCATGCTTTACAAAAATATATTATCTATCTATAGTTTTCATCTAACTTATGATGATACATATACATTTTCCAAATATCAACTTATATTAATTAGCGGTAAACTAGAAGATTGTTCTGATTGTTTGAAAAAGATAATGTTGAACACTTTTAAGAATCTTCAGTTCTTAGCCATTTAAGTTGACTTCTGAAGTATTGAAAAATAAAAACTTTGATTACTATATATATCATAACATTTAATCTACTTGTGCATTAATTCAATTATAAAATAAGAGCCGGCACATATGTACTATGTAAGGCTATTTTTAAATTTGAGTCATTTAACTTAACATTTGAAGACTTAGGAGGATGGATGGCAATTAGTAAATATAAATTATTATTATTATTATTATTGCTATTTTCAGGTTTTAGTTGGACTTGCAAAAAACAAAAAATCTTACCTGTCTTGCCTTGCTCTGCAATATTAAGTATTCTTTAGTTCCAAAAACGAGGAGATAGTGAAAATAGGCAAGTGGCAGCACTGAGGAGAGAGACCCCCTGCATTCAGTTCCCTTACTTCTGCCAGTGAGGCCAACGTGTTCGTGTTGCTCAAATTGGATGCAGGTGTGTGTCCATCCACACTCTAAAACCGCATAACAAATGGCGAAAACGGGGTGCATCAACAAACTACTCAAAGCTTTTGGCAAAGAAAACTGCCCAGCAAGGAGGCTTACTTCACTTTCCTTATATGTCCATCCAGCCAGACTCCTCAGTGTATGGAATTAAGTCACAAAAATCCTGGTTTTTAGATTGAGACCTCTGGTAAAGAGATCTAAGAAAGCTCAAATCCCTGGTGAGCATTCTACTTGATGGCCTCTTTTAAATGCGTATCAGTTTTTACTTTTATGTGTGTGTGGTGTCTACAAATGCCAGGACTATTTCATTACTATTTCGCTAAATGAAATGGAGTCCATTTCTGATCACTATAATAAGCCAGTTTCACTGAAGTGTAAAACTTTCATATTATACATGACAGATGAACTATTGATATTCTAATATTTTACACTTGAGGCCCTTTGGAACTTCCCCCTTTGGGGCGAGGTGAATTACATTGAGACTGTTTCAGTAAGCACTCTTAAAAAGCACTTGCTCAAGAAGAAACCAAGAGACCTCTTCGTATTTATATTCTTTTTCAGATACTTTGCTAATAATTGCACCGTTCATCTAACTCTCTGAGCACACAGTTTGTTGTTAGTTTCTCATTCTGTTTTCCATATGGCACTGCCACCTTGGTGCCATACCAAGGACGTGTCAGACGTTTGGAGTGCGGAGCTGTTGAACAGGTAGAATAAATGATTGAAATTTACATTTCTGTTAGTTGTTAGTCTTTTTCTGTAACTTGGCTTTCACTGTACATCTCAGTTGTATATTAGAACTATTTTTATTTACACTTATTTTTCATTATTTTGCATTTGGTGTCCTATTTCAGTTATTCTTGTTAGGGTTTTTAGAGTAGATCTGCAACTAGTTAGTCAGTTAAGTAAGTTTCTAAAATGATATACCCATATCTGTAAGATAACTTATGAATGGTGTTAAAGAGAGAAGAGAAGTGGAAAAGATAATAGAGGAGACCATGGTTTTCCTTAAGAGAGAAATGTTGTAAGAATAAGTGGATCATTTGTGTAACTTGTGAGCCATACCCTCCAAAAGGCTTTTGGGAATGATACAAAGATTTGCTTTCTGATTTAATTTTTGTTTGTACCTGTTCTCTGGTAAAGTGATAAACTGCTCGTTCTAGCTAAATATCTTTCTCTAGATACCAGCAGACAACTACAAATTTCTTGCTATTGCTGGTCATCTAAATGGCACCCATTTGACATATCTAATAGCTTTTGTCTTTCTTAACTGATTACCTAAACCAAGAGATTTGTCCATTAAAAGAATAATTACTTTTGGAGATAAATTATTGCCACTGTCTTAGAAGGCATATATGACCATGATTAGTTTTTAAAAGATACTAAATTGTTTCCCATTACCTATTATTTTTATGTCTGTGTCTAATCGCATATATACTTTACCTCTTGGATGCCCTACAGTTATCTCAAATTCACTGTGTTAAAAGCGTATCATACTTTCAAAGCCTGTTCCTTCCTTTGTGTCTCATATCTCAGTGATCACTCCCCATTTAGTTTTCCAGACTCATAACCTGGGCATCATCCTGGATTCTTCCCTTTTCGTCAGTCCCCAGATTCAATCACTATATTGTATCTATTCTACATAATAGGAATTTCCAGAATCTGACAAACTTTTCCCACCTCCCCCGTCTTCGTGGAGGTTAGTGTCAACTCTACATCTCAACTCCACGTCTCCATTGTGTTCTTCCCCAGCCGAGTGAGAGTCTGGTGGTCAGGACTGAAGGTGGCCTCATGATTTCCACCTCCTGGTGTTGACACCCTGCGTAACCCTCTCCCCTTCAGTGTGGGTGGGACCTGTGACTTGCTTCTAACCAGTAGGATAGGGCAAATATGATGAGATGTCATTCCTACGATTGTTACATTATATAAGAATTGCACCCTGGCTGGGAGGCTCAGCTGGTTGGAGCTTCGCCCCGCACACCAAAAGGCTGCGCGTTTGATTCCATGTTGGGGCATGTGCAGGAGGCAACCGTTTGATGTTTCTCCCTCACATAGATGTTTCTCTCTCACATAGATGTCTCTCTCTCTCCCTCCCTCCCTTCCTCTCTTTCTAAAAGCAATAAACATATCCTTGGGTGAAGATTAAAAAACCCCAGAAACCCCACAGGACCCTGTCTTGAAGGGGAGTCACTGTGCTGCCTTCAGGTGACTCCTAAAGCTCAAATTCCCCGTTCTCTCCTTCTTTCCTGGCAGCCCCAGGTAGCTTTGAAATTTCCTTATAAAGCTTCTTGCATTGCCTCTGTTTGGTGGGCTTTCCACCAAGTTTATATCCATTTTCTCTCTCAAAGGCATGACCACATAATCTTTTTGTTTGAAAAGGCAATTGTCAGCATTAATAAAAGTTGGGAAGTTCTAAAATTTAAATAGTCTAATTTACTAAGTTCATACATTTCTGGTCCATGATCAAAATTTAGTAACTCCTGTTTGAAGTAAAGATGGAAACTTCTAGGTGTTCCCTTCTTCCTGTCCTTTGGACTTTGAACTTTGGTTCAATTCCTAGGAGTAAGACTCAGTAAAACATCTGTCCTTAGCTTCTGAACTCACAGGTAAGGATGTACCGAATCCTTTTTTCTCTCTCTCTCCAATAAGAAATAAAGATGGATCAATTAGTTGCCTTTTATCTTAATGGGTAATTTGCATCTCTAATTATCTCTATTTTATCAGGACCTGTACTTTACCCAAAGCAATCATTTTGAATAATTTTTCTTAGACATTCCCTGGAATTACTGCCTAAATTTATTGTAAATGGCCTGTCTAATCAGATTGTATTCAGAATACTTTGAATAAACTATGATTTGGGTTATAATATCTCAATGATATTATGATGATAGTATAATAGTAATGAATACAGACATTAGCTAGCATAATTAGGGACAGACAGAAGTACTAAGTCAAGCTTATTATTTTTCCTCTAGTGGTTAGAAATTAAAGGGCTATGAAATTAATAAAGTGGTTGATTCGCATTAGAAAACAATGACAACGTATTCTTCCATAAAATATATAGATAAAAGTTGACATTCTTTGTTATTTGTGCAGGATGGACTATTTTCATTAGATAATTAACTATGATGATGTTATAACTCAGTCGGATCTGGAAAGAACATGTTAAACCAGAAATACATAAAAACCTTCTTACAAAGAACTCCCTTTCCTACATGTTATATTTATAGTATTTAATATTTTTAAAAAATCTTAATTTTATAAAGTATTATGTGTTTTAGACTGCCAAATAAATAAAAATCACCACATCTTGTTTTTATGGATGTCATTGTTTAATTAATGACATTTTTGAATATTATTTTTCCTTTCAATGTTTATCAACACCTGATAGCCTAGCCGATAAGATGCTGTGTTCCTTCTTTCACGCTTCATTTATTTAATACAGTCACGCATATCTTACCTTGCCTTTAGTAATGAGGGCTTTCTGTACTGTGATTTATTTTATATACATATATGAATCTTGAACAGACCATGAGGACTACATTTTTAAATCACAAAAGGATCACTGTGGGTACCGGTAGTTTTCTACTTTGAAAATAAATTATGTGATTCAGACTACTTTAACCACATGCTAAATTAAAAATATCATCATCCTGGTAATGGATATTAAATAGTTTATTGGCTTATTTTCAACACTAATGCTTTCCCCCCAGAGGATTCAAACATCCTCAGTTGTAATTTGTAGGAAATATAGTTAATATTGATGGCTACTATTGGAATCAGTATACAGAGTACTTGCAAGTTCATTACCTAGCATCAGTGAAACCCAAAAGCCCTACTAGAGTAAAGTCCAATTTTAGATGGTTGTTACTTTTCTTAAAGCCAGCCTTCAAATAATATGTGTGTGTATTCACTTAGCACATATTTTATAGCTGACACACTGCTACATATTGCAGATTTCACAATTCATGCATGATGGGATTTATAACCAAGAGAAATATTAAAATGACCCCAACACAAGGCAGTTCATACCTTATGAGTAGTATCAACTATACACACAGAAGAGAATAAATGCGTTTAGCTTTGATAATTTTGGAAGCTGCATTGAATCGATGATCTCTGAGCATCTATTATACCTTGAGAAGGGTGGGGCATCAGTGAGTAACTGGAAATACAATGACAATTCTAGGTAGAGAGAAAGGCTAAGGCAAAGACGGAAAGGTGGAAAATGCTATGGAATGGTGGTTTCTTTAATTGGTTGACACACAAGTTCTCTAACTCTGTTTTCTGCAATAGCATTTCAATGAATATTGTACATATTGTGAACAAAACCTTATCCTAATACATAAACAGAAAAGCCCATATTGATGGCCTGATCTAGGATTTCCTGAGGTTTAATCTGTGGTCTGCCTCTGTCTTTTAAATTCCATTTGATGTGGCACACACATTGTATAGTAAATTCTGTACAATCAGGAAGTATTTGTAATAACATAAAGCTTCTATTCAGCTTGTGTTAAAATATATCATGGAGATGGATATAGTTCTTATACGTACATACCCAACCCAGATGATATTTTTCAAGCTTCAGAAAAATCAATTTGTTTAGAACTCCACGTTTTAACTAAGATTTTACACCCACTGTGCCTTTTCAGCAAAGTCTGTTACAAATTATTGTATGCTACACAACATTTACCTGTCAAACTCTAGCTGGGCAGATTACAATGAGGCTTATGCCTCTCTAAATACTGCAGTAAACTAGCAACCTCTGTCTGCTCATGTCTACTGTTGCCTCATCCCACTTCCCCAGGAAATGTCCATTTGGCTTTAGGATTCATGTATTTTTCAGATATAAAAATAAACCCTTCAGTTTGGCATGACAAAAAACAGTTAAGCTACATTCAGATTATCTAGTGAATGGCTCACTTCAACTGAGTAGAATTTAAATTAATTGACATCACAATTAATGAGTCCTTGTTTATAATATCTAACCAAATTAGTGTCAGTAGTATTTTATAGTTAGCTAGAAATATGTATGTTTGCTAATGGCATATTCATTCTTGATACTTTTTTTCCCCTTTTTATCCCCACTGATCCCCTCCACCCCACATTCATCCCACCCCCAGGCTTTCCCCTTACCAATGTCTGTGTCTAAGGGTTATGCTAATAAACATGTAAGTTCTTTGATTAATCTCTCCCCACCCGCTCCCCCCTCCCCACCTTCCCTCTGAGATCCCTCAATCTGCTCCATGCTTCTGTGTCTCTGGATCCACTTTGCTCATCAGTTTATTTTGTTTATTATATTCTACATATAAGTGAGATCATGTGGTATTTGTCTTTCTCTGACTGGCTTATTTCACTTAGCCTAATACTTTCTAGTTTCCTCCATGCTGTGCCAAAGGATAAAAGATCCTTCTTTCTTACAGCTGCATAATACTCCATGGTGTGAATGTGCCACAGCTTTTTTGTCCACTCATCTACTGATGGGCACTTGGGCTGTTTCCAGATCTTAGCTATTGTAAATTGTGCTGCTATGAACATCGGGGTGCATATATTCTTTCTGATTAGTGTTTCAGGATTCTTAGGATATGTTCCTAGTAGTGGGATCACTGGGTCAAATGGCAGGTCAATTTTTAATCTTTTGAGGAAACTCCATGCTGCTTTCCATAGTGGCTGCCCCAGTCTGCATTCCCACCAGCAGTGTACTAGGGTTCTCCTTTCTCCACATCCTCACCAGCACTTGTAGTTCATTGACTTGTTGATGGCAGCCATTCTGACAGGTGTGAAGTGATACCTCATTGTGGTTTTAATTTGCATTTCTGATGATTAGTGACTTTGAACATTTTTTCATATGTCTCTTGGCCATCTATATGTCCTCTTTGGAGAAGTGTCTATTTAGGTCCTTCACCCATTTTTAAATTGGATTGTTTGTCTTCCTTTTGTTAAGTTGTATGAGTTCCTTATATATTTTGCATATTAACCCTTTATCAGATGTATCATTGGCAAATATGTTCTCCCATGCAGTGGGCTCCCTTTTTGTTTTGTTGATGGTTTCTTTTGCTGTGGAGAAGCTTCTTATTTTGATGCAGTCCCATTTGTTTGTTTTCTCCTTAGTTTCTCTTGCCCTAGGAGATGTATCAGCAAACATACTGCTATGAGAGATGTCTGAGATTTTGCTGCCTATGTTTTCCTCTAGGATTTTTATGGTATCATGTCTTACATTTAAGTCTTCTATCCATTTTGAATTTACTTTTGTGTATGGTGTAAGTTGATGGCCTAGCTTCATTTTTTTTGCATGTATCTGACCAATTTTCCCAACAACATTTATTGAAGAGATTGTCTTTACTCCATTGTATGTTCTTGCCTCCTTTATCAAATATTAATTGACCATAATGGCTTGGGTCAATTTTTGAATTCTCTGTTCTATTTCACTGATCTATATGTCTGTTCTTGTGCCAGTACCAGGCTATTTTGATTGCAGTAGCTTTGTAGTATAACTTGATATCTGGTATTGTGCTCCCTCCAACTTTGTTCTTCTTTCTCAAGATTGCCGTGGCTATTTGGGGTGTTTTTTGGTTTCATATGAATTTTCACAGTGTTTGTTCTAGATCTGTGAAATATGCTGGTGGTATTGTAATAGGGATTGCATTGAATTTATAGATTGCTTTGGGTAATATGGACATTTTAATGATGTTAATTCTTCCAATCCATGAACATGGTGTATTTTTCCATTTGTTTGTATCTTCCTCTATTTCTTTTTTCCATGTCCTCTAGTTTTCCGAGTACAGGTCTTTTACATCTTTGGTTAAGTTTATTCCTAGGGTATCTTATTTTTTTAGTTGCAATGGTAAATGCGATTGTTTTTTTAGTTTCTGTTTCTGAGAGTTCCTTATTAGTGTATAAAAATGCCATCGATTTCTGGGTGTTAATTTTGTATCCTGCTATCTTGCTGAATTCATTTATTAAATCTAATAGTTTTTTGGTGGAGTCTTTAGGATTCTCTATGTACAATATCATGTCATTTGGAAATAATGACAGTTTTGTTTCCTCCTTTCCAATTTGGATACTTTTTATGTTTTCTTTTTTAAATGTGAAAGCAATATGATTCAAATATGTTATATCTCATCAGGATATAGAATCTTCTGGAAACACTACAATGTAATATATGTTATGTACCATAATTTTACCTGAAATTTTTATTGCAAAGTTTCAGGTTTCAGCTTATATTGAGTAAATAGATTAAATTCTACCTCTATCATCTCCTTTTTAGTAATTGCAACTAATATAAAATACATTGGTATACTTTTTTTTTTTTTTTAAATTGCCTTAAGTCTATTTTTTTTTTTTTATAATTTTTATTTTTGTTTAAAGTATTACAGATGTTACATTGGTATACTTTCTCTTTTGTTCTTTGTTACTACTTAGAGAAGCTATTATTTGTGAGATTATAATGACTGAGAAACTGTAGTATTCATAATATCCAGGGTAAAATTGATTAATTTAGTAGACATAATTTTAGTTATGAAACGTCAATTTATATATTGTTAGCTAAAAGTGTGATATTTATCTTTGTCACTTAAATCAGTGCTAAGCACAGGTCTGCCACAGGGTAGGCACCTAATTTAAATATTCAAAATACTGTAGTCACACACAGTTAGCCTGTTTCATAATATTTCTGAAACCATATAGGCTCAGGACAAAGCTGGCAATTGTCTTACTAATGTGAAGTGTAATTGTGGAATCATTAGTAAGTAATTTAGAAAGAAACCTTTTGAAGACTTAAGTTCAAGTCTTTGTTTCACAAATAAGGTGTTTAAATGTCTTCTGCTCATATTGCTCAATTTCAAAATCTCACTTATGGAAAACAGATTTCCTTTACTTTTACTTTAAGATAGCAGCAGTGAGATTCTCTAAAAATGGGTTTAGTAAGTTGTTATACTGATGAGAACTTGATTTTGGCAGTGAAAATTTTGATGAATTATCAGTAACCTAATGTATATAATTACCCATTTCTCAGACAGTGACATAAATGGGGAGATATAGTCTCCAGGATTAATACTCTTAATATAAATATATGGCATTTCCTTATTAAAAAACAATTTTGAATCCGGTGCGACACAAGATTATTTTTCTGTTTTTAATTCACTTAAGAATGTTAAAATCTAATTTCATCCAAGACAGTATTCTATTGTTATAAATAGGTGGTGTCATATTTTAAATAGGATGTGATTATAATTAGTCAAATTTAATAGATAAAAATTGACTTAGAATTGTTATTTTTTTGAAATGACATGTAATTTCAAAGGATAATTTACCCAAGGAAATAAGTAAAGAGATAAAGTTCATTTACAACTGCATTATAGTTTAATATTTTTTCAGTTTAACATTTTTATTCATTTAACCACATATCCTTGTATCTCACTCAAACAAAAGAAAGTAAATAACATAAAAGACAAATTCTTGTGGGATTAATAAAGATAAATAAAATTATTTTTGTTTGTTTTAGGAGTCATTAAAAGTACTTTCTTCAGTGAATTTCAACAATGTGCAGCTTATTGGGGCAGATTGCTGGGGACAGAGGCAAATGTGTCTCATTTCCAGTGTGTGCTCACACTATAGTAGGGGTTCATACACACAACAGTATTAACAGGCAGAGTGTAATGGCTCAATGGAGCCACAACACATATTGTGAAGATGTGATAGAGAAAAATATGAAGTTGTTTCAGGGAAATTAGAAAAGACTTCTTTTAGGAGGAAGAACTAACTAAGAGCTATAACTTTTAGTAAGGATAGTCAAATATGGAGTGTGTTAACCACAGGGAAGCTGATGAAAGTGAAAACTGTAATTTAGATTGGGAAGAAAAAAAAAAGAATCCCAAGTACATGTGTATTCTTTGGGACAAACAGCAATCAAAACATATACATCATTATTTTCCAAAATCTATCTTCCTTGTGCTGAAGCAGCATAATTTATTATTTTTCTAATAAAAAGAATTTGCATGTGGTTGGGGAGGGTGAGAGGAGAGAGTTGAGTGTACTGTTTAAAACCCAATAATTTTCAGTAATTGGCACAATTTTCTGCCTGCTCAGTGAAAGCCAGCTGGAACCAGCACTATCTGTGAAGTACAATGGTGGGTAATGTAGAGTGCCTAGTCTAATTATTATGTTTAAGCCTTTAGATGAAAAATTTATTCAAACAAGTGTATTTTTACTGTGTACAGTCTATCAAGCAGAAAAGAGTCTAGCTCTTAAAAAGTTACTTTACCGAAATACTTTCTGACTAGAGTAAGTGTGCTATTTGGTCAAGATAATTTTTATGTACATTTTTTGCTTTCAGAACACATGCCTCCCCAAACTTTAAGTAGTCTTATGAGAACCAAAATATGTATGTTATTTATTTGACATTTCCAAACTCCCGTTATATCCAAGGATTCATAATTTATTTCTAATCCAATATTACAACTATCTAAAGAACGAATAAATTTAATTTGTTCATGCTAGATCTAGAAGACATGATTAGTATGCAGTTTTTCCTGGCCCGTAGCCTTTGGTAGAGTACACTGTATTCAATAGTTTCACTAATATCCATAAACCTCAATCTCCGAGCAGGAAGAAAATATGCTTATCTCACTTGAACAAATATAAGAATAATTATCAGCATTCAATATGTATTTTTTATCTTTAATATTTTAAAAATGGTTTTGTTTAGCATTTCACCTGAGTATAACTTATATGTATACATAAATGTGTATAAAAAATGCAAGTATATATGAAGGTATATGCATAATGTATATAAATCTATTTAAATATATGTTTTATGTAATGAATGTTTCTATTCCTTGTAGAAAACTTGGAAAGTCCAGAAAAGCATGGCAGATAAAAGTCATATATAATTCTACCATCCAGAAATAACCGATCTAGGCCCTACATTAACCTAGGTAATGCAATTGGAAATCTCAGTATTAAAATTGGTATTTGATTGCACAGGACCAAAGGTGTTAAATCAGCTTCTTCTTTATGCTTAAAATAATTTAAGGTGCAATTTTGGTCTAATTTAGGCTAACCTGGATTAGAATTTTCCTCCTGATAGAAAATTTGACCAGTGTCCCATGGTGAAATGGCCAAAATTCCTTTAAACATAGACCTGCTAATTTTGACACAAACAGTGGCTCTTTTCTTTCAGCTGGGTATAATTTGTTGTAATAAAAACTTCTATCTAATAAAAATATTTATGGCTTTCCCATTATGGCACACTGCTCTTGTGTGTTAGTATCTTCTGTGAAGTGTGCCACAAGTAATAAGTTAGTAATAGAAGTTAAAATACAGGTGCTATTCAAGAACAACTTAGGCTTTCCCCTGAAATCATGTCGCTCTTAATTTTATTCAAGTGTCCTTTCTTGAGAGTGAGAGGTCAAGCAATAGAAACAGATATAGTGTAATCCATAGCTTGTCCTGTTTATACTACAGCTGTTAGTATAGCAATTGGATAGACAGTTGCCAACCAGTAGTGATAACTAATTATTACAGTGCTGGCCAAGATATGTTGAGTGTACTGTTAAAATCTTGGAGTGCTCATTGGATTACATTGTACTCACTGCGAATATTATGGCAGATGTGTTGCAGTGGAAAAAAAATAGGGATTCACTCCTCATGAACGCTTTTCAAGAAGACTGAAATTTGAAGAATTCCATACTCTCCACTGAACACAGTTTAGCTTCACAGTGTTCACCACCCCTTTCCAATTCCAGATCAAAGCTATTTTAAGTTATGTTCTAACCAAAATGTGGAACAATCTTCAATAAGAAATAACGTTATGGTGCTTTCTAATGTTATCTTTTTAAAAGCAGAAATATCATTTGACTTGTTGGTCTTTTGTATTTTAGTCTCATTTTCCATGATATGGTGCAGGAAAAACAAGTGCTCCCTTCATTTTGAAGTACTGAGACAGAATGTCCCTCACGCCACTGTGTGATTAAATTTCCCAAAACAAGATAGATTTCTTGAGAGCCCAGTCTCTGTGGGAATCCGGCTGTCGCCAGTGGTCAAAGGTAGTCCTTTCCCCTCGGATAAGAAAGGCCGGATAATGGCGAGCTGTTGGTTTTCCCACTGCATTCATGAGTCAGTCATCACTAAGTTTAGTGATTTGCTCTCAAAGAGATAATCTCCTTTTCTCACCTTGGGCATTGGGCCTTATAATAGCATCGTGTATGACTATAAAAATTAAAATTTATTCCCTTGTTGTAAATTACTGAATAAATCAGTACAGTTACATAAGCCTGTCAAAATTTTCACTAGATTATCTCGAAACAATGCCTATGTCCTTTTTTTTTTTTTTTTTGTCTCTTGAAAGCACAACTTGGGAAAATGTTTCACTAAAATCAAACGAAACAATCTCCAAAATATCACGATTCCCCAAATCCTTGGTGCATAATACACGCAAAGGCACAGGCAGGCAGAGAGGAAAGGCTTTCCTTGAAAGATTCCTGTAGAAAACGGGCTGTAAAACTGTTTACTTTCTTGTGTGCACTCGTGATCTTTTCTATCATATACACAGTACCCTACATATTATTGGTGTTTCTATTATTTCCTGTCTCCTAGACTTAAAATATTGATCTAGAACATAGCATTTAATTTTCCTAGATTTGTCATGTATTTCAGACTCATTCTGAATGGATCATAAGTTCAGGTGAGTTCAGGAAATATTTATTAAATGCCTTTATTTATATACCAGCTATTATTGAAGGTATTAGGTACTCACCAGGAAGATGAAGTCTATCTGAAAAGTATTTAACTGAACACTTTAGAAATTATTCCACATACCACCCTGCAAATCAAGTTATATAAATGCTTATAACTTATGTGCTCCAGTTTTATGATTTACACAAAGTGTAGAAAGAGCTTTTACAAATTGATAATTGAATACATTTTAAAATTGAGGTTTACTCAAACAGAGCAGAAATGAAACTGTCCTTACATTCAAATATCATTTCAAGCAATTTGGCAATGACTCTGCACTGCCAAGGAAAGACTAACTATTTCTCCTTGACAGTTAACAAATTTTAACTGGCATATCCAATTTTGGAAAAAGAAATAGTGCCAGATAGCACAACTCTGAACACTGAGCAGATGCTCCATAAACCCTTGCTGAAGCAGACTACGAATAATTTCCTCTTACGTTTACAAGGAGAATTTTTCCCAATATGGTACCAACAACTCTGTTTTACCCCTCCTATCATCTGATTTTTCTTGGCTACATTCATAGTTACCACTCAAAATTAGGGGTTGTGCAGAGACTAATGAGGTTCTCAATAAAAGCCCAAATGTCAGAGTAAGGCACGGATTCTTTGGATCCCTCCAGTTAATACATTTATTACATATCCCCAGATGTTTTTAAGGTAACTGTATGATTTGCGAAATAAATTTCATATCATTTGATCTCTCTTTTTTAAAAGCAAATACATCTAATATGATTTCATAAGGTTAAAAAACAAGATTTACCAGTCTAGTTAGTAAGAGAAGTAAATTTATAGTCCATACAACTCATTATTCATTATTTTAGATACCTTATATTTAAAATTTGTATGATTTATTTTTCATCAAATTTTTGCTTTTTTTCTGAATTGTTTGTGGCCATTTCTTGTTTTAAAAAACCTCTTCCATAAAATGTGAATATATAACACTGTTGAACAATTTCAAAAGAAAATACTGTATAAAAAACACCAAATATTGACTTTCAAAGTTATTTGCAAATGTCGATGTCATTGAGATATACTATTAATGTCCTAAAGTGATTGCTATGTGTGCTACTAAATAGGCACCCTTGTGTGTGTTTTTTTTTGTGTGTGTGTTAAGATTTATTATCTTGTGTATTGGTAAATAAAAGCAGTTTAAAAAAATTACACCCCTTGATTTCCAACTGAAATTTGGATGATGGAATACCAAAATACTCTATTTAAAAAGTAAACAGATTATTTATTTTTATTTATTATTATTATTTTTGCAACCCTCACCTGAGGACAGGTTTAGAAAGAGGAAAGGAGAGAGAGAGAGAGAGAGAGAAACATCTATCAGTTGCCTTGACCAGGGATCAAAACCTGCTCCCCAGGTACGTGCCCTGACCAGGAATCGAACTGGCAGCCTTTCGGTGCACACACAGGACAACACTCAGCAAACAGCCACTTCGGCCAGGCAAAAGTGAGTAGCTTAAACAAGTCTTTCTCTAAAGACGGGAAGGATAGCTAATATTTATTATGTGCCAGTTATGTCAATGAGCCTACAGTGCTATTTGCTTTGCAAATACCTTTTATTTTAATTACAGAACGTGATATTACCTCCATTTTATTGTTGAGGTCTCAGATACTGTGTGGGTGTGAAGTATCCCAAGTAGCCCTTGAAATGTGAGTATAAATTATTAATAAAGGTATGCTTATTAATAGATCCTGAGGTATTAATGTTTTTTAAAGTTGACTTAAAATGTGAGCTTGACACAAAAACTTTAATAATGAAAGCTTGCAGTTAAAACCTTGGATAAGTTTTTAAGGCTGGTATCATAGATTTATAATACAAAATAATGAGGTTTAAAATTGTATAATGCTCCTGAAGTTCTCATGATCTGATTATAGAAGCCAGTTTTTCTGGGGAAGAGTAAAGTGGCCAGGGAGTGAGGGAGTAGGATAAGAGATGAAGGATGCTAGAATAACCTTGAAACTACATGTGACGACAGTGAGTCAGCATAGCTGAAAGAAGTAAAGCAGCAACAATTACATTAAAATTTTAACTAAAATTCTTATTTGTCCGAAGTCCGGTTTCTTATAAGCCTGAATCTGCAGCCTTCTGTGAATGTGCCTGTTTTCTATATTTAGTTTCCTTTCTAGCAAGACAATTTTAGGAATCATATATCACAGAGATTATTTTTGCACACACATCATCAGGGAACATTTGTATATCAGCCTGTTTTTATAAATGATGTATCATATGTAAAAAAATCTGTTTTCAAATATGAGATTATTTAGCATTCACTTGATAAAATTGGTGACAGCTCGTATATCATACATATACAATTCAGACTTCTATTTCTGTCTGTCTGAATGATGATTTCTTGTTACTGATTGGGAATGTGTAATCCAAACCTAAAAAATTCATATTCAAAGATTCATTTTGTGTCTACATGAACTGGAATTTTTTAGATGGTAGGCAAAGGACTATGTTTTGAAATTTGTAAAGTGTTTGCTAAAATGAGTCATAATTTTCCAGTTTTAAATTATGTTCTGAGTTCATGTTATTTTTCCATTAACTTGAAAATATTTTTCTTAAAGTCCATGTTATTTTCCATATGAGGAATTATGTTCCGATTTTTCTCCTTTTGATAGAACCATTTTAAACCTCAATGTTTATGTCAACTTGACTTCATTAATCTCTCCTCCCCCCACCAAAATTTCTCTAGTGCCTGGCCTGTGTTATACTATCAAAGTATTAGAAACTATTTATTTTATTTTAATTTTTTTGTTAATCCTCACTGGAGGATATTTTTTCCATTGATTTTTTAGAGAGTGGAAGGGAGGGAGGAGGGGGGGAGAGAGAGAGAGAAAAACATCCATGTGAGAGAGACACATCAATTGTTTGCCTCCCACACGCACCCCGACTGGGGACCAGGGATTGAACCTGCAACCCAGGTATGTGCCCTTGACTGGGAATCGAACCCAAGGCCCTTCAGTACTTGGGCCAATGGTGTAACCACTGAACCACACTGAACCATTTTTAATTATACTGAATGATGTAGTAAAACTTAGAAATAATTTCACCTAATTAGAATAGTTTCTTAAAGAAGGAACTTTAGAAATCAAATAGGTTATGGGGGACTTTGTAAGCATGTATTGTTAGTTCAGTTTTCTTGTACATAATACTATTCTAGTATTCAGACTTCTGAAAATGCTGTCTATCTAGAAAAGAGTCTTTAACCTAGAAGAACATAAAAAGGTATGTTGGAAATAAAGGCAAATAACTAGAGAAAAATGAATTCATCATTGGGAAATAAATCGCTCTTGAGTTTTTGACATAGGTTATATGAATGTTATAGGATTTTTTATTTTAGTTCTTCAGCACTCCAACCAAAGGCTATAAACAATATTGTGGAGTTGGAGAATGGGGAGGGGACACTAACTTGAAGCAGATAAAATGATTGTAGAAAGAAGTCTATTTGAAGTCTTGTAGTGTTTTTTCTACATGTTTTCATGCAACTATGTAATATTTTCAAAATGTAGTCATTTTGTGTTTACAATGAAGGCAGCTTTAAAATTAATTGTGGTAGTATAATAAATAATACTATGTTATCAAATATTATAGATAATAAATTATAAAAATACTTGATTTTATGGCATTATTTAGAATATATATAATCTTAAAATTAATATATTGTGTTGATGACTCACTGACTATAATATTGAATTACTGTAGGTTACTTTTTTGATTTAGAGAAAAGAGCCGAGATGTAATTCTTTGGAAGGAGATGACATTTTCCAATAAAATCACTACGATTTATGATGGTATTAATAAAGATAGAGTATAAATTGTTATAAAGAGATTCCAGAGTATAATGGATTAGCAAAATGGAAGTTTATTTTTTCTCTGATGTAAAAATATGGCATTCCAGGCCTCTGGAGCAACTCTGCTCCACTAGGTCATTCAGGAGCTCAAGGTTCCTCCATTGTGTTGCTGTAGCTACACCTGGGCCATTGATATCTCCATCTGCTCAGTAGGAGGAAGGGAACAGAAATGGACCTCTGAGAAAGTCGATTCTTTTCAAACAAACAATGTAAAAGTTGTAGATATCATTTTCTTTCACTTTCAGTTGTGAAGGATTTAGTCTTATGGCCACACCTTCAAGGGAGTCTAGAAAACATTTAGCCTATAACTGGGTGATTATGGGAAAAGAAGGAACAGACTGGGAAAAACTAATTCTGCTAAGAGGGATATTGTTCATTTGCCTTCTTTCATTAGAAGAAGCTATTACCTCAAGTTGTAGTGTTTGAAGATTAGGTAGAAAACTCGTCATTTATTTCAATATACATAGGGCCTCTAACTTATGATGGTTTGATGTAATGGTTTTTCAGTTATATGATGGAGTGAAAACAATATGCATTCAGTAGTAACTGTACTTTGGACTTCGAATTTTGACCTTTTTCACTGGCTAGTGATACGCAGTACGACACTCTCTCGATGCTGGGCAGTGGCAGCGAGCTGCAGCTCCCAGCCAGCCACATGATCGTGAGAGTAAACAAGTTATGCTCTCCCGTGGATTCACTGTGTTCGGGATGATGCCCAGCTATGGGCTCACCTAAGTGTTCTGAACATGTTTAAGGTGGGCTAGACTAAGCTGCGATGCTCAGCAGGTTAGGTGTATTCAATGCATTTTCAACTTACAGGATTTTCAATTTATGGTGGGTTTATCATGACAGGACCTCATCATAAGTCAAAAAGCATCCGTTCTATTGTCTTGGTATTCCATTTTTAATTAAAAATATTGAAGGAAATATTTTTTCTAATCTTTGTTTTCCTTTATGTGTCATAACTACAGTAAAAACAATAGGAGAGAAAATGATCAGCTGGAAGACAACATGCTCCCTGTGGGATCCACAGGGAGTTGTTTTATTTCAATCGGGCATATATACACTTTTATGCAATAGGTTTTTTTGAAAAATTACAATTTCCCCTTAGCTTTAAGGTACCCTAGGAAAATTACTATTATAGGGGCATCTGATAACTATTCATTTTCTTTTATTTTTTTTTATTCACTTTAACTCACTTTTACTTTTGAAATGACACTTCTCATTTTAACTCTTTGCCTTCACATTTTTATTTATTTATTATTTTCTTTTACTCGTTCCATCACCATTTATCCCCTCTATGCCCTCATTTCTTAAGTAAGCAACAGGTTGTACTTAACATTGTGCGACTCTGTGTTACTGTTGTTCATAGATCTTCCTGAGTCTATCTTTGAAAGCTGTAGGTTCCTATGCTTGTTTTCAGCATGAAAAAGAGTCATTGGCAATATTTCAGGCAAAATGAAAGTTCTAAAATAATAAAATGGATCCTTACGCATTCTATCTAAGCTGCCTCAACTCTAATTGCAAGAAAATGAAGTGAAACCATAAAAAAGTGAAATAACAAATATAAAAGTAATAAGAAAGAAAATTTGGAAAAATAATAGTTCAACTGAAAATAGTCCAATAGGAAAATCAACAGAATAAGATCTTGTATCATGTAAGACTTAAAAATTAAGCGCAGCCACCCTGGCTGGTGTTCTCAGTGGTTAGAGCGTCAGCTCACACAACAAAGTGTCGCAGGTTCCATTCCTGGTCAAGGGCATGTACCTGGGTTGCAGGTTTGATCCTGGCCCTGGCTGGGGTGCATGTGGGAGGCAACTGATTGATGTGTCTCTCTCATGTCGATATTTCTCTCTCTATCCCTCTCCCCCCTCCCTCCCTTCCTTCCACTCTCTCAAAAAAAATCAATGGGAAAAATATCCTCAGGTGAGGATTAATAAAAAAATTAAGTGCAGCCTTAGAAACATGTGGTAGAACCTAATCCCACAAGCCAAGAACTCTCTTCTTTTTATTTCTCTCCCTCTGACTTTTAACATAGGTAGGCTCCCTGTTTCTTAAAGTGGGGGACTTTCACTGGACTTAAGCAGCATTGTATCAAGAGACTTCACTGTCTTATTGAGCCACTATATCCACAACTCTCAGAACTCCACCTGTCACTGTTCAATAAATATTGAATTGGTGATATCATCTTACTACCTCTTTCTGTCTCTTTTTTTAAAATATAAAACTGCTCAAATATATGCCTGTACTTCAGCTTCCATTTGTTCACAGCCGGTTCACTTCTGAGAGCCAATCTGGCGTCCCTCCAGCACCCAGCGCGAAATGTGTTCTTGTCAATCACCAAAGTCCTCACGAGCCCAAAAGACTTCTCAGCTCCAATTCTCCTAAAACAATGCTGCTGCATTTTCACACTGATTTTTATTTTTTCTGGATTATTGTCTACGTTCATGCTTCAACTGCATTCCCTGTAGCTCAGTGTCTGACCTTTTCTTCTCTGTTCTACAGATAACTCAGAGTCTCTTTGGTGTAGTTCTTTCTCAAACCTACATTTCTTATTCTAGTACAAGTTCATGAAGCATTATGTATTTATATTTTTCTACTTAAAATGCTGTTTACATCTACCTTACAAATTCTTGCTTCTGCACTAGGATTTAGATTAAATAGTGAGAACACCAGCTACCTTATGAAGCTCTTGCCTCACAGGTGTCAATTTTATAATTCACAGCTCTGTCTTCTACCTTCAAGCCAATACACACTTAATTGTTTCTTTTCTTACTGTATTAAGAAGCTTACTTTTCAAACTTCTAGTATATTAACTACCCCACGCACAGTCTCTTTTTCTGCATGCCCACCACTCCTTGAGAGGAGCAAGGCCACTTTACTGGATTCTGAATCTTCAGAGCATGGTCAGTTCTCTGGCACTGAGTTCTCTGACACTTAATAAATGTTTATTAAATGAGGTTGGTTCTAATTCTTTCCATTACTCACCAGATATGTCCTTCTGGATGCCCAAATGCCACTTGTCACTCCAATCCAACATGCACAAAATGTTATTAACATCCACATCATGCTACCTAACATCCCTTTGTCACTGTCATCTAACTGACCTGGAATTAAAGAAGTGGCACCCCTTTCATTCATCTGCTTTTCTCAATATTTAGCCCTTCTAGTCATTCACACTAGTTTCACCCTAGTTTCGGCACTTGGTCATCTCAGATTTTGGCCACTTAAAAATAGTGTGTCTCTTGCCTCTGTCTTTCCTCCTCTAAGATGGGCTTGGAAATGTGGTGAGAATAATTTTTCTAAACCCCACCGTGATCCTGTCACCCATGCTCAAAAAATAAAATCATAGTTGCTTTCAAGATGAATATAGTTTCTTGGTGTGGCATTTATTGTAGTCCACAGCCTGACTCCAGTTCCGAGCTTATTTCCTTAGTAGGCCACAGCACAAATACACAGATCCAAGAAGTAGTCTTCTTACTGCTCCTCACAAGTGATTCACTTATTCCTGAAGAAATATTTAGTGGAACTAATCTGCACTAGACATTGTGCTGGTTTCTAAGGAGACAGATTCCTGTCCCCACAGAGTTTAGCTTACAGTCAGGTGAGGATGACAGGTAGCCTGTGGTGAAAGTGATTTCCTGGGGGCCCTGTTTGGTTATACCCATAAGGAAATGCATCATTGCTCACCTCAGGTGCATTGCCTGGCACAGAGGAATCCTTTGGGGGTTGATGGGGGGGGTGGGGAGAGATTAACCAGAGAATTTATATGCATATATGCATAACCCATGGACACAGACATCGGTGGGGTGAAGGCCTGAGGAGAAGATGGGAACAGGGAGGAGGGGGACAATGGGGAAAAAAGGGGGGCATCTGTAATGCTTTCAGAAAATAAAAAATAAAAATATTTGCTGAATTGAAAGAGTTGACAATGTGAAGGGGAAGACAGAGAACGCTATGAATGATATAATAGAGAAGTGCTATGTTATTAACGCAAATGCAGTAGGAAAAAGTGACGACATGATTGCACAGCTAGTAACATAAAACTAGAAAAATCAGCTGTTCTTCTAAAGAATTAGGGGTCATTGCTAGAGATGGTTGGGGCGCTGATCCCACACACCAAGCCAGAGCTCCTGTAGCTGCAGCTCAGCGCGCACGCAGGGGGCCCTGTGAGCACTCGCTCAGACACTGCAACTCTGGGAAAGGTTGCCGCTTACGCTGGCATTGGAGCTACAGCCCAAGGGACTGCGGGCTTCGTGAAGCATAGTGAGTAGGAAAAGGCCGCAGGGACAGCAGAGAAGCAGACAGGGAGGTTTCACATCTATGTCCTGTCTGGGAAATGGAAGCAGCCTGGGATGACTGACAGCCAGGGAGCAGCGCCAGATATGGCTGGAATGTAGTTTGGAACCAGATTTTCAGTGTCTGGAATGTCTTAATAAAAAGTGTGTCGCTGTGCCGTGTGGGGACGGGAAATCTTCAAGGAGTTTGAAGCCCGGGCTCGCATTGTCCCCTCTGCCTCCTTGCACTGCCAGGGCTTCCTTACTCATGGTTCACCCTTTCTGGGCAGCACCTGCGAAAGACCCCAGGCTCTTCCTGATCTGGAAACTTACAGCACTTATTGTCAGTAATGCTCCTGAGGTATTTACTTACAAAAAGCTTGCTGCATAGATTTCAGAGATGCTTGCCCTTATTTTCTTAATGAATTTTAAGTTCCTGGAAGTTTACAAGTTGTAAATTCATATTAGCTTATCAAGTGATACTTCTTGGATAAATTACTTACTGAATAAATGAGTGAAGGTTGGCTTCTGCTATTTTTTTTCCTTATAATATGGTACAACCTTATGGCAATGAATCACCCACCTCAGAAATGTAGATGTTTACCAGGTCTGCCAACCTGGGCCTCAGAGCACACAAGCGACTCAGCCCTCAACCCTGCCGGTTCCCTCCCCAGGTTCATCTGGAGGGCGCAGGTGAGGCAGAGCGCGGCGGGATTCCCCTCTCTCCCTCGACTGTCAGGCCTTCGTTTTTCTCTCTATTGTGTCATAAAGCTCTCGCTTTTACTTTTCTAAGATGTCAGTGGACTGGAATATTTCCTGAGGTAGGAGCAGGAATTCAGTAGCACTCAGTATTCAGCATAAAGAGGAAGATTTATTGCCTCCTTTAGGTGCAAATGTATTCATTCTGATTTCCCGAATTTTCATGATTGTCACAGCATGGATTATCAGAATAAATTTAGGAACTATTTTCTATATTTCAGTGAGAATTGAGGAGGAGGATTTGCAGATAAATGTGTTAAGAAATGCCAACTCAGAAATGGAACACTTCACAGCTCTGGGTGGATGGGGGACAGTGGAGACCTGGGGGCCACACTGCAGCTTTTTGTGGGGCTTCTGTTTCAGGCAGGCTTCCTGGGGGGCCAGGCTGTGCTCTCAGCTCTTGGGCTCCTCTACACATTGTAGCAAGAGAGTTGTGCCAGCAGGGGAGCCTGCTGCAAGGCCTTCTGGGAGCTTGAGCTGCAGGTCTTTCTCCTGCCCACTGTGCCTTCTGCTGACCTGTGAGTCATTTTGTTCTGAGCCAAGGACCTTTGCTCTCCTGTCCTCCTTGCTCACATCTACCTCCTGGTCCTCACCATTCATAAACACCCTAATTCTAGAAGTTACTCAGTTCTGTGAAGTGAGTCAGTGGCTCCCTTGCCTGTAGGCACTAGGTTGGAGATATAAATGAAGAAACGGGACCTGAGAGAGAACAGTAGAAAACTAGAGGTGATGTGACTCCATTTATTTCCAAGTGATGGGACAAATGGACCCAAAATTAAAAAGGATTTTTTTTAAATCCTGCAGACTGCCCGGCCGGGCGTGGCTCAGCGGTTGAGCGTTGACCTAGGATCCAGGTGATCGGGGTTCAATTCCCGGTCAGGGCACATGCCCGGGTTGTGGGCTCAGTCAATGACTCATCATTGATGTTTCTCTCTCTCTCTCCCTCTCCTTTCCTCTCTCTGAAATCAATAAAGATATATTAAAAAAAAAAAATCCTGCAGACTAATTAGAACATACTTGTGGGCATATTTGGCCCATAGCCTGTCTTTTTAAATTATAAGTACAGGGTGGGGCAAAATTAGTTTTATAGTCTTTTGTATGGAAAATAATGCAATAATAAATACTAATACAAGAATAAACTCTCTTTGGCACACTCATAACTGTAAACCTACTTTTGCACCATCCTGTATAAGAACTTATGTCTCAATGCTAACTTTATTTTAGCCAAATCTCTTATCCTTATTGAGTCAGGTGATTGGGTTTTTATCTCACTGCTCAAAAGTATTTTTACCTCCATATTAGAATATTATCATGTGTCCAAATGAATGCTTACATGCATTAAATAAAACATAGAGTTTCTGTTGCTCTTTCATAGGTAACACTTCATTTAATAGTCACTTCAGCCCTGATAATAGGATCACAGTGGCATTTTTAGATGGGCCAGGGCTACTGCCAGTGCCACAGAGCTGGAAGCAGTAAGGACAGCCTGTCTGAATCAAGGCACCGAGCAAGGTCTCCCTTGTCTGACCCACTGAGTTTCCTATTATGCCGCTGTGGTTTCTCAGCTAATACTTTCCAGAGTAGTTTACCTTTGTGTTAAATCTTAGATATTTGTAATGGAGCTCTGTCCTGTAGTTCTCATGCATTTTAAAAACATTTTCAAAGATTAGGATGAAAGCAGTAGTCATAGGTCTAATACTCCTAATGATATTAGAGTCACTGGCCCTGGTGATGAGCTGCTACAGGGGGGACTGAGTTCTGATGGACATCAAACACCTGATGCATGAAAATTTTTACATACTTTGCCTTTGTGCTATAAGAGAGATTTTTTACAGAGTCTTTTATTCATAAGATAATGTGTTAGGCTGCTGTTTTTTTAAATTTATAAGTGAGCACCTATTTTGTGCAAGAAATACGATAAATTCTTTATGGAATTAACTGGTGTGTTTTTTTTTAATCTTCACCTAAAGATATTTTTTCCATTGATTTTTAGAGAGAGTGGAAGGGATGGTGGGTGAGGGGAGAGAGAGAGAGACAGAGAGAAACATTGATGGGAGAGAGACACATCAATTGGTTGCCTCCTGCACATGCCCCGACCGGGACCAGGGATCAAACCTGCAACCGAGGTATGTGTCCTTGACCAGAAGTCAAACCCATGACCCTTTGGTGTGCGGGCTAATGCTCTAACCCTTGAGCCACACCAGCCAGGGCAGAATTAACCATTTTATCTTCACAACAACCCAGTAACTTAGATACTATTATTTTTACCAATTTTGAATATACAAAGGCTAAGACTTAAAAAAGATAAGTAATTTGCCAAAGAAGGTTGCTGGAGTTAGCCAAACTTGGGGCTCAGCCCTTCAGACTTCCAAGTCTTCCCGAGACTTCTGACACCAACAATTTAGTCAGTTTCCCAAAACCACTCTCAGTTTCTGTAATTTGCTAGAAAGACTCACAGAAATCACTAAAGCCTATGACATTCACATACCTGTTTATTACAAGAAAGGATACACATGAAAACAGATGCATATGGTAGAATGTGGGACCGAGAAGGATCCAAAAATGAAGTTTCTGAGTCCCCGGGGATGCTTCAGCCTCCTGGCAGCAATAACTTTGTCCAGATGGTTGAACTCAGTATCCTGCCTGCACCCCACACACCCCATGTTAGGCTGATAGTAGAGGGGCTCAAGGCCCCAACTCTCTAGTCACATGGTTGGTTTTTCCGCATGGTCAGCTCCCATCCTGAGGTACCTCATTAGCTCACACTCCCTAGGGGCCCTTGCTAGCATAAACTGTCCAGGTGCTGTCCCAGGGGCCCATCCTGAAGAAGGAAGACACCGCTATCACTCAGGAAATTTCAAGGACTTAGAGACTACCTTTGAGGAACCAGAAATGAAGGTCAGCCAAGTTCTTTATTACATACTCAGCTAATAAATATCAGAACGAAGATTTAATCCCAGACCTACTGGGTTGCAGATATTACCCTGCACATTTTCTCCTCATTTTCGCAGCATAATACCTGACACCTAGTAAGTGCCCAATAAATCTTAAATGAAGGAACAAGCCAGAATTTTTTCCCCCCTTTGAATAGAGTAAAATTTTATGGCCATGAATGATGCACTCAAGTATTTTTATCATTTTATGAATGAAATACTCTTGGAGGCATGTGCTAATTATCAAATCCTTCAAAGGAGCCCTTGTCCTGAAAATAGCTTGCTGTTGCTGTGTAAAGTCACGAGGAGATGAAGGAGGGACCGGGCACAATGCTTGTGACTTAAGTGATTACAGATGAGACTGAGTATAAATTGGTTTAAGGCTATTCTTTGATGCGAGAATATCATTTCTTATGAGATGTTACTCCCCTAAGTAATGCCTGAGTGTGATTATATGAGATTTTCTTTTAAATAGGACATAAGCTCTGCCATGTCTTTGAAAACAAAGTACTTATGTTTAAGTAAGATAAAAGACAATTAAAAATACATTATGAAAGACAAACTAAGACTCAATCAATTGGGGCTTGTGTGTGTGTGAGAGTGTGATGGAGAAATGTGAGGAAAGAATTTTAGGCAGGGGAAATCAGGATTTTAAAAAATTACCAAATTCAAATCTATCTTAAAAATCTCTATATTTTGCTTAAAATAAAGGCTCTGATCCAATTTAATTATAAATAACCTCTATTAAGACCTTAGTCCAAAGCAGATAATGGGGAAGCATATTTTCCTTTCATCTTTCTCTGCTTTATCTATTGTCCTTTCTATTTTTCCAAATATTACACCATCAAAATGGAATTAAACAAAACAAAGCCTAACCTGTAATTCAAAGTGGATGGCTTATTTTAAAGTATTGGCCTGCCAAGGAAGAAAGATGGAAGGAATAACCTTTTCATGTGATATATTCTTTGGAAATTTTTCTGACTATATAATCACTGCCATGGGCAGTTAAATAGACAATTATCTCTTTGGGTGTATTCCCAGACTTCTAAAGGTTATGTTCTTTTTTTTATTTCTTATTGTATTGAAATTATTTACGTAACATTTCCAAGTATATCTAAACATAAGGCTATTCTACTGATGTTTTGTTCACTTGCCTGTAACAAAGGATTCAAGTGGGAAATATTATAGTTACTGAACCATATCCCCTATGCATTTCACATAACTATACATTAATCTAATGGTGCTTTCACAAAAGCAAAATGTAGTAATAGTATTTTGTTAGGAGGGTGTGAACTTCTAATGTCAAAATAGTGTCATGTTCACTTAAAACCTCATGGGAAGACAGAGTTCAAAGACCCATTCATATGTGCAGCAGCAGCAGCTCTTAGGTCCCTGAAAATGGTAACCAGAGGAAACACAGTAAGACAAACTCACATACCATTTTAGCCAAGAAGAATCCATCTTCCTTCAATGTTCAGTCTATAGCTTCATGTCT
This sequence comes from Miniopterus natalensis, assembly GCF_054644295.1. NCBI lineage: Eukaryota > Metazoa > Chordata > Mammalia > Chiroptera > Miniopteridae > Miniopterus > Miniopterus natalensis. The sequence continues at coordinate 28,475,359 of NC_142084.1, forward strand.
GCAGGTGACCGGTGGTATGCTTTTCTCTCAAGCTTTTTCTTTTATTCCCAAGGACCACAAGTCAATTCAGGACTGAATCCTTAGTCCTGGCCTTCTGAAATGGCCTCCTAGCTGATGTCATCAGACATACCTGCCTTCTACTCTCCACTGAAATGGCTTTATAACTAGGCCTGTATTTAAAAAAATATTTTAATATCATCTCACTTTACAAGGAATTGATCTTAGAAACACCCATGTCTCTCAATATGGAACTTATTTAACTAATAGAAAAATAGCTAGTTGTAAAATATAATTGCAATAATTTCCATGATTCTCATGAACTGATGTACCCTACAGTCGTGTTTCAGGTAACTGCTACCAGTCATTCACAGGTATTTATTCAATTGGGCCAGACATTTTGGAGTAGAAATAAAGATCTGTTCTCTGACTGGAAGGAGCTTGCAAAGTTTATTCTGCTAAAGTATATCTGTCTTAACCCTGAACCCAAGTATGAATAGCTAAATCCTCACTGAGATTGATGTGTGATTTGGCATCTGGGGTAGGTTAAGGCAGAAACAGATATTGAGGGGAGGTATGTTTTAGCAACTAGGAGCATGTGTAGGAGAAGGAAAACCTACTTTTTCTTGTATGAAATTTAGGTTCGCCCGGCTGGGCCTGGCTCAGCGGTTGAGCATCGACCTAGGATCCAGGTGATCGGGGTTCGATTCCCGGTCAGCGCGCATGCCCGGGTTGTGGGCTCGATCAGTGACTCTCATCATTGATGTTTCTCTCTCTCCCCCTCTCCTTTCCTCTCTCTGAAATCAATAAAGATACATTTAAAACAAAAAAAAAATTTAGGTTCTTTGATTAGGAACCTATAAATTAGACACTCAAAAGGCAGGCTAAGGCCCGACCGGGCATGGCTCAGGGGTTGAGCATCAACCTAGGATCCAGACAATTGAGGTTTGATTCCTGGTCGGGGCACATGCCTGGGTTGCGGGCTGCAGCTGATCAGTGACTCTCTCATCACTGATGTTTCTATCTCTCTCTCTCCATCTCCTTTCCTCTCTCTGAAATCAATAAAGATATATATATATATTTTAAAAAGGCAGGTTAACAAGAGAAACAGAAACAGAAATTCATTAACAGGTATATTGCACAAACACATGGGAGCACACAGCAATGAGTAACCCATTAGAACTTGGGCTTCTGTTGGCTAAACAAAGCAAAAAGGTTGTGGGGCTTCTGGGTGGAGGAGGGAAGGGATGGGAAGGTGACCAAGGAAGGTGTGGTGAACCAGGGCTGTTTAGTTTGTTTTAGAGGTATAAGTTGGTGCCTTTTCCATTAATAAGAGTTATTAAAAGTCTTCCTCTTTCTCATACAGGAGAGGGAGGGAGACCCCTTAACAAATGGAAATTTCCTTTATAGGTGTGAGTTTTCTTTACAAAAGGAAAACTTACGCCTGGTTTTTAGAGGTTTTCCTGCATCTGGTGGTTCTTGATTGCCATTAGATCAAAAAAATTTATATGCCAAAGGTGGCCTGTTTTGGAGTGGCATAATCTGATACTCTTCCATGGAAGAAGTAGGGTTGTTTACTAATTTGGAAGGAGCAGGCATAACTGTGGTCCAAACACAGGTCATCAGTTAGACCTCATTTCATCTTTTTTAACTTTTATTTTCATAACAGGTAAAGGATTTATTTATCAGCTTATATTACATGTATGTTGTATTTATTAAATTTATTTGAGTCCCTTGAAAGTGAGGGGAGCAATTTTAATTCTACACAGTTGATTTCATATACTCAATTGCAGCTTAATATTTAGTGCTAAAATGGCCACTGGCATAGTACAAATGTATATGGCAAAGAAAAAGGAAACAGAAAACTTGACAGTTTCCATTGCAACATTGAAAGTTTACCTTATGTAAAATATTCGGAGTAGCGTAGGTTCTTAGTGAGTACTGGCAAAACCCATATAAATAACAGCAAAGGCAATAAATCATATTTAGATCATCCTGTCACCAGAAAGGGACCAGGACCAAGGCTAGTCTGCCTTGGCACGGTCTGGAAGGTGTGGGTTCTTGACTTCGTGCAGGAAAGATTTCATGAGTCCAGGTGATTTTGAGAGTACATTTATTAAAGCTGGGGACAGCAAAACAAAGAAAGGGCCTACAAAGAGGCAAGATCATAGCAACAGGAGTGAGCCTAGGCGGAGCTGCCTTGGCCCTTTAAAAAGAAGGTCACAGAGGGAGAAGAAGTGAACCAGCTGGGCTGCATGGACTCAGGAAACAAGTTACAGAGGCAAAAAGAGGGCCCTTGGAGACAAGTTCAGGGGGTTAGCCCAGGATGAGCTGCCGCTGCCCCTCTGCTCCCCTGGTTGGAACAGTGGGAACCCTTAGAACTTAGAAGAAAGAAAGCGAGGATACAAGCCTGAGAAAAGAAGAGATGGGGGACAGTGCAGACATGCTCAAGGGAGAACATGCACTGAATCCTTTATTTTAAGGGTTTTTTATGTTTTCTAAAGGAAGGAATTTTCGGGGAAGTCTCAGGGAAGGCTCTCAATAGAATATTCAGCAGCTTTCCAGGTGTGTCCTTTAATATGCGGATTCATCCAAATGAGCATATAGAGAGGCCAAGGCTCTCTCTGGTCAGTTTCATGTTTAAAGAATATCACAGAAACTATAGCCAGAGAGGGACTGGGACTCAGGTAGGCCTGCCCTGGCAGGGTCTGGAATGTGTAAACTATTTGCTCCCAAGTGTCCTTGGTTAGGGAAGATAAGACTTTGTGATTTATTATCTGGCTGTAAATTGCTCAACTGTTCAACCATTTGTCTCAGTTTCCCCTTTCCACTTGCCAAGGAATTTTCCTAGCTCCTTACTATCTTGCCTCAATCACAAAAGAGAATGATACTTCAGAGGTTGCTATAATTATTGAAATTTTTAACTGTCATCTTAATGGTAGGAGTAATGAGACTGATGAATACGTGTTGCTACTGAGACAAAGCATAATTTTTGTAGTAGTAAATGCATATAGATGTTCACCAGGCCGTATTAAGTCTATTCTCTGGTGTTTCAGCTGTGGTGATTTTTTTCTCATTATTTTTCTGTTGCTAAGAGTACACATTGTGTAACTATGGTGTCTTTGTGACCACTGGCTGTCAGTGCCAATTAAAATTTAAATAGCCCAGGCAAAGAAAATTTTCATTTGAGCCAGCAAATAGCTGTCATCAACACATTACTGGAAGGCCCAATGAAGTCCTTTAGCATTTGGATTCAGTAGGCTCAGAATGAAACTAGGCTGAATTGAAAATAACACATTATATTATTAATCTTGATAAACAGGTTTCTAAATATGATAATTGGGTTTTCATCAGTCAAAGAGAGTTATCCCTAAAGTGGAATACATTCATATGGGAAAATAGAGATTTAAAATGGCAATATTCAAGTCATGAAAATTATCTTAAGTTTCAGCAAACAAAGTTCAGTACCTTTATTTATTAAAACAAACAAACAAAAACACACTACTTTAAGCAACAGAAAGAATGCTTTGAATTCATCAGTAGGAATGCCTTTTGCAGTATTTGTCTAATAAGGGTGATTAATTTGCATTAATCATCCCCAATTTCAACTGATTTCCCTCATTTTCAATAACACTGACTATGGATAAGGGGGAGTATCAATACTTTGAAGAGTACCCTAATGTGCGACCCCAAAACATGCCAGTTGGGCATAAGAATTATTTATTTTTATTTATTTTTTTATTAAAAATATTACAGATGCCCCTTTTTCTCCCCAATGACCCATTCCACCCTGTCCCACCCCACTCCCCAGTCCCTCTCCAGGGCATAAGATTTATTTTGAACTAAAGGCCATTAAAAACCACAGACAGGCCATCCTGAGAGACAGGCCATCACCTGAGAGACTTGACCTGCATAACAAGATCACCCTTATTTACCTTACATTTCCTCCCCTCAGCCTTCCCAGAACTTGCCCAGCATTTTCCTTTTATTGCTCTATTTTTTTTACACTTTTCTCTATCTCTAAGGAAGCAATGTCCCTCTAAAATCAACTTCCTTCTTAGCTCATGATTCTATCTTTTGCAAATTCGTGAGGTGACCTTTCTTTGATTTTAACATCTTTTAGTCACTTAACCGAAACAATTTTTAATATTTAAAAATGTGCATTTCAAAACCATAAACCTCTTGTCAAACACTGCATATGGTAAATCGGGTAAGATGAAATGCAAATTCTATATCTATAACTTCTTAAAAACTGACCTCTTCTTTGGCTTTGATATATTGAAATGGCACAGGGCTAGGTGGGGAATGTATGTAAGTAAGTAAAACTGGGCCAATGTAATAGGAAGTAGTGGGAATGGTGGACAACTGCAGAGTGTACACCTCATCCAAAAGTGAAGAAATCTACTTAGTTCCAGCTGATATTTGCCATGTGCGAATGAGGGCCAATTTTGTCAGATACTTTGAGAGCTAGGTAAAGTCTCTCTTTTTTTTTTCTTTTTTTAATGTGGGCAACTGGCAAATATTTGGAAACTACTCTGCTTGCCAAACAAAACCCAAGGGTAGACTTCAGCCACCAGTTGCAACCTCTGCCTGCTCGATCAAAGTTGGTATACTCACTGATCTGGGTAACTCTTCGTTCTTGTTTCTTTAGTTTTTCTCATAATGTTTATTTAATTTTAAGGGCTTCTTTTACTTACCTCTGTGCCTGCTCATATACCATTCTTTTAAGTTCTGGGTCAGTTTTCACCCCCTCTTTCCACTTAGTTCCAGCTTTTCAGTGTCCTGCTCTAGTATCACCCTCCTCTGGGAAAATGCATATTTATACCCGATGATCTAATTTGTGACTGTATCATATACTAATTTTAATTTTATTGTTAGCTCTGCCAAGACTTTTTATTAAAGATGAAACTTTTGTGGAAAAGACCTTAGGAAATTAGTAGCCTAACCCCTCATTGTAAAGACTTGGAGATGGTAAGTCAATCCCTTATCTTATTATTACTATCATATTGTTACTTGATTCCAGATTCCAGAAGCTTTTTAAATTGCTTTGAGTATAACAGGCATTGAATACATATATGCTGATTAATGTAAACATGTCTATTGTAGAATGTCTTCTATAGAGGTTTGTTACAATTTCTTAACATTTAAATACAAAATTTTGGATTCAGCGATGAATGAATGAATGAATGAACACTCAATTTTATAGAGTTCTACCTATAAACTGTAATATTCCTCTAAGGATACAAGTTATGGTTTTATTTTTCAAAAATCAAACCAACAAAAACAACATCCAAAACAATGGTGTGTGTTTGCATTCCATGTTAAGCCAAGGAAAATGAGTGTGCCGATTGCTTTTGTTTACAAAATGCAGCTGTGCCTCTGATTAATGTAGAGACAGTTTAAACGGGACTAACCATTATTCTGTCAGAATTTTGATGTTGCTTATGCACTCAAAATGTTGGCACTTGATTTTTAGCCACATTACTATTTGGTAGTGGTAAATGTTAGTGCTAATTTTTTTAAATTATGAAATATTTTTAATTCACAGAAACTATTAAAATATTATATGTGCTTATATAAACACCACATAGATTTAACATAAGTAAGTATTTTTACAATATCTGCTCCAATCTGGAAGGTGTAAGGGGGTTTTGTTATCCTAACCAATCCAACTATCCCTGCTAAAGCATGTATTATGATTACCATGGAAATATTGGTCATGTTTAGGCAATAAAGAATGGTCCTTAGGAAACAAGTAGACTAGAGGCAGGCCCTGCATTGTGGGATTCTCCAGCCTTTAAATCTGAATCTGATTTTTAAGAAATCAGATACATTCCCCTCAGTACATGGCACACAATCATTGCTTTTTCCCCAGACCCTCTTTTATTTAATGTACATATTCCCTTTTATCTTCAAACCCTACTCCCATTTCTCTTCCTCCGTAGACAACAATGATTGGGTAAAGATGACTGTAAATAATGACTCTTCTTCCACCACAAGATGGGTCTGCTTCCATTTACCTTGAATCTGAGTTGGCCTATGACCAACTATGTAATGCTAACTATGATGGCAGTGGTGCTACGTAAACTGCAGAAATTGCTTTTAAGAGCTCTGGCAGCTCTGGCTTGCTTTTATGACCTGACTCCCTTGCTGGAGGAACTACATTGACAGATCCCAAGTGTAGAATGGGATCTACACACAATGTTGTGATAAAGGTTCTGGCAAATTCTGTTTACCTATTTGTAGAATGGAACAGTAGGCATCCCCGCTAAGCCAAGCCTTCTCCTGTCTCTGTCGAGGTGTCAGAATATGAATGGTGAGGTCTGGGACACTACAGACCAATTCAGCTACCAATAGAATACATCATATGATCTCTGTGGACATCAGGGGACACAGATGTCACCTGCTGAAGCCATGTTGAAATTCTTGACTCACAGATTTATGAGCAATATGAATGATTGTTGTTTTTAGCAACTAAGCTTTAGAGTGGTTACTCAACAAAAGAGAACTGGAACAATATTTATCCTATTATGTTTAACATACACCTTCCCCTCCCCCAGCGTGTGTGTTCTTAGAAAATATGTGTGTTTGTTTTGTGTGCAGGTATTTTGATTTATTTAAATGTTATTGTGAAATATATCTCATTCTCTTTCCTAAGCACAATGTGTTTGATAGTCATACAACCTCTCTGTTACTTCTATTTGCTGTGTAAACTCATTTGTTCATCCAGACATTTTATCTATTTTTCCTCCCAGTGATGAATACTCAGGGTGCCTCCAACTCCCCGCTGCTACACGCAATGTTGTGATAAAGGTTCTGGCAAATTCTGTTTACCTATTTGTATGAGAACTTCTTTGAGTTTATGGGAATAGAATGACTATCATGGATTGTGCCTGTACCTTATTTGCCTAGGAAATGACAGATTCTCTCCAGTATGGCTGTACCAGTGTATGGGGTTCTTATATCACCACATCCTCTCCAATAATTGAAATTATCCAGCTTTCTTATTTTCTTCCGTATAATAGCTCAAAAAGAAATCTATTTTTAATATACAAACAATAATATAATATTGTCATATTAAAGCTCAGTGAGTGGAGAGAGGAGAAGCTTATAAAATATCATCACACACAGAAATCCCTGACTGTCATGGAAGATAAAACCAGCCTTCACTTCAGCAGAAGGAGAGTCCGAGTGAATTTCAGTTGTCAGCAGTATTATTCCTCCCCCTGGTACTTAAGGGGGAATGAGTGGTAGAACACACACACACACGCACACGCACACGCACACATGCGCACATGCACAGGAGAATGTTTTGCTCTTTAAAATCTCCAATTGTGATTCATGGCAGCTAGGTGATAACTATTCCTGAGTGCAATTCAATTTATATTTCATTTGGTGGAATTCCTTTTGAAGTGTTGAAACAAAGCCAGTTTCAGTTTGGACTGCTTCTAACCAAAGGGAAAGAAATCACAGCTATCCATAAAACATATAAGATTAAAAAACAACAAACAGCACTATTTTGCAAATTTAAAGAGAGTTTTTTTGCAAACAGTCTTTAAAATTGGGTCTATTGAAATAACCCCCATATATAGCACATTAACACTATTTTATTTTATTTCTAACTCTGCCAATAATAATACAACAGAAATATTATAGTTTAATGTTCTGCTGGAATGTGGCTGATGAAGTACACAAACAGCGGTGGTGTTTCAAAGGTCCACATGAAGGACTCTTATGTTTCCATGGAAAGGAAATTAGTCTTAACTTGCTATTGTTTGCTGAGCCTTAACACAAGTTCTAAGAGATACTACATAACTTTTTATGGGAAAGGACTGCGTATCACTATCCTGATTTCAACTTGGTATTAAATTTTGTAGAAACATAAAGGAGAAATATTATAGGTAGGAATTAAACTGAAGCTTATCTAAAAATACTCTTTTAACCCAGGTTAAAACATTCATGCCCATTCAATAGACAAATAGATTTTTGGTCTCTAGCATCATAGACATTCATTGTCATCAGTCATCATCCTTAGGAAAAATGAAAGCTGTTAAAGATAATTAACAGGATGACATTTTATACTCTGGAGAGCAATGTCCTCAAAGGATAGATTACTGTTATTTTTTAAGTGTAAAATAAATATGTAATATTAAGATTAAACTACATTTAACCTTTAGCACCTCTGAAAGAGAACACAATGGAAAATGATTTTTTTTCATAACATACTATGGAGCATATGACCCCCCAGTTGTTATAAGGCCTTCAGACTTGGATCTCATGTCCCCCAATTCTCCCTTTCAAGTCACCAGGTTAGAGTCTGCAGATTTAGGAATACTGCCCATTTGCCTCAACAGATGAGACTTTTGAAGTAAAAAAGCTCAATGTCAAGGAAAGATTCTGGGAACTTTGAATTTGTCAGGGGACAACTACTGTTAATAAATTAATGTAATGTCCAGAATGTCTGCTTTTATTTATCCCTCACTTTACTGAAAACACATGGAATTATGTTGCATCTTTAGTGCTTCCCAATTTATTGCTAAAAATTAACTGGCAGTTCAATGACAGATTTCATGTTTTGTTCCATCTCTTTGTTTCTTTCATTTATTTTTCTGACATTGTTTAGCTTATTTTGTTTTAGATTTTAATTTATCTTTACTGTTGAAAGTATAACAGATATCCCTTTCCCCGCATTGATCCCCTCCACCCTGCACCCCCCCAGGCCCTCACCACACTATTGTCTGTGTCCATGGGCTATGCATATATGCATATATGTTCTTATGTTAATCTCTCCCCATCCCTCCCCACCCCAGCCTTCCCTCTGTTTAGCTTATTTTAAATTTTAGGATTCCATTTCATCTCCACTAATTATTTATATAGTTTTGAAAAAATATTTTTAGTGGTTGGCTTCAGGTTTACAATATACATCTTTAATTACAGTGAGCATTCAAATCACACTATAGAAGAACCTTACAACAGTAGAGCCCCAATTCCTCCCTTCCATTCTTTGTACTATTATCATATGTTTTGGTTTTGCCTATGCTATCAACTCAAAATATCTTGTTAGCTATTTTAGCTTTAGGCAGTTTTCTTTTAAAGCAATTAAAATTCAAAAATGAATTTTGTAATTACCTTCATTTATTCTATTTTCAACATTTCCATTTCTTTGTGCATAGCCAAGTGTTCGACTTCATCCTATTGCTTTGCCTGCTGAACTTCCTTTAACATTTCTTGTAGTGCTGGATAGTACTGACAATACTTTCAGTTTTTATCTGAAAAAATTTTTTTTTTCATTTTTGAAATATATTTTCATTGTTGTTAAAGTTTTGCATTGAAAGTTCTTTTTCTGTTACCTCTCTAAAGGTGTAACCTCATAGTTTTCTGCCTTGTGTAGGCTCTGATATGCTGTGGCTTTTTTCTCTGGCTATTTTTAAGATTTTTCTCTCTTCAGTTTGGAGAGGATACCTGATATACCTAGATTTCTTTCCTTTTAGTATTTATTCTATTTGTGTCATCTGAGATCCTGGGGCCTGTGGTGTAGAATCTGTCATCAATTTTTGGAAAATTTGCAGCCATTATTCTTCAAATATTTTCTCTGTCTTGCTTAGTCTTTTATCTACTTCTGGGATTTTAAATACACATATGCGAGGTCACTTGATATTATCCCACACCTCTTGGGTACTCACTTCTTCTTTTTTTATTTTTTTAATTCTCACCAAGGATATTTTTCCCATTGCTTTTCAGAGAGAGGGGAAGGGAGACAGAGAGAGAGATACATTGATGTGAGAGAGACACATGGATCAGCCACCACCGATGGGAGCACGTGCCCCCATCAAGGCTGGGGGTGGAGCCTGCAGCCGAGGCACGTGCCTCTGCTGGAATCAAACCCAGGATCCTTCAGTCCACGGGCTGACGCTCTAACCACTGAGCAAGACTGGCTAGGGCTCTTTTTTTAATTTCACTTTTTCTCTTTGTGTTTCACTTTGAGTAAATTTATTGATTGATTTTCAGGTTTCCTTGTTTCATTCCTCAGCTTTGCCCATCTACTGAGGAATTAAAGATGTACCCCATCGTTCATACTGGTTTTTTATTCTAGAATTTTCATTTGATGCTTTCCTGTTTTTCATCTGTCTGCTGAAATTACCCACCTGATCATCCCTGTCATCCACCTTTCCTGCTAGAGTCCTTAACCTATTAATAGTAGTTCTTTTCATTCTGTGTCTGATGATTCCAGTATCTGTGGCCTTTTTTTTCTTGCTTCTTTGCCTATCTTGTAATTTTTTGATGAAACTAGGCATTTTATGCAAGGTGGTGGCGATGAGTTAAGTAATTCGTGTGCCTGGGTACGGGCAGCCTTTCCTCTGTGGGCCTTGCTGGGAGTGTGGCGAACCTAGTGGGCAGTCGGTTTGGTTCTGGGCATTTCCGTTGTCGTTTCTGCAGCTATTCTCGGTGCACCACACACTTTGCACCCCTCCGGCGTTGCCCTATGTTTGAAGCGGGGCATGTTTTTGTAGGTACCTCTCTATTTCTCCTCCACTCAGCGTTAAGCTTTCCCTGCACGCTGCCCCTTCTCAGGAGTAAACCACTGTGTATTCCCCATGCTCCTTAACTTGGCCGTGCAGGGTTTGCTTGTGTGGGTGGCAGAGGAGCTGTTCCCTGTCGTTCTGGTTAACCTGAGCCTTAGGGAAGCACTGCGCACCTCATCGTGAGGGCTTTCTGTAGGATAGCTGGAATTACTTTCACTTACAGAGAAACTGGAAAATTCATTACGTTTACACACTTAATAGTGCCTTGACATTTGATCTATTTTATTTTATTTATTTACTCGTTTATTTAAACACACGCATGCTTAGGGAACGTGGCTGGAACTATTATAATTAATTAATAGCACAGCGCTTGGTTGTGCATTCCTCTGCCTGTTGGGGCAACACGGAATTGGTGTCTTGATTTGTTTTGTTGTTTTATGAGAAGACTCTCAGACAGGCAAGACAGTTAGATGAATATATGAGCAATGAGGTGTGAGATATGACTCCATTATTTTCCCAGCACTCCCAATACATTATTCTTCAATGTAAAAGAAGGAAGAAGATGGAAAAGTGCTCTTGGCTAGTCTTGGATTTTAAATGTAGTCCCCCTTGGTATAAACGTTGGGCTCTATGACATGTAGGAACCAGTCCCAGCTTGACTTCCTTCTTGGCTCCTTGACTTTCTTACTCTAGCAGCTCACTAAGTTTAGATCCCTTTTCCCTCTGTTTTCTGTTTCTCTGAGGCTGGCTGGGTTTTTATGTCCCACAGTTAGTATCTCTTGTAGGCTGAGACCTCCAGAAGCTGATTCTGTGATGGAGGTTATCACACAGGAGATTGATTAGGGGTGCCCTGGAACCCCAGGAAGGAAGGAGAGGAAGCAGGTCTGGGCAAAGGAGAAAGTGAGTTGTGTTGTGGTCTCAATAAAGGTCTCATCAAATCACACGGATAGCTCTGGAGTTTAAATGGTCCTTCAGAGTTGTCATGAGTTGGGGTGAGGGACTCATGAACTCCCATGTTGATTAGTCATTGTATGTGAGCTTCCTCCGGAAGACAGTGTGCCCTTGTTCCCCCCTCCCATCTCTCTTTCACAAAGTACCTTTGGAAAAGAGCTTATCATGGAGTGACCTTTGCATGAAACACTTCCAGCAGGTAAAAGAATGAGTCTTTCATTCTAGAAGGGGGAACTAGGTGACAGTCCAGCACGCACCTCTTGCACCACCCGGAATCACATCTTCGTATGGAATATGGGCATTGCTTCTTCAGATTTCTGGGGGCTTTTAATCCTAAAAAAATTAGGGAAAGGATCCACCACTGCAGTTGGTCTCTGAGCCATAACTGATAATGTCTCCCTGCTCCACTAGCCTTTTCAGTTTTCTTTTATCTTAAGCTAGCTTCTCTACTGTTTTTGGTAGCTTACCTGGTGATATGACTGAGACCCTGATTCCTGGAAGTCTGAGCCCTGTTCAGTGTGCTTTTCTCCCCTGCCATGAATGCTGCATTTTTACTGTTGACTGTAAACATTGTGCACAGGAATGCAAAGAGGTGCGCAAGCAGATAACCTTGATTGGAACATATTTCCACCTACCTCCATTGTATAGCAGCAGCCCTACCTGATGATCAGGATCAATTATCCCTTCAAAGATGGTGATTCCTCTACTGGATTCCTGGTCTCTTGGCACAAGAAGCCCAAAGTGACCCATTTGCAACTGATCTTTATAGTTAAATGGAACTCTTTTTGTGTCCCCTGATGGATGTGTTCCCCCTTGGGGAACCAAGCCTTCTAAACTCTCACAGTTCAGAATTGTAAGAACAGAAAACACAAATTCATCAATGTCACTAGCAGTGATAGTAGCAGTCAGTGTCTCCTCTTCTTACCACTTTGAGTCTAGGTCCAAGTGTTCCACCCACTGAAGATGCCACATCATATAAGTCATTGATTTAGAATGTGCACAGCATCCTGGAAGATGGCACCAAATCCTCCCAGTTACTCTCTCCAAATTGGTGCTTTATCTGGGTTTTCACCATCTCTTTCCATCATTTTATTAGGTCAGAAGCTTCTGGGTGGTGGTGAGCAAGTGAACCCGATAATCATATCTCACACCTGCACATCTTTTGCTATGAAGGAGTACCCTGTGCAATAGATTAAACAGTCTTTAACTCTTCAGATAGTGCTATTGAGACCCTACAGTAGAAAATGCAAATCTATAATGAGAATGTAAGTCTATTTTTATCAAAATAAATCACTGCTGCTTCCTGGGTGGAAGGTGTCCCTTGTACTCAATTTGCCACCATATGACTAATTGGTGAACTCAAAGGTTGTGCCATGTGGGGGCTCATCAGTGGGCTGCATCCCTGGTTTGGACCATGTACCAGTGGCAGTACTTAGTTTACTGCTGAGAGAGCCAATGCTGTTTGGCCCTGCATAGCTTCCGGCCCTGCCACCATGGCTGATATAGTCATGTACCTGCTGTTAGACCACTGGGATGACTGACGAGGATAGCTAAGGTCACTGGATGATGGTTTTGTCTACTTAGTTTAATGTCTGTTGTTTTTCCACACAGTGTGGATGACCAGCTATATTGCCTAGAGCTCTGCTCTTTGGAAATATTATCTCTTATTACATTCTTTCAAGGTTACCTTCTTTCAAGTGCAACCTCCACCCATTTCCAGCTTGCACCCACATACTGAGCCAAGCCATGGTGAATCATGATTGTTTCCTGCTGCCTCTGTCAGCTACTCACAAGGGACCCCTTCATCAGTCCTTAGATATAAGCTGCCTCTGTGGTGATAAATTTGAGTGAAGTGGCTGTCCTTAGGGGAGGCAATTCCCCCCAATGGCAGACAACTGATGATGGTCTGCCATGATAACTCCTAGCAGCTGGGGGAATGAGTCCTTCATTTATGAAGGGAGATCTTGGTGGATAAAATGTAAGGTATATTTGAAATCAGAATGATAACTTACCAGAATAGGAAAGTAGAATATATGACTAAGTTTTACTGTAAGATGACAGGTGTCTTGACGCTTTGCCCCAATGACCTCCAAACTCAAGAGATTAACAATGAGCAGTTATCCTCAAATTATAAATATATAAAGTACAGAATCCTGGGCCTTCTCAGCCATAGCACTCCTGTATTAATGTTCTTCCTTACCTAAAAATCAAGCGCAAATCCATAGTTTGGACATCAAAAAAGCTCTATAGTCTGGTCCCAGTTGACATTTCAGACAAATTTCTCATTTTTCTCACCCACTTACTATATTTTTTCAGTGTTATTAATTTTATCCTCACAGAACCCCTATGAATTAGATTTTATTTTTAACTACATTTTACAGGCAAGGAAATGAAGGCTTAGAGAGGTTTGGTAGATTGCCTAAGGCCACAAATTGTTCTGGTGGCAAAACAAGGATGTCTACCATTAGTCATGACTCCAAATTCTTATTCATATCACCTTCCATATTTGACAAATACATGAATGACTTAGAAATGGGTCTGTCATGAAACCCATAGCTAAAAAAATATTTAAGTGTAAAAAAACACACAACACATCCCAATTTCTTAATTCATTTGCTTTCTAACTGAACTAACCAAAGTCAATCCATTCCAGTAATTTTTCAATAAACTAACTAATATGGAACGGAACGGAACTTTATAAATAGGAATTGCTATACTTTTAGTTTCATAGTTCAATAAATAGCTGCCAATTTCATGCCTTTGACTTTATGCAATGTATCCAAGTAATTTCCCTGCAGAATTTATGGGCTCTGAGGTGCAGAATGATAATTCAGAGATTGGTGGTGTTTTTGGTTTTATCTTTTTAAAGTAATCCTTAACTGAATCTCTGTTGTGATTTCTACTGATGGCAGAACATATAATCTTGGAATTTCTAAAAGGTTCTGTTTTGGGGGCTTTAATCACAGTCAGTTTATGAATAATATGCTAGCCCTCTTTTCCTCAGAATGGCATCTGTACTTAGGGTGACTTATTAGTCCGCTATGGCTGCCATAACAGAGCATCCCCAACTGGGTGTTTTAACAACAGATACTTATTTTTTCACAGTCCTAGGGGCTAAAGATCTAAGATCAAGGTGTCGGTAAGGTTAGATTCTCCTGAGGCCTCTATCCTTGGCTTCTATGGAGCTATCTTTATGCTCACAAGGTGTTCCCCCTCTATGCATGTCTGTGTCCGAATTTTCTTTTATTACAAAAATACTTATCATTGTGCATTAGGGCCCACCCTAATGACTTTATTTTAACTCAATCACTTCTTTAAACACCCTATCTCCAAATACAGTCACCTTATAAGGCACTGGGGGTTAGGACTTCAGCATTTGAATTTGGGAGGCACAGGTCAACCCACAGCAGGTGGGAAGCACTTGTAGAAGTCACCGTGCTGGTAGGCGATGCTGGGTCTTGGTTGGCTTCTGGGATCCCTGGGATGCCTTGAGGTGTATGTGTCCAGTCTGGCTGTTGGGCACTCTTTAAGCTCTAGTTATAGGATCCACATACCTTTCTGCTGGTGCCTGTCCCACCATGAGACACTGGGTCTGTGGACTCCCCTTCTCCGTTAACTTCTCCAGCCACAGGTTGCCTCAGTTCTCTTCTACAGGAGACACTCCAGGTGGCCTTTTGCCCTCTAGCCTAGTGGTTCCTTCAAGGCTACTGCCTCCCTGTGAGCAGGTGCTAGACCCTCTTTGATTTTAAATCCCCAAATTCGTCCGCTGATCTGTCATCTTCCTTTTGGAGTGAACTTTGGTTAATTCTGCTTCTTAACTCTCCTCCTCCAGTGCTTACTCTCTCACCTTGAAGAATTTCCCCCCCCCTTTATATGTAAGGGCAGGGGAGGGGAAGAGGGAATGAAGAAATGGTTCTCCCTAAATATATATCATTGTGTAATCTATTCTTTTATCTGGACCCTAACGTTAGAGTGAAAACTAAGGACTTGCTCGCCTTAGGTTTTGGTCCCTGGAAGATAGGGTAGTCTTGTGTCTTTCAAACTGAAAGGAGCGTCTTAGTTAAAAGGGTAGAATAGGTAAAAACATATCGTTTAATATTTCTGAAAGGCATTCCTCTACATAATGTCCATCAAAAATCTAGATCTAGTAATCAAGGGCTCTAGTGGGTCTTTTCAGCTCTCCTAATGAATTTAGGTCACTTATTATTTTTTTTAATTTAATCCTCACCTGAGGATATGCTTATTGATTTTTTTAAAGAGGCAGGGAGGGAGAAGAACATTGATGTAAAAGAGAAATATCCATGGGTTCCCTCCTGTATATGTCCCAACCGGGGATTGAAGCCTCAACCTAGCTACATGCCCTGACAGGGAATCAAACCCACTACCTTTCAGTGTACAGGACAGTCACACTGGCCAGGGCACCCTGCCACTTACTTTTTAAGGGCCATAGTTACTCATCTATAGAATCAAGAGGTTGGATAGATGACATCTGAAGACCTTCCCATTATTAAAATGATCTGCCTCTGTGAGGATACATTTGTTTACTTAGTCTTCTGAAGGGCCTCTGTCTATCCACACATTATAGCTCAAATGCCTTATGTTTTTTTAGTTTTTAATTTCCTGATTGTCTGTGGGGTTTTATGAATACTCATTTTCTTTGCCTGTTAGAACGACAAATGATTATAATTTTATACAACTTTTTAGGCAATTCCACTGCCCTCAAAATTTTTCATGACCTATCATTTAAGAAAAAAAATAATGATACATTATCAGTGCATGTAGCTCTGAGAGGTTTTCTCTCTGAGAGAGGCCATATAAATAAAACTACATGTGGTCAATAATTTCAAAATCAGCTCTAGAGAAGTCATATTTGAAAATAGTGCCTTCTTCAGTTACTTGTTTTGAATATCTTGGAGACCAGCCCTGCTTTTGTTGACAGTACTTCTGAGAATGTTGACATTCCAGCAGCAGCACCCATCAATTTGGGGGTAAGTGTTTGGAGTGTGGGACAGTATAGGAGATTGTAACTCACCCTCTACAAAATCTGCTGAACTGGTTTTACCTGATTCTAGTTCTTATGAAGTTTTGAAGGGAAAACCCAAGTGTCAGCCGAGAGCAAAATGTTAGGGTTGAACTATAAAGCCTTCAAAAACATATAGAATTATAATTAGTAATGATGAGTGAAATTCTAAATGGTTGAAAGCTCACTTTGTATAAGCGTGTTGAAACCTGACTTGATTTATGCCATTTTTCTCAAATGTACCCGGAAAACTTTACAATGTCAGATTTCTGTTGTCATGTCTACTGTTGGTGTTTGCTGGCCAAAGAGTTGGCAGATTTTCAATAAGAGGTTTGCCTGAGTCCAAACGTTGTTCCTAAGCATACAGTGGGAAAATGTAATGAGAATGTGGGTTGTGTTCTCCTGAGGGAGATAATAGAAAAATTAAACAGAAGCCACAACAGAAAGTTGACACTTTTTAAATTTGGTTTTATTAGTAAAAATAATAAAGGTTTGTCAATTTGGCCTTATTTTTTTCTTCACTGGAAAGCCTGGTCAGTTTTCCACTGTAAGGCTAATATGCTTGGCTACATCACTCCTCTATACTTCTGTCCCTACAGGTCCTTCTGTCCAGACCATATGCACCTCCCTCCATCTTCCATCATCTCTTTCTCTTTTCTTAGGGTGATTAAGGCTCATTCATCCTTCAAGATTGATTGGGGAAGTTGTTTCTGGAAAGTGATTGCTTTTCCAAACAGACTTTGTTGGTTTTTTTCACTGTTTTATGCCTATTTTGTAATGTGTGTCACATCATGCTATAATAGATGTCCTTTTTTAAAAATTTTGCCTTTCTTGCTCACCAGACTGAAAACTTATCAAAGGTAGAGCCATGTCATTTTCTGACTTTCCCATAGAGCATCTTGAACTTAATGCTCAAAGTGATGACTGAGTGAATTCCTTCTTTCCCAGGGATAGTTTGCATGTCTCACCAAGGACTAGTTCTGCATGTCAGTAGGAAAGTGGCGAAGTTCATTATGGTTCTGAGTAATTATAGTATTTCTTGCATAGTCTTAGAGCTGGAAGAGAAATAGAACAGTGACTGATGGTATACCAAATTTCATTCCTTTAAAGGTGTTCATGGGAGAAGAAACAGCCCAAGAGCACAATCCTTGAACTTGGCATAAACCACAACAAAGGAACACAATGCAGAAATAACTTTTACACCAAATCTATAAAATTCAGTTCAATTCTTCCTTCTGGAAGTAACTTTCAAGATCATCCAGTTTATTGCTTTTCACACACTTTTCCTTGGTAGACGTATGGAGATGGTTCAGGAGCCACCAAGATGGACTAAGTCTGACCAGAGGATGGGGATCTGGGGCCCCACGTACATTTTCACCAGAGGGGTCAGCCTTCATTAATGTATTTTGAATGTTAGCTCAAGCCTACCTACTTTTCAAAACCCAAGTAAAATTGGCTCAAGCCCACACCAAGTTAAAAGACCCTGGTCATTTAAAACCTATCAGTTATTTTTTAGAATTCCTGTCTCCTTCTCTTGGGTCTTGAGTATCTATATACTGTTTCTGACCTGCACATAACAGTAAGAGTCATTGATATATACACTTAAAATAACACAGAACCCAAGCATTTATGACTATAGTAGGTCTCTCCTCCTTTTTTCCTTCCCAGATTACCCTAGGAACACAAAAACTCTCTCTCTCTTTGCTTATGCTTGTCTGCAGCCAACATACAAACCTCTGTAGAGACCAAGGAAGCAGAGGATTTCCCAGCACTGGCCATAGTTTATTTCTCAATAAAACACTTTTCTCTATATAAAAAAATTCCAGTGTCAGATCTAAAGATAATGACATTTTCTTTGCTCATTATGTTAGCTTACAATTGGAATTCATATTGGGACTCAAGAGAAGGTTTCATTTGAGAAAGAGTTGCATGGCTTTAAGATTTCTTGCTTTAGGACTTTGGGTTGCAGGGATGTTTCAGTTGCAACGGATGTGCAAGGTACGGTAAAATAGTCATTCTCTAAATAGAATCGTTTTGTTGTCGATGTTCTATTTTATGTAAAAGACTACATCCATAAAATAAGGATTTCATCCATAAATGGGGATATGACATGGGGATATGAAATGGCTACTTATTCATGCCATTCTAATTAAATAACCAAGCCTCACTCACCTGAGGGCTCACGTATTAAGTCCATACCTAAGTTCTCTAGTTTTAGACATCTGCTAATGCAGCCCCTCAGGCACCAGGAAGGTTTTCTGTTATCTACTTGGAGGCAGTGTGTTCATACTCTTCGACTTAGCTTCCTGGAGGAAAGCTGCTTTCTTCAGACCCTGCAGGTGGGTTGCCACTTTCCCTGGTGCCCCGCTTGGGAGAGCTGGTTGACCTGGTGCCCTCTTCTGTCTGGCATAGAAGTTCTCTCCTCATGGTTGAATTTGGCCCTCAACACTTGTGAGGATCTATGATAGTTTGGAGAAACAGAGAGTGAGCCTGCTCTCTAATCCTGTCACATTTTGTCAGTTGAGCCAAGAAACCATAATAACAGTTAAAGATGCACAGTATTTCTTTAATCCCTACCCTCATTGGAGATATAAACTTTCTCATCCTGCTTGGGAGCAGACACAAAATTATTCCCTCAATTCTGCTTTTACTTCTTTCCCCCAGACTAGCTCTTAGTGCTGGATACAGGCTTGGGTGCGTGTGCACACACACTCGCGCACACACACACATGCACACACGCACGCCACTCTGCTCCTTTCTTCTTCAGTCTGAAAATAATACATACAGAGAGATTTCTGGAGTAGTCATTATCTGACTTGGCAAACTGATTCTAGATTAGCTTGGGCTGGGTGCAGCTAGGCCACCCTGTTGCATTTATATTTTTATAGCATGCTACCCTTTATATAGTACTTTAACATACTCAGTCCTCTTATTGACCCTAATAATTCCTGTTCTTACCAATCAGCAGTTTACAGATAAGAAAACCGAGGTGTAAAAAGGTGAAGAAGATTGCCAGGGTGACAGAAGGAGCTAATGATGTGTGATGTTTAATTTTATGTGTCCACTTGTCTGGCTAAAGGATGCCCAGATAACTGGTAAAACATTTCTGAGTGTATCTGTGAGGCTGTTTCTGGAAGAGATTAGCCTTTGAATACATCGAGTCTAGCCTAGATCGCCCTTGCCAAGGCTCTGGGCATCATCCAGCGTGTTGAGGGTCTGAATAAAACAGGAAGGCAGCGGGAGGGGAGATTATCTCTGCTTGAGCTAAGACATCCATCTCCTGCCCTTGGATGTTGGAGCCCAAGTCAGTGGTGACAGTGGGGTGGCCTTAACATAGAATGGTCTTTAAGGACTGGATTCATGCATGTGTATTCCTTTTCCCTTTTAGCCAAGTTTTCTTTTCCCTCTCCTCTCTTCTTCTCTCTGTTCTTTCTTTTTAGGTTTAGCCACTTAAAGCATGGTGGGAGAGAAGAGAAGGTGTAGAGGGAGGAGAATCATCTGCTGAACCTCAGGGTTCCCATGTCCCCTGAGTGTAGACTAGGCAGCCTTCGAGAACCATTATTTTGAGCCATGAAAGTTGGGCTATCTTAGTACATAATGAGTCCTTAGGGAGTGCTTTTAGGGGAGACCCAAGCTAGTAGTTTCCCTGTGGAGTTCCCTGTGGCTCATGGCCAACACGGTGGCTTATGGGGACTACTTCATTCCAGCTACCCTGAGCTCACTGGGAGCAGGCACTGTTTCACAGATTTCCCGCAGTGCCTTGCACAGTGCTGGGCAAAATAATTTGCTGCTAAGTTAATGGAATTTAAAAATAAAGGATGAGAGTGAGTAATGTTCAGACTCTACATGCTTGGGAGAGTAAGAATACATGGCAGTGAAAATTAAATAAATACATCTTTTTCATTTATCGCTGATACTGCCTAGGCTATAAGTTCACAGGGGGAAAAAGGTATAGCATAAAGGCCTTAGGGAGAGAAAAGTTATTTCAATGTATAATGTTTAAATAAAACAAAATAGGGTGATGTATAAGAAATATTGTCATCTCTTAGAAAAAATTCATACAGAAAACGGATACAGTATACTTCCTATTACTTGTTTTAAGTCAAATGGTTCTTTTTAGGAAGCACATCTGATGAGCAAAAAATACATTGGCCAAGTTCAGCTCTCAGATTCCCACGTATTGTCCTAATGCTTATGTGACACATGGGGCAATTTTTTACTTCTCATTTTGATTTTTCATATAAATAATGCCTATTTCAATAAAATAATATATGCTCACTCATTATAAAGAAATTCAAACCATATAGAATAGTAGAAGGGGGAAAAAATCGAAAGGGCTGCTTACTTTTTCACAGTCCACATTTTTCCCAGTGGCAGACTGTAGTGAGAATTTAGACAAGTTTGTAGTCTTTTGCCAGGGTTGCTTCTGGGAGCGAAACCGCCAGCGCGGGGCCCACGGCAGGCCGCCTGCCCAGTTAGAAGCCTCGTTTCTGCCCTCGGCTCCGCTCCGGCGCTTTGTGGCTTTCATTGTTCTCAGTCCCTTACTTGGTTGAGGTTTGTGAAGTTTTTTTCATTTTCTTTCTCTCTTCATTTAAAAACTATTTTTGTTCATTTTATTAGTGTGTGGGGGGGGCATGCTTTTATGTCATCTCGTAACTCTGCTAGTAACCCCAAAACTAATGTTTGGTTTTATAAAGCTAAAATGTGAGGTGGCTTAATATTTCCAAAGAATGTTGACCTTGCGTCCTGTCTTTTCAGGGCTTGAGGTTGGTATGAAATAATTGGGCAAGTAAAGGAAAAAGATTCCATTTTCTTTCCATCTAACACTGGTCAGTTGGAAGAGCACAGAGTTCATCAAAACAGTCTTCGAGTGCAGTTATCACCTTGGGAAGTAATTAGCTTTCAGAGTTCAACCAATACACGCAGCATATTCATAAATAGTTTCACTAGCTACCTTCCAGGGGCTGGAGCGAATGTGCAGCCATGGCGACGGGCTGCCCGGATCTCCCTCGAGTGAAGGACTGATGGCCTCTGCTCCTGGGAGTCCTGCCATCAGCTGCTTTCAGCTTTCATCCCCTTCTAGAATTGCCTCACCTGCAGAGAACCACCAAAGTCACACCCCTCTCCTCCAGCGGCCACATCCTTTGGCTGAG
Source organism: Miniopterus natalensis (assembly GCF_054644295.1). Classification (NCBI taxonomy): domain Eukaryota; kingdom Metazoa; phylum Chordata; class Mammalia; order Chiroptera; family Miniopteridae; genus Miniopterus; species Miniopterus natalensis. The sequence goes on from NC_142084.1 coordinate 28,497,003, forward strand.
CTATAAAGGAAAAGAAATGCTTAGGCATTTTGACCCAGCCAGCACCCACTCTCTCTGTCCCACTGTGTAGCAGCATATAACATGCAAAGGCAGAAGTGAAGGAGATGTTGGGGAAGGGAGCCAGGCCTGGATGGAACTGTGTCTGGGTGCCATCTACCTGCGTGGCTGCCGATGATTCATCAGGGTGGCAGCCCTGCTCTCCTGCGGAACAGTATTTCAGAAAGAGCAAATTAAATGGGTCTGAGTCATTAATCTTAAAGGGCACTCGACTCTTAAAAGGTGGAAATTTCAGCCTGACGATGAATTGATTTATGAAGAAAACCTGTTAGCATTCAGCAAAATTCTTGTTGACCTATTATTTGGAAGTCAGTTAGACCTACATAAAGAAGCATAAATAATTGGGGGTAATGGATATCTCAAGCAACTTGGCTACACATATCTGTGTATGTTGGTCATAATTTTATTGCTTTTAGCTTGAAGCCATTATAAGTGCATGGTGATTATATTAGTGAGGTCATGGAATTTTTTTTCATTCTTCCTCTTTTACTCATTAAAATAAACTGACTACAAATAAAGAAGAAAAGCTTAAAACTAAGAAGTGCAGTATGGGTACAGTGCAGTACTAGCTGTGCGGCGACACTGGAGTCATGCAGTATGTGTCATGTCTGTTCTTCACTGAGCTTGACTTAGATGGGGACTTATTCGTGGGTTTTTAAATAAAGGAATGAAGAACATAGACGCAGGCCTGTTGGCTTATGGATACATTATAGAGTATTGTATTTTTAACTGTATTCTGTCTCATAAGAAAATGTATAAACCAGATGGAAAATACTGGCTGCTAAGTAATATTTGACAAAATTTAGCTGTCAAATGAGTAGGATATTTTTCTGGAGATCTAGCTCAAATTATGTATGTAAATAAACCAGGGACAGAAAAGAGACTAAAAGTAGCAGGAAGGTAAAAATATTTTTGAGTGTGTGTGTGTATATGTGTGTGATATATATATACACATATACACAAATGATACAAAAATCAGCAAGGAGTATTCTCACTTTAGCACTAGCAAAGAACTAAAATCAGAAAGAAGAACAATAACCCTTGTTCAATGATGATTCAACAGACTGCAGATAACTTTCTACAATGCACTTGGGAATTTATAGACAGAAAATCGTTTCAATTATTTTCTGAATGAAGTCCCATGCGAGCTCAGCCAGGGCAAGGGAAGAATCTAAAATTTCACTGAGTATTGTCCCCCAAAGCTTAAGAATCCATCAGATATAAAGTGTTCTACATATCGTACCCTTATATATTTCATTTATTTTATTTACACTTGAAAAAATCTGGTTATCCACAGAGATAAAATAAAAACTAAGGTGGTATTACCACTTTAGAAATTTTGTTTGTTACATTTTGTTTGGGTTTCCAACAATAGCATTTATTTTTTTCAAATAACCATAGGCTACACAATATATTAAATAATAAATGTCCTGATAATAACATTAATTTATAAAAATCACATAAGAAACTTAATTTACATTACCTGTCAGTTCAACACTAGGTGTAATAAAAAGCAAAAAGAAGATACAATACAATTGCTAACATGGATAGTTTTGCACTAACATAGAATTAAATATTGAGATTATATTTTAGGTCAACGAATGAGAAAGTGATATAGGACTCAAATAATTAAAATAAGGGAAAGTAATTGCTTGCTAACAATATATAAAAGTTTTATTTTAATCATATCACTTCGTTGCTTAAAATCACTCCGTAGCTTCTTAATGCTTATGGGCATTTAAGTGCCTCCTTAATATGTTCCCAATCTAAACTTCTAAATTTACCTTCCTCCATTTTGATTCTTCTCTTGTGTTATACTTGTCTCCTTGTGTTTCCCCCCAAATTTGCCCAGGATCATCTCATCTCCATACCTGTTTTTCTTTTCTTTTTTTTCCCCCTCTTCTTTTGGCAAGAAAGTCTTCTGCCACCTCCCACCCAGAGCACATTTCCCCCCCTCCAGATGGTTGACAGGGTGAAGGAAACATTATCTCACTACACATCCCAGAATTCATCTGAGGAAGATAACTGTCTTTGTATAGAAACAAGCAAACAAACTTTATGGAAATGAATCCAAGATCTAAACTACTATGATCAAGAGTAAAAACAGCAAGAGGGGGAGAGGAGGGAGGAATCTGCATGTGAGTGGCAGTGGTGCTGGGGGTGTGGCAGGTGTGGTGGTGACGGAAAAGAGAAAATAAATGGATGAGCAACTTGGTAGATTTGCTTTGGAAATTTGAGGAGCCAGAATATATGATATTCTAGTTTATATGATATTCTAGTTTAGAATATCACAGTGTTTCTATGATACTTTAATCTCTAAAATTTTTGGTTAGATTCTGCTACACACAAAAGGCCTTTTGAGTTTTTTTTAAATAGAAGAAAGAGTATAAAGTCCACATTTTAAAAATGCCAGTGAGGATATGAGTGAAGAGACTTAAGATTTAGGGCAAAAAATAAAAATTCATAGAGAGTAGGAAATGGGAGCAAGAAGTGGCTAGAGAAATGTCTTTTTTGTAGGATTTAGCAGAATTTTCACGGCTGGCATGGACTTTCCACAAGACATAAAGTGAGGTGTTGCTCAGTCTTACTGTAGGGCACCCAACCATCTAGGTTTGCTCCACACTGAGGGCTTCCCTTGGATGGGGACAGTCAGTGCTGAAACTAGAAAGTCCCAGGCAAACTGCAATGAGTTGCCCAATCCCACAAAGGACAGAAAGACAGTCACTGGCATTCCTGTGCCACAAGCCCTCTCTCTGGCACACATATGGCACCTAACACACAACCTTTGGAATTCTTAGTTATCATTCTCTTTGTAAAATTTATGATGAAATGGTAACAAAACCTTTGGGGATTTAAAAAGAAAACCCACACACCTAATCTGAAATCTAAGTCTGCTCCCCCCAATAATTACCTAAAGAAACTGCATCCTTAGTAATTATCCTAATAATTTATTCAGTGCATTTATGTCTTTCTTCTTTTGGAGTTACCTTGAGATCTTTGGATCTCACTTTGCCCCCTTCCTCTAAAGGACATTTATCAATGTCTAGAAAAATGTGTGATTGTCACAACTTTTGTGTGTGTGTGTGTGTGAATCTAGTTAGCAGAGGCTAGGAATGCTGATAAAAACCCTAGAACGTACAAGACAGCCACCTTTCACCCCCCAAAAAGAATTATCTGGCCCGAAATATCAGTGATACTCAGGTTGAGATACCCTGATTTAGATCCCGAATTGTACTTTTGTATCATGGCGTTGGCAAATACTTGGCTTGACATGAGGATTTGATTGTTGAAAACCACCAAAATCATTTGAGCAGAAGTGGCACTGTGCGAGTCTGTTTTAAAAAGCACCCTTTCCATGCCCAGCACAGGTAAAATAACTTAAAACATCAAAGGAGTATCCATAAACAAGATAAAAATCTTTATGGACCAGAACTGGAATAGAAACACACAGCTGTAGGCTGGACTTGCTGGGATCTGGCTCCCAAAGCAAACACAGGCAGCCAGAGTTCAATCCTGCAGGGAGACAGGACCCAGAATGCCCCATGCCTGGCAGGGGACTAGAGTCAGGCTCAGCTCCCAAAAGCAGTGAAGCAGTGGTGGTTGTCACATCCCATGAGAAAGAGACAAAACTTCTTACTGCTCCTCAGAGCTATCACTGTAGTATAATATCTATATTAGTCAGGGAGCCTCGATGGTGCTGCAGACAAGCAGCTTCAAAATCTACACGTCAAAATAAATGAAAGCTGTTTCTTGCTCAACTCCATAGGTTGAGGAGTGTGTTCATTGCAGTCTGTGCTCACTCTAGACTTAGGCCACCACCTTTACACGTGCTGACATCCAGGTCCAGAGAAAAGGAGCTCCCAAGGGCTTCCCATCAGCGCTGTATGTTCTGGCCAGGTTGGGAAACATATCACTTCAAGCCAGAAGTTCCTTCCCAACACTAGTCCTGTGGCCGCAGGAAGTACAAGTCTGTCATGTGCCTGGAAAGAGGGTTAACTGCACCAAATGAGCCACAAGCATGTAGGCTGAGACCCAGGAGCTCCACTGGGCTTTCTTGTTCAGCAACCAGATCTCTGATAACTCCAAGTGTAATACAGGCTAGAAGCTCAGAGCTGTCAGTGTGTGATCTGGGTGTGATAAGAGGGCTGTTGGAAGAAACCGACTACATATAATTAAACAAGCGTGGAAGAGCGAAGGAAGAGAAAGAGATGTCCCCCACTTAAGGTCAGCCTGCGGCCTGTAACCTAACGGCACCCAAGGCAACTCAGCAGTGTTGCCGGTTCTCTTTGTTCCCGACGCGCGTGGATTTGACAGCCCTGCCCTCAGCGTTAGGGCTGCAATGTGAGAAGCAACGCGTTTGAATTCCAGGCTGAGGCCTGGAAGAGCTGGCGTATGATCCTCCTTGTTCCCTCCTTTCCACCTTAGAAACAGGCGTATTCCCAATAGTAAAAGGTCCAATAGCCTGGTGTCCGAGTGACGTCCCTTGGTCCCCCTGTTGACCTGAGATGGACATGTAGCTTATGTGAGGCATCTACCTATAGTGTCTTAATCCACTCAGGTTTTGATGTTATGCAGCAAACGTTATCTTATCCTGACCGATACAGTAATTGTTCAAGGAATATTTACCGAATGCTTAGGAAGTCTTGGATGTGATGAGTGTTAAGCTGGACTTTTAAAAGAGTGTAGGGTAAGAATTGGTGAAGATTATGCCCTGCCGTGTGGCTCAGTTGGTGGAGTGTTGTTCCATGAACGATTCCTGGTCAGGGCACATGCCTGGGTTGCAGGTTCGATCCCCAGTGTGGGGTGTGCAGGAGGCAGCCAATCCACCTCATCTATGTTTCCGTTTCTCTCCCCCCTTTCTTCCCTTCTCTCTAAAAAAAATCAATGAAAACATATTTTTAAAAAATTGGTGAAGATTATGGTACTAGCAGAGGTAGAGGGCTAGCATGTTGTATCGATGGGATAGAACAGACACAGGTGTGCCTGTGAAGAGCAGCTGGAAAGAAAATTTCATGGGGAAGCAATCAGACGTACATTACAACAGGTAGGGGGGCTCGGTTAATGAGGAAATCTTGGTTCTAGTTTGAAAAATCCAAATTTTGCCTCCCTGAGGATAATTGAAGTTATTTTAAAGGTGAAGTACACAGTGCACGCTAGTTATTTTCAATGATGATTAATCTAGGAGTCATAATTAGGATGATTTAGGATAGGGAGAAGTAGACTAAGAAACTCTTACGATAAGGTAAATATGAAATAGAGAGCATAGTTTGGTTATTGATAGTGGGAATGGAATGAACTTGAGAGTGATTGATAAAAGGGAGTATTGAGGGAAGATTTTGATTAGTACATGAAAGAGGGATTGGAGGGGAGCATATTTAAGAAAATAAATCAAGGTTGGAATCAACGTCACATGCCTGAGAGATAAGGTAAGCTTGGTCCGCAAGAGAAGATGGTAGATTTTAGGTGTTGAGGGAAGACTCAGTGATACTTGGAACACAGTTATAATTCTCGTAATAATGGCTCATGTGGGAGGTTAGTGCTGGTGATGCTGATTTACTTACAAGCATCCCATCTATTCCTTTGGCTTGGTGCATACTCACTAGACATAAAGCAAAAATTGTAGTGAGTTGCTTACGTGATACTCAGCAAAAGTCAGAGCAATGCCAAGTTTGCAATTATGTTGTTAGATTTATTATTGACAGGCTTTAAAGTTTTAGGACAAAGAAAATGGCTACTACACAGATAAAGAAGAAAAGAGTTTGCCAAAATATATGGATATTTTACAACTTATACTTTAGACTTGCTCCTTTTACCCAGCTTTAAGGAGCTTAACTTCCAGCTACAGAATTGGCTTCAAGCTGATCTGAAGAACAAATAAGAACTTGCTCTGGGAGATAATCTTTTTTTATTAGCTCCTTTAAAGGTCTTGGGTTATATATGTGCATTGGAAGTCTAGTCATTGTAGTTGCTGCTTTTGAAAGCTTTGATCTTTTTATTATTCAAGGCTAGATTTATTGTCATTATGAATATCCAGAAATAGTCTGTGCTTAAGTGAATTTATGTTTGAGTTCAGAAATGCTAAAAAGATGGGTATTTTCTTCTTGGGTCATGGCATTTTATGATCACTGTTGCTATGGTTAGAAGCTCAAAACCAGTGTTAGCTTTATATAAAATCCTTAATGCAAAATAGTATGATGCTAAAAGTGCTTCATGTGAATTTGAAAGCATGGAGCTAATTAAGAAGCAAGCAATGAATTCATACATATTTTGTTGCGTTAACAAAGGAACTAGCATATATATGTTCTATACATATACACACACATATATATCTACAAACAATATATGGTAATCAATGTTAAAATATTTTTTACTATTTTCATAATTTTTTGGATCAAAACATAAAGCAATTTTCACATTAAGGTGTGAAGAATCTTGACAAGTGCTGTGCTATCATATAAAGGAGAAAATAAATGTTGCAAATACCATTTAAGCTGAATTATTTACAGTTTAATAATGTGCCCATGATTGAATGTATATTACTTTTGCTTTGGGGGAAAAAGGTATTTCTGACAGAATTATAATTAGTGAAGAAGAAATATATAAGCTATAAAATCTAAAAACTAAGTAAACTATTCATGATTTAAGTATTCAGGCTCCTAATTCAAACATTGGCTGGGTTTTCTACACATATTAAATTATACAACAATCTCCAACAATGTTTCTACCTATTGAGAAAGTCTCTAAATAGTGGAAACTTCTTGAAGATTGCACATCCCCCTGCAAATTTTCTAACAAGTTTATAATTAGCCATCAGGACAAAGAAATGCTGTTAGATCCAGATCAGACTCTGTTCCTCCTGCTTTCACACAGTCTGGGATTCGGTTTGGGGACTTTTAAACTATTAAGAAACAAGTGCTTAAGCCACATCTGAAAGCAGATGCTTGGGGAACTGGTAGCCGATTTCTCATCCTATGTGGGAGAATTCTTTGTGTGTGACATAGAAGCAGAAACAGGCCAAATGATCTCAAAACAACATCACTGGAACATTTTCACTTCATGAAACACATATTTCCAAAGGGAGATCCTGAACACTGTGGAATTTGTTTTTCTCCCTTTATGGGGCAAAGAAAATGTTTTCTTTTTTCTTCTGCGCCACCCCCCCCCTTAATATTTAAAAAAAAAAACAACTGAAAAGAAGTCATGCATGTTTTCTGAGTAGCATCATTTCTCTGCTAGCTAAGACAATCTGAAGTTCTCCATGGCCAGACTACAGAGAGAGCAGTATTGAGGTTATATTTCAGGTATACTCATGATGTAGGCTTCACTTTGGCCAAGAAAAGAACTTAAAGAACTTTATGCCAAGATGAATTACTGTGAAAGTCAAGAATCTGGCTGCCTGCTTAACAAGAGTCCCCATTTTGAATCGTGAAAGCAATAGAGAACTTTGTCAAAACAAGACAGAAGGGCCAGTCCTGCTTTCTGTTGCTAACCTAAAAGCCTGAATATTTAGATGCAGAGCACCCTTGGCTGCTGCTAGCTGCCTGTGATGACTGGATAGAAATTGCCAGGACTCAAATCTTATAAATGTAGAACAAAGATGATCACTTCTTGGTCATAATTTACCAAGTGCATAGCGCTTTTATGGCACTGTTCTGACTAGTTTAAAATGTTAACTCTTAACAACCCCGTGAGACAGGTAACCTATAATCTCCGTTTTGGAAAGAGTTAAGTAGCCTGCTTAGGTCACATTGGGAACTGGCCAAGGTGATGGCTGAACGTGGCAGCCCAGCTCCCCTGTCCGCACTGAGCCGTTGTGCTGCTGCCTCTGGGAGGGAAGCTGAGCCGGTCAGCAGCAGCTGCATTTGTTAGGGTCCCTACTGCATGGACCACCTTTGAAAGCTGACACTTTCCTCGTTAGTTTTGTACAGTATAAGGAAAAAATGCTGTCAAATGGTATAGCTTTTTATTTGTAACCAGTGGAAAAGAGAATGGCTGTCGGTTTTCATGGTTAATAAAGGTCACTGAGAATGTACTGAGAATTCATTATTCTGGGGTATTTGCGGAAAGAAGTACTGACTCTACGGAGAAAAGTCACTTCTGATGTGTTAAATCTGGAAATTATAGAATTGTTGAAGATAAAATAAATTCTGAAGAAAGTTTATTATCTTGGGTTCATCTGGACAGAATTTTATCTGTAACTGTTTAGGGGCCAGAGGGAAAGATTTCTGATTGCCTTACATATTACCACACATACATCACATACTGTACATACATACCCGCTGACACATAGTCACTTGTACAGCTAACGTAATGCAATGTCTTCCATTTAATTCTTATGGGAGAATTTTGTGACAGAAACTTCATCTCATGACTATTACATTGACTGGTGTGGTTCCAGGGACTATAGAGTCTGATTCCATGCGGCTCTTGGATCTTTACTGGCAAACAGCATGATTTTCAGCCTGGCTGAATATTCCATTCCCTTACCAGTCATGTTATCTATGAAGCCATGGACTGAACTGTTTCATAAATATCTCTGGATTGAGCAACGATTTATTTACATGGAAGCAATTATGAACCTGCTAGCTCATGGAAATGGCCTCAGGCATCAGGTGAATGATATCTGCATAATTCTGCATTACAAGTCCAGTGAGCTAACAGTGCCCAAGTATATATACTGTTCAACAAATGTGAGTCATATTTTTTAAGGGGCAGAGTCCCTGTTCTCACTCAGTGCAACTTCTCAAAAGTAGGGGTGGAGCAGGAAAAAATCCTGTTAGTTCCCTTTCGAACTGAACCAACGAAAGGGTAGGACATAGATGAACCAAATTCTGAAAGTTGTTTTCCTAGGATATATGAAACACGTTTATTTCAGAATATTCAAAATAAACTGTAGGGCAAAAAAGTGTCTACAGATGACACAAATGTGATCCAGAAATACTTAGTGTGAAAATTGAAATCATAATTCTGCAATAAATGAGTGTACCTCATCTCCCATGGAGGAAGGTGTGGGAGGGGCGGTTACAAGGAGGAGGAGTGGATAGGTGTGGTCATGCAGGAAAGGAAACTTTTCTGCTTAGTTCTCAATGGGGAAGTTATCCTGATGCAAAAACACTCATCACAGCATCTTGGAATAACACAGAAGCAGTTGCTGAATCGAGTTAAAGCCCTAAAATTAGAGAAAGATGGAACACTTGAAGACCACACAAGAAGTTCTATGGTTACAAATATTTAGTGACAGGCATTTTGCAGCAAAAATTAAAAGAAGCCACTCCCTGCCCACCCTTAAGAATAGAATTAATAAAATCTGTTATTAATATGCACAAATGAAAAACTTGTGGAGCTTAAGAAAATGAAGAAACCTGCCCAGAGATCATTCACCTAGCAACTTAGGGGGCGGGGGAAGAGAAAGGAGAAAGACTTCATTTTCTTTTACTAACAATGAAATTGGGAATTAGAACTGCAGGGCATGTTATCTGATATTTGTGATTTATCATTTTTCTTCTGTCAACTGTGCAGTAAAATCCACATAGTTCTCTTTTCGTTGTGCGGAATCTTTTTCAGTGTGCTGCTCAGGGGCCAGACAATATTCAGGTGGCACACTCAAGGGATAAAGAAGAGAGTTTCATAAAGGGACTATTTACAAAGTGTAGTAAGGCCTAGGGGAAACCGGCACGGAGTGGGTGGGCACCCCGGTGCCAGTACCAGACCCACTGAGGAGATGCAGGGGAGAGTGGCTGCCCAGCAGGAGGTGTGGCTCTAATTAGAGAAAATCTGCTGCTGCCTGACCAAGGAGATGGAGAGAGGTAGCCAGAGGAATAAGTATTCAGCACGTCTCTTGCATGGGCCTCCTCGTGTGTAAACCCAGCTGAGGGAAAGGGAACTGGGTGACAGTGAATAGAAGAGAGTCCCCAGCACTAGAACAGGATGGAGAAGGTGGAGAGCACATCTGGAGGGGACAAAGGAGCATCTTGGGAACACTCAGGAAGCATTTTTGTCATTGTCAATCTTGAACTAAAACAGGGTAGGTGGGGGAAACCCAGAGGGGTCAAGAGTCTGGGACTCAGAACTTGTAAATGCAGTCACCAGCAACTTGGATAGAAAACCTGCTTTAACAAGGCATTTTTTCCTAGGTGTACCTCAGCGTTCAAGGGCATTTTCTATGCCCTGAAAAATCAGAATTCTGCCTTCATATTCTGGGGGGGGGAAACTTACAGTTCTGAGATTTTTTTTTATTTTTATTTTTTACTTTGATTATGTTACCAGAGAAAAACATGCCTTGTCTCCCCAGGTTGCTGTTGCAGGTGGAGTCCTCGCAATACTCTGAGAAAAGGAATTTTCCAAGACTCCCACAGAACAAGTGATTTTTATTTGTGTGAAATTAAACCCCTGCTTTTCCAAAGTCCCATTTCCCTTAGTCTAGTCGTAGAAGTGTAGCTGGGGTTTCAGTAGGGCTAAAATCAGAGTCAGTTTCCAGAGTTTGCATGTTGGAGCAGGGTCCAGTCAGTTCAGCATCAGGCCAGTTACAGTCCATTAGTCCATTCATTGCTTTGGGGTCCACATGGCTGTGGGCCACACAGGAGAATGCAAGAAAGCGGGACCAAAAGGGCCCCGCAGCCAGGCGTTAAGTGCAACAAGCCGCGAGAGAACGTTTTTGTGCAGGGGATTATATACTCCCGAATGTTTCTTGCCCTTGCAAGAAACCCGAGTCTAGAGTCAGAACAAGAAGGGGGGGAGGAATCCTTTCACGTTTCATGTTGAAATTTCTCACTTCTCCAAGTGGCTGATGAAATGCCCCTTCCATGTCTACAGTAAGACTGACTGACAGGACCAACATAGGAATTCTGGCCAATGACCCCTGTTCACAGGTGTGACTGACAGCAAGCACCTTCCCTGTGTCACCTCAGCTTTACTGGGCATGGGTATATCTTTCCTACGTGGTACCCTCCCCCAGTGTTTTGTAGGGAACTTGCCTATAATGTGTGGCCTTCCCTTTGCGCCTTTTCTGTTATTAATAACTGGTTAATTACAATAATATCATTCAGTATAGAAAAACATTAATTTGCTTAAAAAAATGCACATGTCTGAGCCAAAAGAATCCCTCACTAAACTGTCAGGCATAAGAGAAGTTAGAGTGAAGGAAGGTATCATTTTATATTATTATGAAATAATCTCTGAGGCCCGACAGATACCCACACATATATTTTTATGCAGAATAATTAATGGGGTTCTCTGCTTAAAAGAAAACTACTTGGAAAGTACAATCTGTTCATTGTTAAAATCCTTTTTAAAGGTAAAATGTGTCAAAAAGCTCTGTCTGAAGAACAGGAACACCAGATATCCACTGTCTCGAAGAAACATCCTTTTACATTTGTAAAGACTGTGTTAATGCATCAGCATTTTTCAAAGGACAGAAAACGTCCTGAGAATTCCTATGTTGGTCCTGTCAGTCAGTCTTACTGTAGACATGGAAGGGGCATTTCATCAGGCACTTGGAGAAGTGAGAAATTTCAACATGAAACGTGAAAGGATTCCTCCCCCCTTCTTGTTCTGACTCTAGACTCGGCGGGTCCCTGCCGATGAGACGGTTTGTCCTGCATCTTCTGGGCGTTCAGCACCCTCAGGCGGGCCCTGGCTGTCGGGTGGTGCTCACCTCCCACCAGGGGAGCACCTGGACCGCGTGTGTCCCGTCCTTTTGCTTTCTCAGCGGCTCCCTTAGCAGCCTGCTCCCTAGCCCCGTTGAAGCAGAGTGGCCATCAGCAGCAAAGTGCAGAACTTACTTGTGTCAAGGCACACCTGGCACAATTTTAGGTCTTACAGCCTGAGCCCTTGCAGAAAGAGGTTGAAAACAATGACTTTTTTTCTGGAATGAATAACGTTTCAGGTGTTTGCCTTCCACCCTTCCCCTAAAGAAATCCTTTTGTTGGATAGGTAGCGCAGCCCTGCCCTGGCTCTCCCACTGCTGTTTCTGTGCCCTTCCTTGTTTCACTGCCCTGAGTATATTTTTGCTGCAGCCGTTAAGTTCTTGCTTTCTTTTCTACACTTTGTCTCTTGATTGAAATCTTTCCCTCAAGAAGACAAGCACCGAGGTCTTCCTGTCTCCCCGGGAACAGTTTCATTGGTCGCCTCGTGTGCAGGGCCGTCTCAGCCATGTTATCTAGATGCAGGCCGAGTTACTTTTCATGCATGAAATGTGTATAGTTACATGAAAATGTTACCTAATTTAACTAGAAATATCCTCAGATGCCTGAATTGACGCCAGATCAGAGTGCCATGAAAGTTTACTTCTTAGACTACACTCAGTTTTAAGGAAATTAGTATGAATTATGTATTGATATGTAGTTGCAATAGAAAAAATGATAATTATAATACTAAAAGTGGGAACTCTTGAGGTCCTTCTTTTCCCAAGACCTGAGAAGAATCACCTGTAATCTGTCTCCCCTTTCTCTTCAAGGAAGTGAGGATGTTGCTCAGACATGTGTTGCAGGTGGACCTCAGAGCAACGCCTGCAAGTTATGATTCCAAACCACACATGTTCCCGACCACGCAGCCTCCGTGGGGCACTGGAGCCTGCAGCTGTCACTGCTCAGCTCCCCCCCGTCCCAGCTTCCCCACAGTATAGCTTAGAACACACGTGCTGTGAAGAGCAAAGCTCTGACTACTTTAGACACAGCAGCTTTCCATAAAAGGCATCTGCTGATGTCATCCACGACAGCTTTATTTATGTGGACAGGCAGTGTAACTAGAAAACACAGAGATGGGAGCAAGGCATGCCCGTGGAAAGCCATCTGCCCTTTGGGTTTAGAAAAATGTGGCACCGGCAGGCAAGCCTGTGTGTGATGAGGACAGGAAGTTCATTAGCAAATCAAACCCTAGATCCTGTGTAAAGCATTTACGACAGCCAGTAAAGTCTTTGGTGTTTTTTCTATGACGATATATAGCTTTCATCTTGACTCAAGGTCTCACGATTAGTGAGTAGTAATACCAAGGGTCAGGCCTCCTGTCCCTCTTTCAAAGACCCTTCTGCTAGCCTCAGTACCATTCTATTTACATGTTGCCTAAGAGATAGCAAATACTTTAAAATGCAAATCAAATTCTTTAGGATCTGAAAGTGTAAGCAAGCCCAAGAAGAGTACTGGGGAACTTGGAGGAGGGCTCTGCTCCTTTGGAATGTCTCACCTTCGTCCTTCTGGTCTGATAAACCAAGGACTCCTCTCTCTTCCTTGAAGAGAATGGCATCTGGTTATTCCTGAGGCTGCCATAAAGTAATGATGTGTTTAAGAGAGAGAATTGACAATGGAGATTATTCAGTGTGTCACAGGCAGAAAGAGAAGGAAGCAAAAGATGCAGTTAAATGCTCTGTCAATTAAGGTAAGTTTTTGAGAACTTGGATGTGTGAAATTTAAAATTTAAGCAGAGAATCAGCAAATATATGTATGTCTTTTTGGTATTATTCTACTCATTTAGGCTTGAGGAAGCTATTTTTTTCTTAAGAAATTTTTATTTTTGGTGTAACAAATGCTTTAAGTCCTAAATATAGTAGAAAAAGCAAACCTCAATTTTAACTTCAATAATAATTTTAACAAACAGCATTTTTTTAAATGCCACATTGTATCTTAATTTAGTACACAACACTGGAAATGCACTTTTTTATATAATGTTTCATATTCTAAAAGGCTTAAGCTTACTAAGAGAATAGTAACAGTCTCTGTTCTAAATGAGAGGCCAGGAAACAACACGAATACTATTATGGTGATGATAACTGTATTTATTGATTGAACTATTGGCTCCCTCTCAATGGAGTCTCCTTTAGTCTGCAGAGCTCATCTTATTGGCCAAAACATGTTGCTTTACTTTTCTCTAGGAATTGTTTCAGCTTGCTTAGCCTACCCCGTGCTTAGCACATATTTCAGATTGCCCATGTGGGAATATATGTAGACAACACCCTGATTTCTTGATTTTTGTGTGTGTGTGTTAGCCCTCACCTGAAGATATTTTTTCCATTGATTTTTAGAGAGAGTAGAAGGGAGAGAGGGAAGGGGAGAGAGAAAAACATCATTGTGAGAGAGAAACATCAATTGGTTGCTTCCCACAAGCACCTGACCAGACTGGGGATTGAACCTGCAACCGAGGCACATGCCCTTGACCGGGAATCAAACCCTCAAACCTTCAGTCTGCGGGCTGACCCTCCAGCCAAACTGGCCATGGCAACAACACCCTGATTTTTAAAAGCTTTTTAACTAGGGTATAACTCTGCAGGGGATGAAAGTTTTGCCACCCTAAAACTGTGTTTTGGATTATTGATTTTAAACTGTTCTTAAGGAACAAAAACTCAGAAGTGATGTTTGACCCTCCCCCTTCCTTGCCCAAGAGATTCATTGGAAAGATTTCCTGGAAGGAAATCTTAGCATACTCACCTTAGCCTCATTTGAATTAAGTATGGTAGATAAGAGGGCTTCAAGCTGCGGCCTGTTACCTGGATCAGTCTGTGTCCCATTGTTTCTGGGTTGCCTAGCAAGAATTTCCCTGCTGTGTGTGTTCAGCTTTTCCTCAACTACCTGTAAATGGCCTGTTTTCTTTGAAATCTTAGACCCCTGCCCACTTTTTCCTTTGTCCATAATGACTTATAAACCTCAACTGTCCAATGCATTTTGGGATCTCATATCTTATGATACCTCCTGGCATATGCATCTGTAATAAACTTTAGACATTTTCTCCTGTTAATCTGTCTCTGTTGATTTGATTGTTAGCCCAGCTAGAACTTAGAATGTGAGAGGAAAATTATATTTTTAGCCCCCACAACTCATATATAGTAAAGTGTGCAACTCATAAGTGGACCACTTTATGAATTGTTACAACCATGTAATCACCACCCATAGAAACTACCAAAACTCCAGAAAGCTCCATTGTCAATGGACAGGAGCGTGCCTCGTCTCCACCATTGCTGATTGGGGTACCGCTGGTTTAAGCATTTCTGGAGGCCCCCACAGGAGGATGAGCTGTGGTAGAAAGCTTTATTTTCATGGAATTACACCCCTGGTTTTCCAAAGTCCCATTTCCCTTAGTCCAGTCAGAGAAGAAGCATAGCTAGCTGTGTATGTTCTGCTCTTCCTCAGCTACCTGTAAAACACCCATTTTCACTTCTGAAATCTAATAACCGCATCTCTTCTTTGTCAAAAAAATGTCTTATATACCCAATGCTGCTTTCTGTCTTTGGAATTTTCATGCTTATGTGAATTTCCCATGCACATGTATTAAAAGTATGATTTTTTTCCCCCCTGTTAATTTGTCTCTGTGAAGTTGAGGACTAGCCCAGCCAGAAGAATTTAGAAGGTGGGAGGAAAAGTATTAATATTCTTTTAGTCTGCATGTTTTTGTTAGCAGCGGAGTTCTTGGGGTGCTGCAAAGAAAAGAATTTCCCGAGGCCCCCATGGGAGGATGGGGCTTCCTGTTCATGGATAGCTATATTGATGATGTAAAATTAAGGGGGTTCCCCTTCAAGGTCCCATCTCTGTCTGTCCCACCGTGGAAGAAGTCAAATCTTGTCTGCAGCAGGGCCAGGATTAAGGTCACAGCCCAGAGTTTCTGTGCCATATTAAAGTCCAGTCCAGTCCAGCATCTGTCTAGCTTAGCTTGTGTTCCCAGCAGCAGTCCATTGTGTGTGGGGTCCTCATGACTGTGGGCCGCGTGGCTGCTTAAGGCCACGTGGAGGGCGAGTGCAGGTTAGGAAGCAAGAGAGTGCAAGAGGGAACCAGAAGGCAAGAGAGAGTGAGGGAACCACAAGGCAAGAGAGAGGGAACTCTGGGGATTTTAACCTAAGATTTCATGTGCTTGCTCTAGTTTCACCCTCCTAGCAAATGATCTTTTCCCCCAGGCTAGTGTGACAGGCAAGCACCTTCCCTATGTCACCCCGACTTCACTGTGCGTGCTCCCATCTCTCCCTTTGTTTGGTCCCTTCCCCCAGTGATCTGCAGGGAATGGACGGGTGGTTCCCTGGGGGGCATGAAGCTGTAGCATCCTGATGAAGCTGCCCAGATGACCATGCTTATAATGTCTGTTCTCTATCTTGCTTTCTTCCTATTATCAATATTAATAACTAGCTAATTATGATGCTAACACCCACACCCTCAATGGGTTGGATGGCACCCACTCACATTGGGGAAGGCCATCTGCTTGACTCAGCCCACCCATTCAAATGCTCATCTCTTCTGGAAACACCTTCACAGACACACCAGGAAATGATGCTTAACCAAGTATCTGGGTACTCTGTGATCCAGTCAAGTGGACATACAAGAGTAACTATGATGTACTGGTATTTCAAAAAAGTCAGTCTTCAGAGTTTTCAAACACAAAGTATTTCCTGTATTTTAAAAATCTCTATGATACATATGACCCTTTTTATTAATTTAAAGAATGATTTTGAATTGGAACTTCCTGTTTTACAGTGGAATATCTGTTGCATTCAGAATTTCTTAAAATTTTGACAGTCATTAAAACGTACTGAGGACATTTAGATACATAAATTTCATCCCAACCCATGAGGGGATATTATTAGTCAGTCTCCTTGTATGCTGCAGTTCTTTGAAGCTTGTTATGGTTATAAAATTATAATGTTTGAAAAAAGTTAGAACAAATGTCAAATATTTATTTCACAAATTAACGAAGGAAACAGAGGATGACAAAGCTAGTTCAAAATAGAATACAAGAGATTACAATGTAGCCAGAAAAGGGAAAAAAAAGAAAGCTGAAATAAGTCATGTAAATTAAAAACTGGCTAACGCCCTAAGGGACAACAAAACCATAGCCTTTGAGTTTGGTTTTGGTTTTTCTACCAGATAGAAAGCACCTGTAACTCTATTTGTCAACACTTATGTGCAAATTATCAATCTTCTATGAGTTAAAATTTAACTTTATAAAATCTGGGCTCTAAGAATAGTAAATAATAAGTCATACAAAGTTAAGTTTTCTTAGAGCATCTGATTACCCTTAGGTGGGGTTGTTAGGAGCATGCTCTTGAAAGCTTATGAAAACCACACAGAATCTTTTTGCTTTATTTTTAAGGGTGGGGTAGTTTTCATCCCATGGGAGTTAATGGATATATACAATATGAAAAGTGAGCCCCTTCTCATCTTTGACATAACGGGTACTTAATATTATTCAAACTTTTACATTTAAGAAACAAATAACTGGTTAAAAAAGTATTCAGATTCCTTATAAAATATCTATTTATTTATTTAATCTAATAAGTATTATCAAAGGGTTTATTAGGAGCCACTATCTGAAAGGATGAAATATCGATGTGAGTGAATATTAACTGGTTTGAATTTTTTTAAATTAAGGAATATTTCATATACATTAATTCTTATTACATTACTACATGGTATAATAGAAAAAATAACAAAAAATATACTTTTACATAATATAATAGAAAAATAACAACCCACTCCTCATATATAATATAGTAGATATTATCATCATTTCTTTATCAATAAAAAATATTAAATTATCGTTGAAGTTTCTCAGGTATTTCTTTCCGACTATAACCAGTTCCCATCTTCAGTAACTACTAATTTGAAATTTTGTGTTTATAAATCCTTGCTTTTGAAGTAGCTCTTAATAAAGTGCTAGAATTCATATATATAATTAATATAGTGTTAATTTGGGTTCTTGCTAGGTTTCATCTGTACCGAACATTGAAACACCGTCTTGTGCCTGACTTCTCATACCGTTCCTCAAAGACATATACTCTCTCATGGATGTTCAGGGTCAGAGGTTTATGTACCTTCAATCTTACTACACATTTTCCAGTCGTTTCTGAGGGGCTACACCAATTTTCACCTTCCCCAGCAACATACAAGGTTTCCTGTTGCTCTACACTCTCTGCAATACTAGGTATTGTCAACCTTGCCAATTTGCTGTTTAAAAGTTTTGAACACAGCAATTCCTAACTGTGTTTAAAATATTTGTTCCTCTAATTACTGAGGTTTTATGCATTTTTATGTGTTTGTTTTCATTCATCTTCAGTTGAATACTTTTTCTTGCCTTTCCCCTATTTTTCTATTTTGTTTTTTAGCTTTTCAACTGTTGAATGGTAGGTGCTCTTAGATGTAAGCTGCTGCTGTTTCTTTTTCATGAGTTTCCTTAATAGCATCTCTTGATCAGAAACTTTGTATTTTGAAACAATTTCAAATGGACAGAAAAGTTACAGGGATAACACAGTGAACTCTCCCGACCTTTCGTTTTTCCTTAGCACTCTGTGCGCATGAATGAACATATTATTGGTATTACTATTGCGGAAACATTTGCAGTTGCAGAGCTCGCGTGGCGCACCGTCTGGGGCCCCGTTCGCGGTGACCTCGTGCAAGCACTGCCTCCTGTAGGCGTGAGGCCCAGTGTTGCTGAGCCTGCGCTCCCACCCCGGGCCAACTCCTGTCTAGGTGAGCAGTTGCTTGTTCTGGTACAAGGGGACAACTGCTGGTCCAAGGCAACACCAGCCTGATGTGACAGCTGCTTTCTTACCGGAAATGAAATTAGCTAAAGCACATAGCGTGGTTGTCATACAACTAGCACATTTGCTCACAGAAGTGGGAAATCAAATATTCCCACAGTTTTTTGCTTGGAGGAGCTACATCTGGGCTCTGCTGCACCATGACCGTAGGAATATATATTTCACCTAGAGCTCCCCCCTCTATTCTCTTGCCTGCTTTCCACCCAGATGTGCTCATCACTGCCTCCCCCAGGAAACCCCAGGAGGCACATAACGCCATTCAGGGGATGTGGCTGTGGTTTGTTCCTAAAGGTGCTGTAGTTCAGTGTTAGTGTGTGTTCCCCAGAGCAGGGTGGCGAAGTGCTCTGTGGTATAACCGACTAACGGGCTTTATAACCTCGTAGGGATCTGGTGCTCAAGGTTTACTTATATTTTGTGTTTGTTCTGTCCCCTCCTATGTGCAACAAAAGAATTCTCTCATTTTCCTGGGTAGGAGTTGTTCAACATCTAGGTGAGTTAGAATAAAAGGAGCGCCTGGAGAAACGCGGCTCCTCCTCCCTGACTCCCTGCTTCACCGCCGTGTGCGTGAGCACTGACTGTAAGGGGCCATTCCAAGTCTCCCTCGGCGCTCTAGTGGAGAACTGAAAGCTAAATATTTAAGTACTACTTGAGAAAAAAATAAATGACAAAGATATCAAAATCATTGAAGTCACATCAGGAAGAACATGATGTGTCAGAATTGCTGCTTGTCTACATAGCAGGTAAACTCTGTCCCAAGAGAGGTCCTGGTGATAACCCCCTCTGGGAAATCAATCCCATTAGAGGGAACCAGAACGCGTCCACTTGGGTCACAGGCTGAGGACCATGCCCTTCTGGGCTCCACGTAGAGAACATGCAGGCCGAAGCTAAGGAGGAGCCGATCTTGAAGGCCATGCCATCGGTTTGTACATTATCCTTAAAAAAATTAATTCAAGAACTAAACTTTAGTAAAATTTGCCCCCCATTTCAGATGTCTGCAAATAATTCCCCCTGAGGCTTACCCACGGGGGACAGAAAGCCACTAGCAGGAGCTTTCCAAGGAGGAAGTGAGGCTGCAATCGGAGAGTCTGGGGTTTGGAGGTGAGAGGTCCCTGAATAAGTCCAAAATCCCCTCCTCTTCCTCAGGCTGGATGGTCTGTGTTTATTATTTGGGAAATCAGCAACTTCTTTACACTTCACGAACCAAGATCCTTTCTGCAGTCTTTTGAAAGGTCCTCCGGGCTGTGCTATTAATTCTTCATTGTGTTAGAAAGAGAAAATCAATTGAAATGAGAAGGGCCTTAGGGGAAAGCTGGGATTCATTCCACCCTTTCTTACCTGGTTGCCAGCGGAAGTAAACCCCGCCCCTCGCTGTCCCAGGAAAGAATGGGACGCCTTTTCCTGACCTACCTGTCAGGAAGGGGTTAAAGCAGAGGCTGCCCCCCCTCAGCAGGGATCCAAAGAGGCCAAAGCAGAAACAACTGATTGAGAAAGATGACTGACCTCCTCCATCTGATATTTTGTTTCAGGGTTTAAATGCATATAGAAAATACTGTATAGAATTGAGAGCTTTATTTCTTCTTTAAAATTTAATAAAGATGTAAGTTATAGTAGGATTTGCTTTTGAAAACACCCAAATTATTTTGTTTTTATAGCTCATTCTTACTAACATCATGCATCTCCTACAAACAGAAAAACAAACAAAAAAACCACCCACAAAAGTGGCCCGTTTAAACCCAATAGACTGTAGTCAAAAATACTTTTATCGTTTAATTAATGAGATTCAAAATATTGTATTGGTTGATTTCATATTATTGAGAGAGTTATTCATGGGAACTTAATTGCTGTCACTTACAATTTGCCTGTGCCCCAGGGTTTAATGAAGAATATGTAAACCAAATGTAATGAGAGAGCAGGGTTGTTGTAGAAATGCAATACTTTCCACAGTAAAGATACATTTAAAAAAAATAAAATAGAAAAAGATGAAAAAAATACAAAAAATTTAATTATGTCCTGCTTTAAACACTTTTAAATATGTATAATATAATTGCTTCAGCCAGTGCTTTAACCCAGATGGGGGATCATCAGCCTGAATAAATTTAGATTGCCAACTGATGGAGTATATAATCCTTGAGTTGTAAAATGTATTGCCTGAATTGCATCTAGTTGGGAATGGCTTACTTTACAAATCACTGGTACAAGAGGCCTGGTTACTAACTGAATGCAATGTTGACTTTTGAATTACTGCAAGGCCTCCACAGCAAGATAGGAAAACACACTCTTTAGCTTCACAGATTTTTTTCCTTGAATGCCTAATACTCAAAGGCAGGTTTTCAGAACTGTTCTTCTTTGGGACACAATTTGTTTCTCCCTCTTTCTAGTCTTTGTTTTTTTCCCCCCACCCTTCCCCTGACATTTCAATATGTCCAGCCTTTAATGGGCTTCAGTTAAGTCCTGGCCAGTGTGGCTTAGTTGGTTGGGCATCGTCCTGTACACCAAAAGGTTGCTGGTTCGATTCCTGGTCAGGGCACATACCTGGGTTGTGGGTTCAATCCCCAGTAAGGGACATGCAGGAGGCAGCCAATCGATGTTCCTCTCTCGCGTCAATGTTTCTCTCTCTCTCCATCTCCCTTCTTCTCTCTCTAAAAATCAATAAAAATATTTTAAAAAAACAATGTGCTTCAGTTAAAATTTGGGACACCATGTTACATTAGCTGAACAATATGAAGAGGAAGAGAAGAGCCCTGGTTATTGCACCTTTATGGCTCTTTGATAACGTTAGAGAAAGAATCTCATTTACACTGAACACCTGAGACAGATTAATGCCAAAATTTCAAACCACTATGTTGAATTTAAAGGTATCAATTGGACTGTAAGTTTGAAAAACTTCAAATTTCAGTTGGGAGTCTTCAAAGCAGAATCATAATATGCAAGCAAGGGTTATATATCGTGCAAGGGATACTTAGTACACATGTAAGTATGCTCTTATATCTCAGTGGATGTTCGGTCAGGCTAGCCAACAACCTTACCTCTTGTAGTCTTTCTGCAAATTTGAAAGCCTGCCTAAATTGTATTGTTAGTTGAAATTAAGTATATGTGTATATTCAGCAGTTTATTCACATACTTTACAGTGTCAAACACTTCTAACCTTGAGAATGTCCTAAGCTCAGCTTTGTGTAAAAGGGGGTTTATGTGTCCTGCTGACATTCCAGCTGCAACTGAATTTTGAACTTTTATTTTTCTTCCAATTTTGTGAGAGGCTTTTTAAAAATTAAAGTCAATTTCTGCAGAGCTTTTTATTTTGAAAATAACTTTACAACCAGAAATCTCTCTCTGCTAAAGAAGGCTTAAGTTTTCATCTGGAATATTAGGAATTAAATGGCATATCTTTAGAATCCATATTAGCTGGAGGAGAGTTCAAGATAAATGGTTTGTTTCATCTTAGGACTTTATTCCTGAGTGTCATAGAAGTCCTACACTTTTTGTTCTCTAAGAGAGAATCTTCTACTTTTCCTAACCCCCCCCCCCCCCCACACACACGTATATATATATTTGGCAGTGGAGATAACACCTAGAAAATAGAATACTTGTAGGTCATATACTATTATTTGTAGGTCATATACTGTGAATCTGTCTTACAGAAGAGAAATATTTTGCCAAGTTTAGCTTTACTGTGTGTTAGGGTTCTCCAGAGAGAGAGAACCAGTAGGTTATATATAAAGATATGATGAAGAATTGGCTCACTGATTACGGAGGCTGAGAGGTCCCATGGCCTGCCATCTGTAAGCTGGAGACCCAGGGAAGCAGGAGATGTAGTTCCATCCAGTCCCAAGGCCTGAGAACCAGGAGAGCTGGTGGTGTATGTCCTGTTCAAGGGCAGGAAAAGAGCTGGGCAGTCAGGCAGAGAGAGAATTTTCCTTCCTTGGCCGTTTTGTTCTGTTTAGGCCCTCAGTGGGTTGGATGGTGCCCACCCACACTGGGGAGTGCCCTCTACTTTACCCAATCCACTCATTCAAATGCTCATCTCTTCTGGCAACACCCTCACAGACACACCCAGAAATAATGTTTAACCAAATATCTGGGCACTCCCCAACCCAGTACAGTTGACATATAAAGTTTACTGTCATGCACTGGTATTTCAAAAAAGTCAGACTTCAGAGTTTTCAAATACAAAGCATGTTCTGTATTTTAAAAAAAACCTGAAATTTATGACATGTCATTATTTCAAATATTTGGATCATGTCCAACTCAATTATGTTTTTATAGCAATGAATATTTAATGGGTCTCTTTTATGTGCATACTTGTATTATCTACTTTTATTTAATTCAGCATTTCCTGGAAAGTTAAATGTGATTTAAATTTGGTAAATTTAGTAGTGGTGGAATGAAAGGAGGAAGTAGTATCACATAAGAGTTAAAAGTACAGCTCCCTAGCCCTAGCTGGTTTGGTTCAGTGGTTAGAGCGTCAGTCCACGGACTGAGGGTCCCAGGTTCCATTTTGGCCAAGGGTATATAACTCGGTTACAGGCTCGATCCCCGTGCAGGAGGCAACCAATTTCTCTCACATCGATGTCTGTCTCTCCCCCCACCCATACACACAGATACTTCCCACTCTCTCTGAAAAGCAATGGAAAAAATGTCTTTGGGTGAGAATTAAAAAAAAAAAAAAAGATACAGCTCCCTAGAATATAAATGTCTGAATTTGAGTCTCAGTCCCAGTACTTACTGGCTGTGTGCTGCTGGACAAGCCGGGGCACTCTCCGGCCTTCGCTGTCCTAATCTCCCTCGTTAGATCCCCTGTCGAGGTCACACTGGTTTCTCCTTCCTCAGGCTGTTGCGAGGAATAAATATCACTGTCTATGCACCGCGCTGGCATGCCGAGCACCATTATGAAGAGACAGCGAGACTTCAACACTAAATGTCATTTTTACTGGCCGTTCTCACCTATGGGGAGTTCGCCGTTCTGTGAGTTACGTTTCGCTTTCACTAGCAGTGGCTCTTAATTAAGAGTGTCCCTTGGAATTACCTGGAGACCTTTTTTCCCTCCAAAATACATACACCTTAATGAGTGAGAATCACTAATGAGACACAGGCATTTCTGCTTGGAAAAAGTTACTCCGGTTATCCCTCTGGGCACAGTGTAGGAGCCGGGCCAGCTGGAATAGGCTGCAAAGTAAAGGATGTGTTTTACTGTCACGGTAGACACTTGAGTGTCATGGCACGACTATTTTTTATTCTCTAAAAATTAATCTTTCCATTCTCCTAATACCCCTAGAGACTCTTTTTGGCAATAGGCCTAGAAAATCAAACACTTGCAAGTCACTTAAAATTAGATTCACTTATAGTTGATTTACAGTGGAAAGCTTTAAAAGTATTAAGTATTTTTACCATTTCCAAGTTGATCATATAATCATATAATAATTAGCTACTTCTGATTTATTTAGGTATGATAACATGTAACATTAAAAAAGATGTGGTTGAACAAGTAATAGTCAACAGTTCCTTACTATTTCTCATACGAATAGATTTTTTATTGCTGAGAGAGGGTGAGAGAGAAAGAGAGAGGGACGGCCAGAGCAATGAATGAGTTTTGAAGTGGGTACATCTGAAGTCAAGGATATTCTCCAGTTAACTAACATCTTGGACTAAATAACCAAGTAATTTAAAGTACATTTTCCTTATTCAGTATGTTCTGTGGAATATAACTTTACTTTGAAGTTTAGCCTGTACTTTAATGCAATTTCAATTTTAAATTTCAGAAAACCTTTAAGATACAGAATGGGGTACAGAGGCCAACAAATCCATTATCAATAACCAGTAAAATGAAATTGTATATGTTTTCCTTTCTATTTTTAAATTAGTTTGAAGTACTTCAACCATTCAGGAAGATCCAGAGACCCTGGCCATTGGGTATTTGGGAAGACCTTGCCCTGCTAGCTGTCCTAGGCCTGGCTGGAAGGGGCGACAAGGGGAAGCCTGGGCTCCCCTGAACTGCACTGGGAGGGGGGAGGCAGCACCGTGTGCTCTGCAGTGACCCGTGGTGACGGGGCTGCTGGGTCTCTCCTGAGAGTGCATTGATTCACTCTTGTGTGTACAGCTTTATTTTACTTCAGGAGCCGCTTGGACTTAATGTCATGTTGATAGTTCACAAAGAAAAGTTCTGGAGCCCCAGCCAAAGGAGGGCACAGATGAGCGGGTGGCGGGGCCATGGCAGCTTAGCCCTCTGGCATGAGAAAGGAGAGAATTATTCCCAAACCCAGTTTACACTGGACAGGACGCGCCACACATCACGGCACAGTGGAGCCGCAGTGGGTTTGAGGTGGAACAGAACAGTTGGCCTGCTTCTGAGACATCTTTTTACAACAAGAGATTTAGCATGGAGCAGAAATTGTTTCTCAGCAAAAGGATGCAGTTGGATGAGATGGATTTCGCGATGCTTCTTCTGCGTTAGGGTCCAGTCAACACACCTGTGGGTAAAATCAATCCAGGCTGTGCTTTTGCTTATTGGGCACTTTATGGAGCAAGATGCTTATAATCTGATTTGCTTTGCTTTGAAAGTTAACAAGGGGCTGAAATAAAACCATTTCAAAAAGCATAAGAAAATGTTACAAAATAAAAGTGAATACTGTTTTAGAATAGTAATGCATTTTTAGTAACCCACTCTTCACAATATTTGAGTGGTGGAATGATAAAATTCAAGCCAGGAAAGGCAGAGATGGTCTCTAATGTTTCTGGAGAAAACAAAGTAAAAGCAGAAAATTATCCTATAAATCAGGATTGTTCTGGTGCCCAGAAACAGTTCATTGACAGAACGACACTGAAAATACAAATAATGACTATTTAAGGAGTAAACATCATTTATAGTTTTTACCTGTTAAATGCAATGTCCCTCTAACTCCCAGAACTGTCTGTGACGCACTATTCTACATGCTCGGTTGATGCACGAACTTCTTGCCTATTTTATTCCACTGATTTTGGATTCACATTATTAACTGCCTGACACTTTTCTCGTTTAAACACAATGTGTTATGATGCAGAATTAATTTGAAAAGAACTTTTTGAATGTTACCAATATTTAGTCATGCAGAAAAACTGAAGGAAAATAAATCGTTATTAAATAGCTATTTTAAACTAAAGGGTAAGTAGATTGGGTGCAATATGAATACATGCGTAATATATCAGTATGTAAAGCTAAATTTAAAAATCCAAAAGAAAGCAGTTGCTTTCTTTGAATTTTCAATTCTGCTTAATCCCACTAGGGTTTCCCGAAAACTTATAAAAGGTCTCTTAAATACCTAAGGATTACCTTTGATCATTTTAAATATATCCCATGTTAGCAATACAATGATTAATCATTAAGCTTGATTTAGGTGGATGAGCTCAAAGATATTGTGTACTTTCAATTCATTATTAAGTAAGTTAACCATTGTGTTAAAAGGAACCTTAGTCGAAAGTTATAAACTCAGATTTTCTTGTCTGCTTAAATGCAATGATTAATGCATTAGACGCTGATATCTTTCTTTTAAAAGAGCGTATTGATAGCAGTTCAAACTGAAAGCTGATGGGCATTGAGTTTTGTGCCATATGCTGGGCACTGACCTAAATGCTTCACATTTACTGACCCATTTAATTCTCACGACCACCTAGAAAGCAAGTGCGTTCACTCATCCCACTGTACAGAGAAGGAAAGTCTTGAAGAGAGAAAGGAAGTCGCCGTGTAAGGTATCAGAGCTAGTTAAGTTTAGTGTTCTGTTGTCTCTGGCTACAGGAGACACATATCTGAACCATGAACTATTCTGTTCATTCTAAGTCAGCACATTAAAGGAAAGAAAGAAACCTCAGGTGAAAAGGTGGATATTTAACTACGCTCTCAATAGATATTTGAAAATCTCCTGTCAGGGATTACAGTGAAACAATATTTTCCTCAACACTTCTGCAGTCTATTTATATGCTCACAACTTGTGAATGAGATATGAGAGACACGGAGTTGGCCTACAAGTAGTATTTTAGGTTTTCAACTGTGTAGTGAGATGAATTAAGCTTGTGGGTAAATGACCTGTCTTTTCTTGGGTGAAGGAAAGGCGACTTTGAATATGGGTAAGGAGATGATGTGGCCAAGCTGCCAGTTAAACAGTCGTAACACCCTTGTCTGCAGTTGAACTTACAGTGTTTTGCTGGTTTCCAGTCAGCTGAACTTTTCTCTCCTCTTTGGGGGCAAAGATCGTTTCTATTTGTCAGGAAGACAGTGACAGAGAAGCAAGTTCCATAATTCAGAGCAACTGTCTCATATGCCTCAGGTTGAGACCTCTCCCAAAGGTCAAGAACGAAGCTCAACAGCTGCCTAGTTACCCAGCAGATGGATAAATAGCTCCCAAGCCCAATCTCTCTGTGTGTAAACACACTTGGTCTCCGGCTGGTCACTGAGACATTTTAAGGTGAATTGTAAAGAGTGCTCTTGTTTACCAAGCAGGTGTTAGAGCATTAATGGTGCACTATTTACAACCCCTCGGTGGATGTCAAAGTTTGTGTTTGCTTGCCTTGAACAGTCCTTATCAACACAGCTGCCAGAGATGGTCTGTGAAATGTTGGAAATGTTGTTAGAGTGGCTGCTGGGACCCACATTCCCAGCCTGGGAATCAATACCAGTGAGACATGTCTCCTGATGGTGCACTTACCTCAGGTACCTTGCCTTTCAGCCTGTCTCCAGTATCCGAAGGAACACATCCTGTTCGTCTTAAGAGTCGTAAGAGAGACTCTTTCCAAGATGAAATGAGACGACCAGTGATCAATATGCATTGTGTTTGCTGCCCACAGCAGTGACTGCTCAGTATCGAGTGGGCCTCTAGCTGTGTGGTGTTGTGTGGTGTTGACTGCTCTGGCCAGGAGAGTGAGCAACCTGGAAAACAAGGGGCTGGTGTTAAAGCTTTCGATTCGTTCTTCCTCCAGAGAGACAGTAACATAAACTACAGAATGATGGTGGGCCAGCAATATTTGGGAGGGAGAAAAAAATCAGGAATCACCAGCTATAAGAAATAACAGTTTGGTTTGGAAGGAGGAAGCATGTACTATTTCTATGGGAGCAAAGACACCTCTCTCTCTCTCTCTCTCTCTCTCTCTCTCTCTCTCACACACACACACACACACACACACACACAATTATTAAGAAACAACTCTAGAAATATAACAAAGCTAATGTTCAGTGTTCAAATCCATGGTCAAAAACTTACATAATTTTATCAACCATTGTCACCCCATTAAATGAACAGGTAGACATACTAATTAAAAAAATATTTGCGTTTTGAATTGATGCATTCCACTGTGTTAAATAGCATGGTTTTAAAGCTTTTGGGTTTCTGTTTATTGTGGATAGTAGTATATCAGTTTTGCAACAATTCAAGGGACAAAAACCTCATCAGTTTTGTTTTAGGTTATAGTCATAAAATTATGTGGTAGACTATTTATTATGCTTTCATTGTCATCAGTTAAAATTTTAATTATGCCCATGATTTCTGTAAAAGCAAGGACAACTAAACATATATATTTAGTTAGAATGATATTACAGAGGGGCCTTGTGAGAACTAAAGTTGAGTAGATGTGACAGACTTGGAGATTCCCAAGCCCCTTCCCATTTTCCATAGAGTAAAAGTAAAGAGTAAATATAAGAGATTTTCCTCCTCTTTTGCTTCTATTTTGATTCTATACATCAAGTGAATTAATATATTTGCAATACGATGAGAAGAAAAATAGGAAACTTAAGTTCTTTAGACATGGTGTACCCCAGTGAGGAGCTAAACCTGAGAGGCAGTGACTGGATTTCCAAGTTTCCAGAGCTAGTTGCTGAGCTCAGAGCCTCAGGTCCTGGCGCGCGCGCACACACACACACACACACACACGCACACGCACATGCACACGCACGCGAGTCTCACTCTCTTTGACTGCAGTTGTGAGCGCTCTGTCATTAGGAATACCATGTTGGTCATTCTGCTCTTTGTTAAAAGCCTTACTGATCATTTTGACAATATTCTTACTTTTCTAGAGTATGTTTCGCAAGCACGGAAAACTAGCTGAGGCCTCCATAGGTCCCCAGTATGTCCCTAGCTACCCGCGGGCTGGGTCTGTTTGGGCGGGGCGGGCAGCTGCCGGGTGGTAAGCTCTCTGAAGGCCCAACCCCCCCCCCCCCCCCCCCGCCCATTCCAAAATCTGCTGTCCACACCTGTTCGCCAACTTGGGACATTCCTTTCCCAGGGACAAAAGCTTTCCATTTATAATTAGAAATACGGCTTAGGGAACCCCCGTGCCAGAGTGTTCCAAGCCCTGCGGCCCAGGTGACTTCATGGGGTGTCAGATTTCCCTGGGCTTTGGGCTTTGGCTGCCGCAGAGCACTGAGGAGATCTTTCCACTGCGCTGCTGGCTGGCCTGCCACCAGCTCCTTGTGCAAGCACAGGGTGGTGAGAGCGTGGCCATGGGAAGCCGTATTAAAATTGGCTAAGTTAGAAAGCTGTTATGCACCTTTCAGGTGACAAGTTGCACTGTGTAGAACCCCACGGGAGTGTTGCTCGGTGGTGACAAAGGGGCAGCCCTCCTTAGGAAAGTGCTCTGGGACTCGCTGTGCAAAGTCCCAGGAGGTGGCCCCGGCTTAGCCTCCTGTCCACAAGACCTGCTTCCTTTTCTCTCTACATCCGTAATATGCAAACGCTGTGATGAAGACCTGTTTTCAAATGCAAGAGTTGTAGGTGTTTATTTGAAGAAAGTAGAAATTTCACACCGGTTTTTAAAATGTTTCAGAAAATTGAAGGAAAAACCCTCCCACTTTCCAGAGGTTTTGCCACGCTGGTGGCACCGGTTTGCAGTTTGAGGAGAACTGCACTCTTCTGTGTGCCTGGAAACTGGCCAAGTGGCTCTTCACTGGTGCTGCTTTGCCATAACTGCTACCCCGTCCAGCAGCAGTTATGCCCACTCACGACTGTGTCTCCAGGCGCATGCACATAAGCAGCATTAGAAAACATTTACTGCTGATTTCATTTGTCAGCGCTGTGGAAAGGGTTCAGTGCTCCCATGCAGCTCAGAAACCTTGTGGCGTATGTTCCATGAGGAATCCTTGATGTGTTTCCGCTGATCCGTGTGTGGCTTAGATTTTCCAGTAGCTCCAGCAATACTCTCCCACCAGGGATTTCTAAGTTGAGCTATTTCACTTTCAACTTAACTGCAGTGAAGGAACAACTCCCCTCCCATTCTTGTCGCCGCACCCTGTCCAGCAGAGAGCTCTCCTGCTTCCAACTCTAGACTTGACAGGAGCACCTGCTCTATTTGCCCAAACGGGCTGAGACCTTACCTCAGCCCCGTGTACTTTTCCACAGCCCCAAAGTAAGGAAAAAATCTTTCCTCAACAGAATTTTTATTTTTTCTACTGGCCAACAAGTTTCTCTTCTTATAGTTTCTTCATTAGGCACTCAACTGGAAAGAAAAAAAAAGTGAATTGATTCTCAGTGAGGAGTGTTAACCACAGTGGCTGCCCATCCTAGTGAAGATGTTTTCATAGCTCCTAGAGTGTGTTCATTTACGCTCTTGTATATGAAGGTGGAGAAGACAAAGTTGCTGTAAATGTCCAGATACCCAGTGTGGAAGGGTCATAATTCATCACCATCGTTGTTATTGTTGTTTCTGTGTGGAGCTCCCTTTGAAGGCTGCTGCTAGTTTTCACTTCCTGGGGATAGAAATGTTGTTTACTTTTGTCACACCCACCCTTTGTTTGGGGAAAATTACTGGGCTGTGTCTGCTGGGCTCACAAAGGTAGAGCAAGTGGTTGGCATTGTTAACTACTGTACTTAGAGAAAAACATAAATGTTTGACTGAAGATTTTAGAAACTAAAACTTTAAGCGTTCACTTTAGAATCTAAGTTGGATGAATAATCAGCTGGACCGTGTTTTGTTTGGTTGTGTTTTTTCTCTGGTGAGCAGCTGTCAGAATCATTGGTGACATGTGAGTGTTGTATTGCTCTCATGTTAATGTTCCCACCAGAGTTTTTAAACCTACCAACCCATCAGTTAAGATTTATTTTTCCCCAATAATTAAATTATACTGGATTATTGGGGGTTCTACTTGGTTTAAATTTAAGATTTAGTGAGGCAGATTGGGGGAAATAATTGTCTTTGCATCTCCTTTAGTGAACTATAGAGATCAGATCATCTCCTAAGAATTGGGTTGGAAGTGGGAATTGGAAAGGGGAGTATTTCCTGAAGGAAATGAGTCTACCTACTGTTCGTCATTGAGCAAGCCTTGGACTATGGACAAGGCAGGTTCTCCTTTTTGTTTTTCAACCAAAGAAGAAGGAGTTGGCAGATTGCATGTTTAAGTGACCTAGAGGTGCTTGATGGCAGCCTTCAAGAACTAAGCAGGGGTCTTGAGAGTAAGTTGGGTTCCTGTGGGCACTGCAAGTAACTTGTGATACTGACCCAGGAGCTCTATTTCTGTTACCCTCTATGCCCCAGATATTCTGAAAATAAAAGTTATGCATATAGTCTGCCCTCATCTTTGCTTTAAGTTTTGAGGGCTACAGGTGTCCATTTCAGAGTAAGCATTAGTGAGGAACTGAGTTTACAACAAGGGCAGCTCGTCCTATCCTGTCACTAATCCTATGAAGGAGGTGATATTATTAACTCTACTTTACAGCTAGGGAAACCAAGGGACAGAGAGCTTAAATGACTTCCTGTAGGTCACACAGATGTGGTAAGTGATCTGGAGGGTTCAGGATCAGCAAAGTTTCATTGGCCCGTTCTTTTATGCATCCGTACATTTGTGATGTGCTCTCTGTGTGACAGTCACCATTTAAAAGGTAGGGATGCAATGGCAAGTAAAGCAGGAAACATCCTTGCTTCTCTGGAACATATATTCTCTTCAGACAATAGCTGTGGGAGAAAGAATTGCCCACCATTCATAGGCTAGAGGAGAATTTCTAAAAAATACCAAGAAATTTCTTGTGGAAGGAAATACTTAATGTGAATCTGGGCATATGGGGACTTGCCGATCTAATGGTTTGAGGATTAGGCTGTTTTAACTTGAATGCCAAGAAAATGAATTTATTTACAGTTGGAATCTGGCATTAGCTGCAAGGTGATGCTTCAAATGCAGGAATCTTTAATAGAGGTAATGTATTCATTACTTTTCACACTAAGACAGACAGGTAAGCCCTCAGCTCCTCCATAAGAACATCGTTTTTTGAAAGAAAACAAATACATACAAAAGACCCAAAATTGGGATAGTGGGGCAAGAAGGAGAGAGGGGAAGCTATGCATTCTGGTCTGATAGTTGAAGAGCAAAAGTGATTTTACATAAATTTTCTATCCTTTGTGTTTGTGACATTTGGATTTTTTTGAGTGTCTATTTTTTTCTGGTGAATGGTCATAAGAATCATTAGTTTCATGCAATATATTTTACTATTTTCACTTTCACCACAGTTTTCCCACTTCAGTTTTTAAACCCACCAACCTGCCAGTTTCTCTTTCTTTTCTCTCAATTGTTTTTTCTCCATGTGACTTGGTTGGCTTAATTTCCTCAAGGTCACATTTTTATTTTATGATGTGGACAAAGCCAGATACATTTTATGAGAAATTTTATAAAGGAAAAAAAAAACCCTGATTCATTAGGTAAGTGATTTCTTTTTATTTGCTTGCTACCTAACAGCCTCAAATGGCCTCAACACATAGTGAATATGTTTTTAAAAAAATCAAAACTACTGTGGAAAAAATGAGTAGCATCAGGAAATGACTGGAATGCTCTAATTCACAGTAGGAGTTTTTAATGAATTTCCTAAGAATTTGACCCTCAGCTCTTTATATATTTCTTGGAGGATAGAAATTTATTTTTTATTTGAAATATTGGAGCAGAAATTTCTTTAAATGGAATTTGCCAGGCTCAGTCAGTGGTAAAAATAACACACACACACACACACACACACACGCACACACACACGCACACACACACACACACCCCCCACCCCCCACCCCTTTCTAGGTTATTTTTATGTAACTTTCCCACTTCTCATTAAGGTGCCAATATTTTAGCTCTGCTTCTTATAACTGGCTGGTGGCCTTTTCCCTTTGTCACGTGGTAGCATGATTACTGAACCTAAATATTCTTTTCTACCAACCACAGACTCATAACCTCCGTGAATATTGAATTAATTTTTATCCAGTCTCTTAAATAAAATGGGAGCGGGAAAATCAAGAAATAGAGATTTCAGGTATCTTTGGTTGGGATAGTAGAGGTTTTTATACTGTGCTTAAAAATTGCACATTTATACGTGTCTGTTTTTAGACAAGTTCAGAAAACCATAAGGAAAGTCTGCTGGCATTTACACAAGTGGTCATAGCTAAAACCAAATCAATAACGGCCTTCTTTGAAGTTCAGCATATGGCCTATCTCAGTGAGTGCTAAGCACTTGCTGGAATGTTAAAAGTGTCTGGAGGCAAACAACTGATGTACAAACAGACAACACAACGCAAAACTGAACAACAACCAAAACAAAATGGCAGCAGTATTTGCAAGAATGGTTTGATTCAAAGGAGGGAGGGAGTAAACATTCAGGGTTAGGTGCATACTATGCGCTGGAATTCTCTTCAGCCAACTTGGCTACTAGTCATACTTGGGGTCTATTTAGAAAATTGAGATAGAAAGCATGCTGCCTTATTTTAAAACGCATCCCTGTGGGCATACACTTTAAGACGCCTTTTCTTTTCACCAGTTCTGCTGAGTTTCTTTGCCTTTCTGCATCCTGAGGAACACATTTCTTAGAACACTTTTATGCAGTCTATAAACCAAGTATAGTCTTATCTCAGGGTCTCTACTCTCTCTAGAGTGACATACCTCTGATTCCTTAGGAATCTAATAACATTTTGCCACTCTTAATGGGAAAATCTGGTTCATTTTTCTGATTCATGAAGGACCTCAGTGGTTAATGATTTTTTTCATTGTCATTGAAAGGAGGGAAATGGAAGGACAAGAATAAGTGAGAATCTACTGTTACTATCTCCGAAGCCTGAAAACTCTTAATATACTTCTGGAATGATTATACAAAAAAGATAATTTGGGGGGTGGGAGTTGGTGGCTGGTGGGGGCTGATTTCTTTCTTTCTCAAATGCAGAAGTATACATCCATACTCAGTCAGCAGTGTGCAAGCATCATGACGTGAGAATTCATCAATCGTATTTCTATCACGACAGCCTTGAGAGGACCTAGACTATATTTCACACTATCTTTGGAAGTGAAAGAGAATGGGAATTACAGGTATTCAGGCTTTTTTCAGAAGGATTAAGGATAAGTGGTGATGAGAGGCAGTAAAATAAGCAACATCCACTTATCAAAAAGGACTATTTGCATTGGCTATTAAATGCTTTCAAGACAGGCTCCTTATCTACCAAGGCCGCAGTGAAGACTGAGGAGCTTGAGGGTATGAGAGAATTTATTATGGGTCCAATGAGAAAGTAAGGCTGATACTAAGATATTTTTATTTGAAGAACAAACACTAATGAAAAATCAGGATTCAGCTAATATATACATTTTAAAATCTTACAAATTATTACTTCTCAGAGAATGGGAAGTGATACCAATGGGAAATTTATTCAAAAAGAAATACAGCCCAGCCAGGTGTGGCTCAGTGGTTGGGCCCTGACCTAGGATCCAGGTGATCAGGGTTTGATTCCCAGTCAGGGCACATGCCCGGGTTGTGGGCTCCATCCCCAGTCAGGGCGTGCAAGAGGCAGCCGATCAATGACTCTCTCATCATTAATGTTTCTATCTCTCTCTCTCCCTCTCCCTTACTCTCTCTGAAATCAATAAAGATATATTTAAAAAAAAGAAAAAAAGAAATACAAATGCTACCCGCCTACTGGAAAGGGATATGTTGTATTTCTGCCTTTCTTTTTGCACTTTATCTTTCTTAGGATATTACTGTAAAGTCCCTGCTGTGGAAATATTTACATTTATCTGCATAATAAATCTTTATTCTCTCCACAGTGTGACCTGCCCCATGACATTCATCTTGGCCGGGGCTTGTAAAGAAGCTCCAATTCAAGGATCATAACCAGGACTTTTCCTAGGGATCAGCCTAAAGGTACGTGGACACTACCAACTTTCTGATCACTGTGATGAGACCTAGGCTGAATCCAGTGGCCACTGGCTGGGTCTATTTTATGTGTCCTCCTGACAAGAATGGGAGGGACTCTCTCTGGCAAGTAGGACAGAGCTTCACTGGCTCTTGGGACAGCTTACTGGGGTCATGCCAACCTACCCTACCCTCCAAATCACTGATAAGGTTTCAGGTTTTTCCTTTTCTAAAGCAATTTGCATTTTAATAAGCAATAAAGGGTTAGGCCAATTAACGAAGAACTAATCTATAAAGCTAGGACTTCATGCTGCCCTGAGACCAGTGGGCTAGGCAGGAGGGCAGAAGGCCTTTCACAGTCTGTGAGCTGGTCAATGGAAACATGTGCTTCCCTGGGCCACATGGGTAAGCAGGTGGCTACACTGAAGGTTTGTTTTACTGACTGTCCTAAGAGTAGGGACAAAGAGCATAGATGCTAACTTATTTTCTGTCATTCAGCCATAGCTAGTTCTTTCTCCTGTGAATACTAATTTCACCCCCGTCCCCATCTTACACCCACATGTCTCCTTGTGGAGAAAGTAAAAGTCATGCCAAGAAATGTCCTATAACACAGCTTAATTCCTTGTCGATAATCCCAAATTGATTATTTTAGATAAGCAAATTATGAGAAAAGTCTTACATGTCCTAGCCAATGTCTTCTTGATAAAGAAAGGTGAGCAAAAATAGCACTCAATAGTGCCAACAAATTAACTTTTTAAAAAGCCTTTGCAGCAACAAAAAATTTAAATAAGCTAAAGAAAGTTTGCCTTCATGTTTATTTTTCTAAATAAACTGTATAATGAAGACCCTGTCACTAGGGCAGGAGGATATGGGGCCTGGATATTTCTATGCCGTTTTCAGGCACATTCCTGCTGATAACCCCTTTCACCTGAAACTTGACCTCTGTCAAGGCACTCAGGCAATCAATATCAGAGTCTTAGAACAAAGCGGAACCATTGGTAAAACCTCAGGGAAGTGTAGAGAATGGTTAGTATACTTTTCTGCCATTCTTTTGCTGCAGAAATACTTGGACATAGTGACAAGTGTTTAAGCTAGTACCTACTTGGTCAGACATGGTATATGGTTATTAAGTAATGTTATCTCACCTCTTAAACAGAATAGAACATTTAGAGCAAGACAAGATTTGGTTTGGTCTCCACTGTTTGCACCACTTATGGAAACTTGAGTCTACAATTAAAATAAAGTGTAGGAGCTGCTTGTTAGACCTCGGATCTAACTTTAGAATATCGTTTTGTTTTTTAGAGAAAAGACATTTTTACCTTTTGCAGAAATGTGAAAGTGAAAATACAGAAATACATGTAATAGTTACAGTTTATGTGATGTGTAAGCATATTTATTACATACAAAAGAATATATGTATATACTATACCATGAAAGGGTTCACATTAAAAATTCACCACTAAGTCACGTGAATAATATAATTCCTGCCCTCTGCATTTTACTACTGATAAGAAATAGATATAGTTGATGTGGTATGGTAAAAAGTTTTGTATTGAGTAAGGAGACCTCAATTTAAATAGGCAGAAAGAATCTTCTATGTTCCCATCTCTAAAAGTGTTGAAAATAGAACTCTGATTTCAGAGACTCCTGGGCTCTAATGTACTATAATACATTATAATCTGACGTTTGTATGACTCTGTATCTAAATAAAAGTGAATCCAACTTAAACAGTTCTAAATAACCATTACACTTGTGGTGAGTGAAAAGCATACTTTTATTAGCTTTGGAATAATATTTAGGGACTAAAAAATAATATTTAAAAATGAAGAAAATGCCTTCTGAAAATATGACCTGCACTCATGCAAAGTTATAAGGACCTTATGATTGCACCTACAAAAATATGCAATAAATATATAAATGTTTAATGGAAAGAGAAAGTATGTAGAATTCCACCAAGTGACTGAGTTGTGGTGGTGGGCTTCTGAAAGATTAATTTTTCATCTTAATATTCTTTTTTATTGTACGATGTTAATGTTTATTCCTAAAGAAAAAGACAAAAAAATAAGAGCACTTGGGAAGTGTTAAATACCACATTTTACTTAAACATATTTGGGATTGGGCCCAGTCAGCATGGCTCAGTGGTTGAGCGTCGACCCATGAACCAGGAGGTCACTGGTTCGATTCTCTGTCAGGGCACATGCCCAGGTTGGGGGCTGGATCCCCCCGGAGGGGGAATGCAGGAGGCAGCTGATTGATGTTTCTCTCTCATCAATGTTTCTCTCTCATTGATGTTTCTATCTCCCTATCCCTCTCTCTCTAAAATAAATTAAAAAAAATATTAAAATATATATATTTGTGATTGACCAAATAGCATTGGGAAAACCATTCAATTTTGATAGTCATTCTTTACTATTAGTGAAAAAAAGAAATCTAGTTATATCCTCTAATGTAGCTACATCAGTATTGTCTTTACCAAGAATTTATTTATTTATTTTTTAAATATATCTTTATTTCAGAGAGAGGAAAGGAGGGGGAGAGAGAGAGATGGAAACATCAGTGATGAGAGAGTCATTGATCAGCTGCAGCCCACAACCCAGGCATGTGCCCTGACCAGGAATTGAACCCTGATCGCCTGGATCCTAGGTCCACGCTTAACCACTGAGCCACTCCCAGCTGGGCTACATCAGTATTAATTGTCTTTACCAAGAATTTCAAAAGACTTGTAAAAACTGATGGTTGGTGCCTGATGCAGACCCCCGCCATTCAGAGGGTAAAGGGCGTGCAGGTGGACTCATATGACCCTAGCCTTCTGCCTACCTGGGGAATTGAACCACAAGAATGTGTCTGAATTTGTAGAGATGGCCTGAACCCGGCCGGACTGAGGAGTCCTCCTTCCTTCCAGTCTAGAAGTTCTGTAGATACTGCACAAGGGAGAGAAACATTTTGGGAGAGAAACAGTTTGAAGCAGTAAATGAGAATGTGCTATCTTTCATTGGCTTATACGCCAACACATAGTCTGGGGAAGATAATGTTTAGTGATCTCTTTAAAATGTTGAACGAGGTGTCATCAATTACACATCAAATGGGGGGGGAAAAGCGAACTGTGTATTGCAGCTTTCTGGTTACTATAACAAATTTTGTGCCATCTGTGTGATATTTATAACTTGAGACCTGAAGAACAGCAGGACTTCAGTTGAAACTTCTAACTTTTGCCCAGTATTTCCTTAGATTATTAATTGGTCCAGGCTCAGCATGCCAGTAAAGTTCCCATGAAACTTAACTAGGGCTAGCTAAAAACTTGGCATTTGTCCTTGGAAAAAAATCATCTTGAGTTTGCTTAAAGGTCTGTGAACCTCAGGAAACCTCCGAGTGACCCCTCCTACAATGTGGTGGTTTCTAGTGATATCTGAAACCGAGAATGTTTTGTGAAGGGTTTGAGTTTCACTTGGAAAGCCATATCTAATCCTAGGTGCTGCCTAATGAATTGAAAGTCTGGTCCTCCTTGGATCCTCATAAAGGCAGTGCTATGTGCGAAATCCATGACTTTTACTACAGTGTAAATTGAGCCTCTTAATTAATCATTTAAAAATGCCTTTTGTAGGTTTTAAAAGATGTTCTTTCTGACATTTATTCTATTATCAGTGTTACCTAAAATATAGGTATAAGTTGAGTCTCTCATTTGAAGCTGTGGCATGATTTCTGTTAAATAACAGGTATTATTATAACAGAAAACTACTTTTAATACTATTACACATTCTAAAAATATTTCATGAATTTTGTAGTTCAAGACAGTCCTCAGAGTAGCAAGTTTTGACCATGTGGAGCCAGGGAAAGTAACCACCTCTCAAAGACTAACTAACTGGATGGCCCCGGAGGTGCTGCGGGGGCACTAGTGAATCCAGCTTTAGCTCTCTTACTCCCCTTGGATCCCTCACAAGGACACACAGGCCCACATGCACAGCCTTCTCTTACAGCATCTGACAATTGTCAGCATTTGGAATTCTCCAAAATAGGGAAAATGACCCAGTGCATATGAGCATTTGATAACAAAAAAGTTTCCAAAATGTGTTAGAAAAATAACATCTACAGCTGATTTTCAAGGAAAGTATGTGTTATAAAAAATGGCTAAGAGGCAAGAATTGGAAATATCTTTTTTGTTTTCTCTTCAAATCATCTTTAGTATTTTTTATGGCCTAAATGAATTTTTCAGCTTTTGTATCTAAGGACTCATGGTCCATTGTGTTTTTTTAAAAACTATTTTTATATTTCAAATTCTTAATAAAATTCCTGAGAAGCTCTGACATTCTTTATGCTTCTACATATGTTTAGACTTCATTATTTTAGGGGCTTGTTTCTATTTTAGGAATCAGTAGAAATGATTTAGGAAAAGTGTTTAGGAAAATCTATAGGAGGATTGCTGAGAAAATATGTGAATATATATTTCTTTCAGTTCTGGGCCATTATGGACCATAGAGAGAAAAATGCTTATATTTATAATGACTGGTTCTGATATCCAGGGAATTAAAAACAAGTTCTAATAGGGCCAAAGAAGAAAACAAAATCTGAGTGAAGTAAGAAAGAGCCTTCCAACCATGATATATAGGCACTAATACTTGCTTTTCTACTCTTTTTTTTTTTTAATCCTGTGCAGCCATATACAGTTCATTGTTTAATTTTTTTTATTTGAAAGTTAAAACAATAAGTTTTAAATAGATGTATTAATTGATAACTTATGACATATGCCCCATATTTACAAAGAGTACTTTCCTCTTGGGTAACATATCTGTAGACAGGTTTACTAGAGCACATTGTTCAATTTTAGGGGCTCCAATTAGAATTTTTAAACCCATGAAACCTTATGAGCAAGTAGAACATCAGCATCGCAAGTTGTATAGACGCTTCTGACAAATATAACCCTACCTACAGTCTGTATTATACAGTCTTTTTATTATCATAGATAGCAGAAAGGAAAATGTGTTTCTTGCAGATTTTTTAGGGAAAAGCTATTTCTCTCCTTTCAATTATAAGCCTGCTATTAACAAAGGCCAACAGATAATCAAGGAAAAGGAATGCAGTCTGTGAGCACTGGACCAGTACTCCAGTAGGTGCTAGAAGCAGCCTAAGCCACACCATCACCAGTTGCTATTATGGTTATAGATCTTTCTAAACCACCTGTAAGTCACCACCCATGTATTTCAGGTCTTTAAATCTCAGTCACTTTTGATTTAGCTTCTCACTTATTGTGTTGTCAAGGCAAATGCTTTGTCCTTCCACACAGAGTCATCGTCCGCCTGTCTTATTGTCATTGGTTTTTGATTCCTGCTACACAACAACCTCTTGATATAAATACTCATATGAATTAGTAGTTTAATCCTTTTGCATACTGCGTTTGCACAATTCTCATAACATACATATCCATACAATCTGGTCATTTATTGGTTGTGTGGATCACTATATATATCCAAAACTTGCTTTTCTTTATTTTATTAAACATATCTGGTTTATAAACTGTCTACTCATACCTATTTTTGTAGAGTGTGGCTCATAGATATGTATTATAGTGCTACATTTTGCTAAGACACAAAGTTATTTCTGAAGAGATTATTCTATTATACAATGTTAGGTCACTTGCAGGAATGAAAGTTTGCTTTTTGAGGAAAGCATAAGAATATGATGATATATGATGAGGTGGTGTATAGAAAACAGACAAGCCTGTTTAAGTAGTTTTTGATGATAAAGATGGCTTTACTCAACAAAGAATAGATTGTGTGTGTTATGTTCAGTTGAGTCAGCTCTGACTCCTGGTGACCTATGAATGGGTGATTTCTACAGTGTCCTCTCCTCAATAGCCCTGCTCAGCTCCAGTAGATCATGCCCATGGCTTCTTTTATGGAGTCAGTTCATTTCATATTTGGTCTTCCTCTTTTCCTGCTGCCTTCTATTTTTTCCAGCATTATTGTCTTTTCCAAAGAACCTGCCTTCTCATGAGGTGCCCAAAGTAGGACAGCTTCAATTTTGTCATTTTTGCTTCCAGCAATGTTTCAGGTTTAATTTGCTGTAGGATCCACTTGTCTGTCTTTCTGATGGCCCAGGATTTCTGTACAGCTCTCCTCCAACATCATATTTCAAGCGAGTCAAATTTTTTCTTATCAGTCTTCACTGTCCAACTTTTGCATCCATACATTGGGAATCCGAGAGTGTGAATGATCTTAGCCTTGGTCTCTAATGACACTTCTTTGTTGCTGATGACCCTTCCTAATTCTTCCATTGCTGCCCTTCCGAGCCTCAGCCTTCTCTAGATTTCTTGGCTGCAGTCTCCATTTAAATAGATTTGGCCTGTCAAAATGTCAAGGTCAATCACATTATCATTACCTCTTCCTGCAGTTGCTAGCAAAAGTGATTTCATTTCAGAAGAAAATAAGAATAAGCACTGTTTGGCCAATACCCTGTCATTAAACTAGCCAAAGAATGTTTTCCTTTTCCAGGTCAGTTCACTTCTCTTTAATAAATGTTTTTTTTTTTTCTCATGTGACTACATGGAATCAGAAACATGTTGGTAAAGGGAATCAAAATCACCAGGAGTGCAATATCAACAGATAATTTTCCTTAGGGCAGAGAGAGTTTCCTACTCACCATGCCAGGCCATCCTGAGTGCGGGGCTTACAGGAGACAGTGTTCAGAGGAGCTTGGTACTGGCAAAGTCTGCCTACTCCAGTCTACGTACTTATGGTCGGTTTTGGAGCAAGTTACTTATCTACATTTTTTGGAAACCAGGGAGATTTGGGAGGAGTAATTTCGGGACTCTTTCTGCTTCTTGTAGGTTTGTTTCTTATTTGTGTCAGAAGATTTTGTGATATAAGAATAGACAAAGTATATCACTTATTAAATATCATCTAAATGGCAGGTAGAGCCTAGGAAGCTTTTCATACATTTTCTCATTGAATTCACAAAGCAAGCTCTTGAGGTAGCCACTATCACTGGTATCATCCCCTTTTAGAGATGAAGAAACTGATGTACTGAGAATTTAAGTAGCTTACTTAAGGAGATACAGTTTATAAGTCACAGAACAAGGATTGCAGCTTAGATCTTTAGAATTTCGTCCCCTGCTGGATAGTTTCAGTTAGTTAGAGTGTCGTCCCCAGATGCCAAGGTTGCGGGTTTGATCTCTGGTCAGGGCACATATGAGAGGCAACCAATGAGTGCATTGGATAAGTGGAACAAATCAATGTTTCTCTCTCTCCCTTCCTCTCTTTCTCTCTAAAATCAATAAAAAAAAAAATCTTTAGGATTTCATACAAATAATTTAGAGGAGCATGGATGTTGGAGCTAAACCCTTAGATTAAAAATCAAAGTCTCTTGTTTATTAATGTGTCATTTGGGTATATTAACTTTTCTGTGTGTCATTGCTCTCAAATGGGAGTAATAATCATTTAACTCATACAAAGGATTTGGGGCTCAACACATGAGAAATGCTTAATAAATATTAATTATAATGCTAAACTTTCTTCAAAGAATTTATTATGTATTCACTATGCAGATCATAAAAATTATATGTATAAATACAAGCATTCAGACTTTCATGCTTGAAATAATTTTTCGAGAATGGCTGTATTATAGCCTAGACATAATAAATGCCTATCTTTTTATGCTGAATAAGAGAGGAATGCTGTGTTTTCTCTGATAGCATAAAGTGTCACTTCTCTGTACAACATGCAAATGCTTTATTTCAAAAGGCCAAATCTAAAGGTGCTGTCAAGCTTGATTTATTGGGCCTATTCTAATCATGACTGCTTCGCCATACAGACTAAATTGCTTTAAGGAGGCTATCTCTCTGGGAAGCGTATTATCATTTTGGCATTGTATGTCTGTTGAAGAGGTCCTAATTTATGCTCACACAGCAGGATGCTTCCTTCACTGTAATTGGGCTTCTTTTAGCTTCTCTTCTATGAATAGGCCAGGACCTTGGTGGGAAAAAAGGGAAAAGCAAGGCCAGACATTGTCACAGCACAAAGAGAACCATGACAAAGAATAAACAAGTGTACAACGGTGTATGCATGAATGCAAGTTCAAGAGTCATGTAACTCAGAATCAGGTTGTCCATGGGCAGCCTCCCAAGTAGTCCACCCCCCACCAGAGCGAAGACCATAGGATTGGAACAACTGTGAGCAATAAATTCTGCATGGACCTTGGTAGAATTTACAGCCTCTGCCTCCAATCTCATGTTGGATTCAACATTCTAAGAAATAGCAGCTATCTTTTACAGCTTAGCAAAAGGAATCAGAGCAGATGAGAGACTTACTTGAGGACCTATACATTATTAGTTAGTGGTGGAATCACTAAGTGTAGAGCCTAATTGCTTCCGTTGTAAATCCTGCCTCAGGTCAAAATTAAAATTAAAAATGCTTTTGATATTAATCAGTGAGCCAATAATCTAATACTTAACGATGATTAGTATTACATGAGGAAAGAACATTCAGGGAAGGTTCCATTGCATACAGATAAGCTATTATGGATGAACATGGTAAAAGGCAAAGT
Organism: Miniopterus natalensis; assembly: GCF_054644295.1. Taxonomy (NCBI): domain Eukaryota; kingdom Metazoa; phylum Chordata; class Mammalia; order Chiroptera; family Miniopteridae; genus Miniopterus; species Miniopterus natalensis. Next base: position 28,540,200 of record NC_142084.1, read on the forward strand.
AATAGAAGAGACTTGGCGTTTTGTACTTTGAAAGTTGACTTGAGTTAGGGAAGTCAAAGTCAGAATATATTAACCACAATTTGGAAGCAAAAATGAGCACGTTAGAAAATAGTATAGAGACTTGGGGGGCTAGAGCTGGAAGTGGACGCTGAGGAGGGGGTGGGGGAGGTAAGATAGAAGAGGTGGGGCTTTTTGCTTACTTCCTGGGCCTCCTGCCTTCTGGTGCTCCAAGTGTTTCTTAGAGGGAAACACACTGAAATACTAGTATGATGCATAGGCCATGACTCAACCATGTTATTTGGATAAGTAGTAGACATGTCTTTAAACACTAGCATGATATTTTTTCATATGTGTTGAAATCTAGAAACAATAGGGTGAATATATGTATAAGGTTTGCCAAACACTAAAGGCAAAATAAACAAGTAAGGGAAGCCAGGATAGTGAATGTAAAGGAATGTAATGATTTATTCACAAAGTGATATGACCCATCGTAGTTAATGGAGGAAGTAACACATTTTCATACAATGCTACCCATCTCTGAGCTCAGGACTTTGTGGCAGATGGAGACTCTTCCTTGACCCCTTCTCTCGATTCTGTCTCCCTCTTTCTGCTTTACACAATAAAATGAAAGCAATTATAGAGCAAGGGAAAAACCTGAGGGGAACACGTCTGTGCCCCAGGCCAGACAGGCCCAGTTACTGCTGGCCGCACACATTTCACAGCTCGGTGCTTGGTTCTGCGGCTGCCAAACCTACCTCAAGAGTGACTATAAACACTCTTGGCCCAAGTGGAGTTAAAGATCCAGAAGGCTGACAGACAGTCCATGGACTGATTGCCAGCACGAATTGGGGACGTGCCAAATTCTGATTGAATTATGCCCTTGTGACACTTCCTACTGTAATCATACCCTCCTGGTGCAGAGGCCAGACTGAGACGAGAAAAGCAACTACTGTGAGTCAATGTCAGTAGAGGGGCCAGGTTCAGCACAGAGCCCCACTCAGCTGTTCTGAGCTCAGGCAGACATATGGATGCTGCAAATGGGGCTCGACTAAGAGGGAGACCGTTGCAGATGGAAGAAAGACAGATGCTTTTCAAGAAATAGTCCCTGTGCTTAGTAACGATTAGATTTTAATGAGGTATAGCACTTTATATAATAAGGGTTTTGAAAAATAACACTGGGAGGAGCACACATAAATACATATTGTAGGGAGAGAATGACTTGGATTTTTTTTCCCAATCTCAGTAAATGAATAAAAAGTCTTCATGCAATCATCTTTCACATATTTTTAGTACACATGCTCTCTTTCTTTCTAATCCCCTCCTTCCACTGTACATACTCACAGCTTTCTGATATGGGGTTTGATGTCACTGAAACAGAACACTCCCTGAGCTGGGGAGTTTGTGTGCCTCCAGGAGCTTAGCTGTGTCAGACAAGGACCAGCACTGCGTTTATCTTTAAACTCAGCTTGGGGTGGGAAAGGCCTAGTTGAGCTGCAACCTCAATCATGAATTTACCCTTGTTTCCAAGAGGGAAGCTGGTTATGTCAGGAAATGGAAGCATAAAAGGCAAAGATATAGAATCTGAGAATGCAGACCCTGTTGAACTTGGGTTGGCAAGTATATCTGACAACCAGCCTTTTGCTAGAATGGAAGGTCCACAGAAGTCAATAGATGCATAGTTAATTGAAACTCATCTTCACTGTTTTACTATCAATGACAGAAAATTATCTATAGCAATAAAGGGCAGTAAAAAAAAGTCAGATATGCTGACAATGAACATGAGAAACGGACAGTGTGGGAGACAAAAGAGAAGCAGAAGAATCTGAAGGTGTAGGAACCCAAACAGACACAGAGGGTCTAGAAGTGTGTGTGTGTAAATACAAAGATATATTAATGTTCATTGGGAGGTAAAATAGTCATGATGCTTATGTGAGACTTAATAAAATTCCAAGTTGAATAGCTACTTCCATTACTGTTTTATGTGAGACTTTGACTTGTAAACCTTCACTGATGGTCCCAGTAAGTATCCTGATAAACAAAGTGCTTCTCAGAGTGTGGTCTGCAGACCAGCTGGTCCAGCAAGGACAAGTACAATCACTGAAAGTAAGCAGATAGAAACTTTTATAGCGATTTCACTGAGTACTTTTTTAGTGAATCAAATAGTAAACATTTGCGCTTGTTTTATGTGCCTAATGTTACTTGCTTTTTTTAGATATTCATACTACGATATTTTACAACATTATCGATCCTTGAAGGCTAGGGGATAAAAAGCCCTCTACCATGGTTCCTTGTGTACCGCTGACTTAGATGGCTTTGGTTGACTGTGCTCCACAGTCATTTGTGCAGATGCGTGCTTACTTCAAAAGCCCGTGTTGAAAGAGGAAAGCCAAGATGAAATTTAGTATGTCGTGATCCCATAAAAGAGGCTTTAAAAAGTACGGTATCTTCTTTCTAAAGCTGTCTGCTGAGCAAGCCCAACAGTGGTGGGGGAAGAATGAATATTAACCAGAGGGTCTGAGAAAGTGGTCAGTATTTAATGATACAAACAGCATTTCAAACTGGAGATACTAGTACTTAGTGTGCAGTAAACACTCCATTTTTTCTGGGTACTTATTTCCTCCCCCTTTTCTACACTTTTCTTGTACTCTGTCCCTTGTGTCTGTGCTGGGTTATTGAGAGTTAGACAGTTATGGGCTGAAAGCTTTATTATTAACTGAAAATGGATTTGGAATAGAATGTCATTTGCTAAATATGTCATAGGTGGTACATATAATTTCACATTTGTATATCTATAAATGGAGATAAACATATGGTTTAATATTTTCCAGTGTTAGTCCTTGGAAATCGTTGGAAAGAAGTATTTGTATAAATCTGCAATAATATGATAAAGAATAAATAATAGAAAGTAACAAGATAATCAAAGTGGGAAGATTAGTTTTTAAAGTAAGAGCTACCTAATTTCAAGTTAATCAGAAAGGATCCAGAAACCTTATTTTTACATGAATAGATTTGTAAATATGAGGACTTGGCTTTCTATTGAGTATGTTGAACCTTGCAGGGTTACTTTTTATTTCTGGCCAAACAAGTTTTTCTATTAATGTTCAAATTATCTCCAGAGGTTGTTCCCAGACTAGGTAATTATCATAATCGCCTGGGGAGCTACCAAATAAAAATCTTTGGAGGTGAGATCTGTTCATCCCTAAACTTAAAATCCTCCACAGGTGATTTTTAATGAGCAGTTTACTTTGGGAAGCACTTGTCTGGAAGTAATAGTCCCAAAAGGGTCAACCACCAATTGAACATTTCTAGAAGCACCCTAGTTCAGGTAGAAACTTACATTCCCACTCGAAGTTCTAGGGCATCCTCTTAAGACATTGCGCTAAATCCTGGGGCATGTGTCCTGTATGAAGCCCTCTTTTAATCTCCTGAAGAATGAGAGCGCAGTTTTCTTTTATTGCTCTCTGCCACGTGGTTATTGCATTGCACAGACATGAGGGACTCAGTTAACTCTGCTGAATAAAATGGCATTCTTAAGAGAAAACGTGGCTAAAAAAACCCAAACAACGAATAGAGCATCAAAAGGTGGTGGTGCAAAGCTATCACACACCAGAGGCTTGAGCAGCCTATTTTTTGGAAAATGTTGCTCCCCGAGAAGCCCTTACCAACCAATGGGAAACTGTCAGGGCTCTGTGTGCGCTGTGGCTCTCAGCTCTCTCAGAGTAGGACACGGAGTTATAAGAAGGCTAAGAGATTATCCATCGCATTGTCTTCAGGAAAAAACTCATTTTAAGAGAAACCATTGACCCTTGAGCAGTATGGGTTTGAACTGCACGTGTCCACCTATATAAGGATTTTTAAAAAATCTATACCTGTGTCATTTTCTACCTGCTGCTGGGAATCTGCTGGTGAGGAGGGCTGACTGTATAGGTTGATCTACACCGTGGATTTTGGTATCTGTGCTGGGGTCTTTCTGGAACCAATCCCCTGTAGATCCTGTGAAATTATATGTGGATATTTGACTGCTCAGGTGTGGGCACCCCCTAATCTCCCGCCCCCACGTCGTTGAATGACCAACTGTACTCTAATTTGAAAGACCTCTGTGATTCTGTGGTTGAGCGTCAACCCAGGAACCAGGAGGTCACTGTTGGATTCCCGGTCAGGGCACATGCTCAGGTTTCGGGCTCCATCCCCAGTAGGGGGCGTGCAGGAGGCAGCCCATCTATGACTGTCTCTCATCATTGATGCTTCTTTCTCTCTCTCCTCTCCCTTCCTCTCTCTGAAATCAATACAAACATTTTTTTAAAATCCTCCAGAGAAGAATTCTTAAACTCACACAAACACTATTTCCAAGTGCTAATGCACAACTGTCATTATTTAAAAAGCAGACAATTAAAAGAGCACTCAGTTCTGGTGAATTTCACATTTATAACAATAAGCAATTGCACTAATTTTGAGAATACATGATAATTATTAAAATAAACATAATTTTACATAATGTTTTACTTGAGAAATAAAACTTTTCAAAGTCTGGGATTAATATTTCTATTCAAATGGCAGTGTTAAGCTAAGCAGTATTTTTCATTATTACTTTCCATTTTTGATAAGTAGTTGCTCCTAAGGACAAAATTAATTATTGCACTGTTTAATGCTGCCATATTTGGCAATTAACAATTGTACTCTTTCATTTAAGAAAAGGTTTTGTGGGTTTTTTTTTACAAAGTCTTAGACCCGGTTTAAGGACATTGGTAAGGATGAAAGAACTGCATTGTTACTAAAAGCACTCTGAAAATGCCAGAGAGAGGCAGAGTTGTAATTTACAAGTTTCTCCTTTTTTGTATCTTTCTAGGATTGTATCTTTAAAAAACTCACCTCTATCTCTTATTTTCATCCTTAATTCATGGGATTAACCGATTCTCAAAGATTTGTAGAATGATAGAACAGATCACTCCCTGGAGAAAACCAGTCATCCAGTTTTTTCTTTCATTCATCTAAATGGGTTAACTCATTCCTTGACATAATTTAAGTGACCCACTTATATTCCCCAAATAAGGCTGTTTAAACACCCGAGTGATCTCACCACAGATTTAGTCATCTCCTTCTCACTATGCTTCTTAGGTGCCCACTCTAGGCAACAGGACTTGCTTTGGGCAACAGTTTATAAGTAGAAAACCCGCAAAGCCAGTGGGCGATATGCGATAGTCTCTCCCCCTGCTACACAGGGATGGCGGGGACTCCACATACTAGATCCCAGAGTGAGGAGGCAGGAACCGGAGCCTTCGTGCACCCTTCATCAGATATTCATTTACTGAATGCGCACGCAGTGTGTACCAGATTTTTTTAAACAATGGATTGAGGTCTACAGAGAAACCTAGATATTTTGTGAGGTTTTTAAGGCTATGAATTGCATATGTAGGCACCTGAGACCCTGTGCAGAGCAGAGTTGCAGAGCCTGACAACTGTTCTCGAATTGAGCAGAAGATGGTGTAAGAAAAGATGGGCTTGCCAAGGTCAGATAGAAAGAGTTGGGGGGCCGGGGGCATCATTCACAATCCCATTACTGGATCAGGCAGTGGATTCCCTTGGCAGGCTGGTGCTTGCACAGGGCTGCGAGAGCTCCTCCTTGCCTACTCCCTAAAGGGTAGTAGGTCTGAGGTTATTCCCACCTCATTACCACCCTAAAACACAACTTTTGGATATTAAGGGGACCCAGCATGGTTCAGGTGAGCGTAGGAGGAGCAGGGAGTGGGAAGGGGAGAATCGCTCCCCTCACCCTGGAGTGTTCAAAAGCAGAGCCGTCACCCAGCCTTACCTGGGCCCTTTCAGTCCGTCCCCTCCACAGACACTTGTTGTCAGAGAGGATTTCGATCCTGGGGAAACAGCAGTGATCAAAATGGTAAATCTTTTCCTTAGGTGACTCTAGTGCTAGTGAAAAGAGAGGGTGAACGAATAGGTCATGCGTCAGGTAGGGGGAAGTGTGCTGCAGGAGAATTAAGTAGGGTGAGCGGGACAGAGCGGGACGGAGCAGGACAGAGGCCAGGTCTTTGTGAGGGCAGTGAAGGGAGGCATCCGAAGATGGAGACATCTGGGCAGAGATAGGAGGGACATGAGAGAGCCGTGAGCTTTTTTGGACACTTGGAAGAAGAACTGACCTGAGTCAGAAGTGTGCTTGCCTTCAGTAAGGAGCAGCGAGGACAGGAGTGTGGCTAGAGCAGGGCGGGAGTGTCCTGGTGGCCCTGCAGACAGGTAACCAAGGGCCCACTGGGCAGGGACACACGGGCCATGGTGAGGCTTAGTGCTGCTTCTCTGGGAGCCTGGAAGCTACTGCAGGATTTTAAACAGAAAATGACCTGGTATGACTCGCATTTGCAGAGACTCACTGCTCCTGTTGTTGGCAGGATAGACTGTAGGAGGCAAGGGAGGCGTGGAAATCGAAGTTCAAAGTAGTTTTTCCGCAGGACTTCAAGGCCCTACTCTGCTGCATTGTAGCAGTCTCTTTTGCTGGTAAATTTTATGTCTTATTTTTATTCTTTTATGGGGAAGATTTTTTTTTTCCATTACTGATAAGCTTTTAGGATCTTCTTATTCTTTTGTTCTCAGGTTTCATAAGGATGCATTTTGGATAACGATGTGATTGTGTTTAAAATTTACCTTGCTCAGCATTTTGTGCAGCTTTGCATTGTAAAGACTTGTGTATCTTTTCAGTTCCTGGAACTTTTTTTTATTATTTCATTGAAAATTTTTTTCCTCTTATTTGTTTTGTTCTTTCTTTCTAGAAATTTTATTAAAATATTTACCATTCTCTTTTGACCCTCCATGTCTTTTACATTTTTACTTCTCTTATTATAGAGTTAAACATGCTTTTGTATCACTGCCTCTGTCAAAAGTAGGAAACTGAAGGTAGAATAAAAAGCAGGGGCTTCCGTAACATTTGTGTGGAGTTTACTGATACTACCCCAGTATGCTTCATTAGTATGATTCTCACAAACTTTACCAGTTTACTTCTTTTAGACCCCAAGTTTATATCTTTCTTTCTCCTAATTTTTAAATATCATTTCAATGGGATATCAGAAAATAAAGAATACATTTGTCCTGTGAATCTAACCCATTTTAATAATGTGATTACCTTCCAGGGAGAAGAAAACAGATATTTGCTCAGTCATTTCAGACTGTTCAGATATAGTCTGAACCACAACCTTCTTTTGACTCAAGCCACCCCTGAATATCTCCTCCATGTCTCTCAACTTCGAATCCATTAGTTTGTATAAAATAACTACTTCATCCAATAGCTCCTTTTAGATGCCAACAAAATTAAAATCATTTGATATAAACGGCAAACTCTACAGTGCTATCCTAGGAGAGCGCTCTCTCTGGGGTTTTGAATATGGGCTTGACTTTGTGATTTAGATGTGAGCTACAGAGATCATCATTTACCCATTCCTTTTTTTTAATCAAAGATTTATTTCAATATGTTGCAGATTGTTCATGCATGCATGAATGAAAATATAACATGAATTTAGTACATTTGTACATGCTCATAGCAAAGACTGTGTAGAAGAGGGGAGCTTCAGGTCCCCATTCACCTTGAATTGTTTAAAGTTTGAGTGAAATTTCTGGACACACCTAGAAATGTGTACACAATGCAGATGTGAAACACTGTTTTTAGCACAATCATGATTAATAAATGAAACACTGACTATTTAAACAATGAAGTAACATGCATCTTCTGCAAATATCATTACATGATAGTACTTCACAGAAGATAAGTGCACTCTACAGGATCCATTCTAAAAACAGTACCTTGACACATTTTGAATAGAGGATAGGGTTTTAAAGTAAATGGACAAATGTAGACAAATTTGGGGCAGTTTTTTGAAAGTGAATTAAGCTTTCAGAGTGCAGATGCATATTGCTATGTACGTATGACATAGACATAGGTCACTTGTGCTGATTATAATGTATGGATATGCAACATTTTATGGACTATGCCATCGGGTCTATGGCAATTTGATTCTGGAGAAAATAGAGATTAATTTGTTAAGAATTCCCTGCTTGTAAGGGAACCATGTTTTAAATCTCTGAAGAACTATCAGTATAGCCCTCATCTCCCACAGAGAGCTAGATGCGTGACAGGGGAATTTACTGTTATAACTTAGAGAAGAAAAATACCCGAGACAGGTGCTACAGACTAATAGGGCTTAAAAATGAAACCAATTTTCTCTTTCCAGTTATAAAAGCAAGGCACTGCCTGATCTCTAAATACCCAACTGGGTTTTAATTCAGTTAATAGAAATATCTTTTTAATGGAATTAGTTCTTAGTACTAGACGTTCTGTATGATTCTGTAGCCTATAAAGTGGTGTCCCTTTTCCCAAGCCATAATTATGTAAAATAATACCAGTAGACATCTATTTATGCTAAAAACATAATGTTCCCTGCCTGGGTAGAATTAAAGTTCTTTTAAACATGATCCTGACAGCCCGGCCGGTGTTGCTCAGTGGTTGAGCATCAACCCATGAACCAAGAGGTCGCTGGTTCAGTTTCCCAGGCTGGGGGCTTGATCCCCAGTGGGAGGCGGCCAATCAATGTCTCTCTCTCATCAATGTTTCTATCTCTGTTCTTCTCCCTTACTCTCTCTCTAAAATCAATAAAATCATATTTTTCTTTTTTAAAAAAGAATGATCCTGACATATTTCTGAGAAGTAATTTAAGAAATGTTTCAAGTGATGATATTGTAAATATGTAAAACTCTGGATCTCTTTTTTTAATACCATGTCTTTATTCTCATAAAAATCATAAAAGTGCATGGTTTACAACAGTGATTTTCAGAGTCAGGAGCACTGACCTTTTCCCCCTTAGGTGGTCAAATAAAAAAGTGACAACAGCCAACACAACACCCAGTGTGAATGAATCAAAATTATGCCTTTTTTTTTTTTTTTTGTCAGATGGATGGGCAAAAAATACATTTTTTGGTGTGCCGCAGAATTTTAGTAATGAGTTTATGTGCCATGAGGTGGGAAGGGTTGGAACTCTCTGGTTGAAAGATATTGCTGTATCCCCCACTCCTCATGCCAGCCATCCCCTGCTCCCAAACAGGGTTTTCAAGGGAGCAGTAATTATGCTCCACGGCAGCCAAGGCCTTGCTGATCTCTCCTCCTACAGTGCCATCATCGCATGCACAGCATCATCTATTTGTGCCCCACATGATCAGGTTTTTATCCCTGCTATATGCAGAGGAACCAGGTGAATGGTCACAAACTGAATGCCCTTCAGGAACCTTAATAAGACACTAAAGAAGTGACCCAGCCGGGGTAGTCCTGGGGATGAGCAGGAGAGCCCACAGCCTGCCTGCGGCCTGCAGGGCCCATCAATCCGCAGCTCCCATCCACGTTGCCATGTGTGCTTCGGTCCAGTGTTGTCAAATTGTATTAGTTCTCAAGGCAAGTCAGAGGCTCTTTGTGTAATTCAAGTGTTTTCGAGCAACAGGTCCATTCAGTTATTACCTGAAAATCTGGCCTTGCCATCTTAATTATTATTCAGGACAATGACTCAGAGGTTTTTAATGGACAGGTGACACATGGTCCCAGAGATATACATGCAGCCAATGTAGTCAAGGAGGTAGAGTGTCATTTTGGGGAATATCAACCAGAGCATCAGGAAATCTCTAGGGCAGCATGACCTGATATGGTAGCTGCCAGTTACATGTTTAAGATGAAATTAATTCAAATGAAATACAATAAAAGTTCTGTTCTGCAGGTTCACTCACCACATTTCAGTCACTCAGTGGCCACATGTGGCTACTGGCTACAATATTGTACAACCCAAGCAAACATGGTCCTCGACAAGGGGAGTCCATGGGGCAGTGGCATTCTGTGTGGTGGTGCTCAGTATAAGATGAGAAGACGTCGTGACAGGGACAGCGTATTCACTTGACCCATGAAAGGAGATGTGAGGACATTAATTTTAAGCCTCATGAGATAGATGGTGAGGAGGGACCTGGGTTATTAATATTTTTACTCTATCCTGATAAATCAGAAAATGGGGAGAGATTGAACCTGAGTGACAGTGACATCTGTAGAGTCATTATGTAGAGTTGGAGCAGAGCACAGGCATTTTCAAAAACAAAACAAAACAGAAAAGTACCAGACCGAGGCTCATAAACGTCCCTGCCTTTTGTTTGTGTGTTTTGGGCTGATAATAAAAATAATATATGAGCACTGAGGAATATTTGGAAAGCATAACAACTGCCTTGCCTTCTTACGTAGAATATCCTGAATGTACTTTCCTCCCTGATGCCTGAGTCACCGTTATTGAATTATAGAATAATGCATCTAAGAGAATGGAGGGCCCTGTTCCCCCAGACTGCTGGGCTATTCAGAGACGGGGTGCGCGCATTTCTCCCTGTCTCAGGTGCCCGTACAGCATAAGGCTTTCTCCTTGCCATTCTGTTGTTATTATCTGTAACTCCCCACCGGACTTGTCTGCTCCGAGCAGTCCCCACTGCAGGCCTTCTCTTTTGTGTCTTCTGGAAGTTCACACGCAGCAAAGCATGTTAGCAGTGACCAGATAATCAACTGTCCAATAAAGCTTTCACTTTACTGTCTAAATGCCGCCGACCTGCTCTGCTGCTGTATAGATTATATGACTATTCTGTCAAATAGGTTCTCACTCATCATGTCCTGCCCTCTCCTTGGAAGTTCTCAGTTAGGCACAATTGAAAGAGCATGGAGCTGAAAGTAAGAAAGTTGGGGATTTGACTCATGGCTCAGCTACAAACTTTGGCCTGGGCCAATCTCATATCTCTATAAGGATCACTTTTTTCATCTACTCAGCAACTCCACTGTTATCCCTAACACCAATAAAGCTCTTAGTAGGTGGCCAGCAATGTTCTAAGTACTTTTCATGTATAAATTTTAATCCTCACAATACTCTGTGAACTAGATAATATTATTTTTTGTTAATCCTCAAGAGAGGATATTTTCTCCATTGATTTTTAGAGAGAGTGGAAGGGAGAGAGGGCAGGGGAAGAGAGAGAGTGAGAGAGAGAAACAGGGAAACCTTGTGAGAGAGAAGCATCAATTGGTTTCGGGGATCTAACGTGCAACCCAGATACGTACCCTTCACCGGGAATCGAACCCTGGACCCTTTGGTGTTCTAACCACGGAGCCATACCGGCCAGGGCTTAGGTACTATTATCCATATTTTGCACATGAAGAAACTGAGGTGTAAACAGATTAACTAGTTCTCATACCTGTGTTTCCAAGTTGCAAGTGTTATGTTTCTTTAAAAGACATTTAGTTGTCTTTGGGTTTGTGATTTTATTGTGGATGATCAAAATTTAGGGTAGTGGGTTTCTAGGTAATAGCCCATGATAAAGCACTTTGGAGTTTTGGAAAACTGCAGAGCAGTGTCCACGGTGCAGTAAATCTAAACCTAATGAAGGAGAGGTGATGAGAGCACTGTAGCCTGGGGACAACAAAAAATGCAGACAGTTAGTCTACAGTCTGTTCAGGTTTTGTAGAAATTGTGTGGGGTGTTCATTTAAACTTGAGATTTAGAGAGGGACAGGCAAGGTTTACATGACAAGGAGAAAACGAATCCATTGGCTGAGAAAATCAAGTTTAGTACAATCTGCTCAATTTGATTTTAAAAAAACATTTTCAAAATTTTATTTTGAGTCTAAATATTTAAGTAAAGGTGAGCTAAGGAGCCTTGTTCTGGACATAAACTTGTTTTTTTTAGTGATATTTCTATGGCAATTCTTCCTAATATAATTTGATGACTCAAGTAGAGTTCTGAGTATCTAAATGTCTTTTAAACTACTTGCTTCTGTGTATTAACCAGGGACTTTATCCTAAGAGGAAGTCACGCTTAGCTATTTTTATTTCAGGGAAGATATAGCTTTGTGAGGAGATAGTATCCCTTAGGTGGACACAAGTAGTGGAAGCTGTTTGCTTGGAAAATGGCTCTCAGTGGAAGTCAGACAGATGGAATCTCCCACTGAACTAGAGATCTGGTGATGAGCTTGTTATAGTGGAGTCACACTTGCTAAATTTTACATGAAAGTAAGTAAAACATATTAAGACCAACAATCATTTTCCAAAAGCCCACTTAGCGTGGTTGCTCGGAGAATCGAACGTGGTTTCCCACCTCCCTTATGGATCCTGTGCACACATAGCCTCACGTTCCTCCCACTGCCACCGCCACGCCACCGACACTGTGCAGATGGGTTTCAGCATTCCTGCAGGTGAGACAGCTGGACACTAAAAATGTACTAGATTTTAGTTTAGTTGAAAGAAAAGTGATATCGGGCCTGGCAATATTCCCTTCCCAGTGACTGTCATAAAACGGGATTCCCGCAGTGGTAAATCACAGAGGTGATTTGCAGCACTACGTGACTTTTCTCCTCTGAGGGGCCATGCCTTCTGCCCTCTGCCCTCTGCCCTCTGCCCTCTGGGGACTTTGCTGTGCTGGAAGACAGAAGCACGGAGCAGCACCTCTGGCTGACCACTTGTGTGGGACTGACCACTAGGGCTCAGCCTGGCTGGAATGGGCAGGGTGGCTGCTATGTATTTGGAAGAAGTGACCCCAGAACACGATTTCATTTTGCAGATTTTAGGGTAGCAGCTAACAGATCGACAGAGCAAACCTGTGTTCACTGGAAACTAGCTACCAATGCTGGCTGGTATTTCTTAGTCTCTCTCTTCTTAAAGTCTATGTTGCTGCCCAATGAAAGTAACATGGCTAAAGATACATCGCTGGCAAAATTTAGAATAATTCAGATTACAATACACACACGGGCTTAAATGCTAATGTAGCATTGATATGTGTTAAAATCTTAATAAAATTATTTAAATTATTTAGGAAATCCTAGGGGGGAGCAGAAAACGAAACAATCTCATAAAACAAAGCACACAGGAGCTGAAGGTTGTGGCAGCGGTGTGTGGAAAATAAAACTTGTTTCAGCCCTGTCTGCTTACAAGTTTGCATTGTGTTGCTTAAGCTTTGGGCTCAGGTTAGAATTCTGTGAAGTGCAAAACAGGCTGGACTGTTTGGGCCAATACTTGTTTTAAGTGTTCTGCCTTGTTCTCAAGCATTCCCCCTCTCCCCCCCACTATGCATCCCAAGTTTCCAAACTTTAGTTAAGAAAATGAAGGAATTATTATGATATACCTGAAGGTATGGTAAACTTATTTGTGGTAAAAGGGAAAAATAGTTTTAAAACACACTAACCCTAATATACAACTTTCACCTCTTCTTAAACTTATTACAAATAATATCTTGGTTACATTAACATAGGCATATACTTTTTAAAGAACCAGCTGAGTTCTCAAATGAAACATGCCTAGTTCAAACCATCTAAATATTTGATTTGCTTGACCTTGACTTAACCACGTCTTTATGACCTTATGAATTACACCATTTTAACTTTTTATTTCCTTGCCATTGGTCATCACGTTTTCTGCTTCAGCTGCTACTAAGGTTTATTCTTTGTAAGTGCTTTTTGTGCCACAGTCTTTTCATGCAGGCAACGATAGATTCTTTCTTCAAAATAATGTGAATAACTTCTTTATATACTATTTAGCATTAAAATAATCCCATTTGCTTTTTTTCCCTTGAGAAGTTAGTATAATGCATAGGGGAGTGATACAGGAAAGATGTTCTCTTTCTCATATCCCAGGACCATGACTTTTGGGGCATTAAAGATTGAGAAAAATGTCTCAGTAGAGTGGTTTCCTTCTCTACTGGAATTCCATGCATCTCTATAACTCATCAGTTGGCTGCATTTGATAAGACAAAGTTCTGGAAGTCAGTAACTGCTTCTGGATTAATAATGTCTGGGTCTAAATAGAATTTACCAGACAGACTAAACCTGGAGACATGCTGTTAGATAAAGAGAGCTGAAGAGGAAAGGCGACTATGAGTTCTGACAGGTGATTATGGGAAGGGCTCCTGTACAGAAAGGATCACAGCGCAGTTTAACAGTTACAACCAATAGGTCAAACCTGAGTGCTGATATGTGTTCTCAGAAATTATGTAAGAGAAATGTGGTTGAAATTAAATTTATGTTTCCATTCCTACCTCCTATTTTTCCCCCTTAGTTCTATCATTTAAAAAAAAATATTTGAGAGTAAAACTTTTCTGGCTTGGAATTCAGCCAAAAAATGAATTCCTTTCTGCATTCTTGATTAAAATTCACTCATGTAATTTTGCAACTATTGTATACGGGAAGAAAGAGATTTATCAGAGTCACACCATGTAGCTTATATAATGGAAAAATGGCTTTCTGCTCATGCGTTCGGCCCTCCAGACAGGTAATAAAGAATATGAGTTTGGCCTTGTTTGAAGAAACTTGGTATTGAGGAAACAAAGTATGACACTTCCTAATTTAAAAAAACAAAACCACAAAAACCCACACACATTTATAGAAGGCAAGCATATGCTTAATGTAAAGAAAAGATTATTCTATGTGTAATTAATATTAAGTTTGTAAAGACATACTTGGGATGTAAGCAAGTGTGCATTACTGAAAATACTGGTGCTCTGAAGAGTCCTGCACGAAAAAATAGCAGAGCTTATGGGAAACAGGGTGATCCCAGAGAAGGCTGGAGGAGCTGGTAACAGAGAAGCGAGGTGGGCAGGTTTTAGACTGTAAAGGAGGAAAGGAAATGAGTAAGGCTGCAGGGTAAGAGTGAGGAAGTTGAAGGGGTTTTGTCTAATATCCTCTATTTTCTTTGAAGTAGAAGGTTACAGTGTTGGATGTTTGTAATAGCTGCAGTTGAGGACAAGAAAAGATGCAGAAAGAGGTGGGAGGGACCCCCTAGAGAGCATGGAAGGGCCCCCAGAGGAAGGGTCCCCTTTCCTGGTCATCCCTGGACTCAGCCTGAACTATCCATGTGTGACCTGCAACTTCAGGAGGATGAACACGACATGATTGCACTTAAGAGACATTTTCAAATCATATAAGCTTTCTCAGATGAAAAATGCTTCATTTTACAAAATAATGATTTGGAGGAGAGCATATGATCTAATAAATTGGATCTCATGAACAAATGGACTCCGAAACTTCAGATGACCAAGACTAATTCCTGACCTTGCAATTCACAGCGAGAAGGCAGGGAAAGGTACACAGGTTTTTGGGTGGCAGGGAAAATAAGTGAAAGTGAGAGACAGGAGTGAGACTCCGAACCTTTCATGGCAGCTTAAGATGACTCAGGAAAGCTCTTAGAGGCTATTGTTTCATATCGTTCACACTAACCCAGAGCCGGCCATGGTGGAAAAGCTGTAAATTACTACTCGAATGGGTAGATGGGAGTCATTCTACATAAAAGAGAAGAGCAGTGGAGGGCTGAGCTCAGAATTTATTTCTAGTCCCTGAGGTCAGAAAAAAGCTCCAGCAGTCAAAACTGGCACATTAGATTTCTGGGCTCTTACAAGGGTTTTAGATGTTGAGGGCACACGTCATTATCTCTCACTGCACTTTGAAATGTGTTGCTTTTTTTCTTTTAGCACTGTGTGTAGAATTTTTTCTCATCTAGGAGAACACCACTTAGGATGCTGTAAGTGGTCAGGCCTGAATTTAAAAAAGTAGCAGTGAGAGTGGAGACAAGGGACTGATGAAAGGGATGCCCGTCTCTCGATCCAGGACCTGTGGGTAGTTAATTGGATACTGGAGGCAAAGGAATAAAAAGTTGCAAAGGTGACTTACAGTCTTTTTGTCTGTGTGACTGGGTAAATGCCCATGCCTTTCCGTATATATCACAAGACGGAAGTTTGGAGGAAAAGTATGAACTGCATTCTGTTATGTTTAGCATAAGTTGCCCACTTGGTGGGATGTCAGATAGACTGCAGCCTGGATAGGCCTGGAGCTTAGGAGGTGCACCGGAGATAACAACTTGGCCGTCAGGAGTGGAAGGCTGGTATTTGAAGTCATAACGATAATTCACATCGCTCAGACAAAATAAGCAGCATGAGAGAAAGACGAAGGCAGAGCTCTGAGGAACTGAGACATTAAAGAGCAATGAAGCCAACTAGGAGATGCCCTGCACAGTGGTCTGATTAAGTTGGAGAACTAGGACGTTTAGAGAAGCAGTCGTCAGAGGCCGGGCCTTTGAAATGGAGGGAATAGTCACCAGTGAACAAAGCCACAGAATGAGCAAAGTGCCACTGTGGGATCCTGCAGTTAGGAAAGTATCGGTGACGGTAGAGAGAAAGGTTTCCATGGAGTGGTGTTAAAATTGAACCTGATTATGAGGTGATTAAGTGGAAACAGAGACTTCAGTTTCAGGAGGCTTGACCCAGCTGCAGGGGGTTAAAGGGCCCAGGAAGATTTTTTTTTTCGTTAAATTTAATAGGGCTGAACTAATTTACTTATGGGAGGGGATAACTGGTCAAGAGAGAATGGATGAAGAATAATCTAAAGACGCCCAGCCGGCGTGGCTCAGTGGCTGAGCATCGATCTAGGATCCAGGAGATTGCGGTTCGATCCCCGGTCAGGGCACATGCCCAGGTTGCGGGCTCCATCCCCGGTCAGGGGCATGCAGGAGGCAGCCGATCAATGACGACTCTCTCATCATTGATGTTTCTGTCTCTCTCTCCCTCCCTTCCTCTCTCTGAAATCAATAAAGATATAGTTAAAAAAAAAAAAAAGCCCAGCCAGGCATGGCTCAGCGGTTGAGCGTCGACCTAGGATCTAGGCGATCAGGGTTTGATTCCCGGTCAGGGCACATGCCCGGGTTGTGGGCTCGATCAATGACTCTCTCATCATTGATGTTTCTATCTCTCTCTCTTCCTCTCCTTTCCTCTCTCTGAAATCAATGAAGATATATTTAAAAACAAAAACAAAAAAGAATCCAATGAGAAGTGAATGATGGCCGTAAAGTTTTGGAGCAGACAGGCATGACAGGATCTAGCACAAATATGGAAAAATTAGATTGGACAGAAAGAAAACTATGTTTTCCCCTAAGGAGTTTAAAAGGATGTATCTCTTATAGCAAATACTAAAATTTCTTTTATTTTTAATGGACAGAGTTACAACTTAAGCACCTCCTAACTCAGGAAGAGAAACCATTAAATACTCAATGAACATGGTCAATCACTTGAGTCACACTGAAAAGCAGTCTTCCAGGTAAGAAGCAGGAAGGGCAAGATGCAGCTCTGCCAGGGGGTTGTGTCCATGAATTCTCCAACTACCATCAATTCCTTGCAGCAGCTGTAAAGCTGGGGTGGGAAAGAAGCTTCAGGCGAGGAGCTGGATGACACTGGCCGTGGAGTCATCCAGCTAATTCCCCTGCCTCTGAGTCCATGTTCACAGCCCAACAGCCTCTTCATAACTCGGCTTCCTTCCATCTCTCCATTCCAGTGATTTTCCAATGGTCAAGTTACTCCTTTCCCTGGGCAATTCTAGTTCTGTTTTCTTCAGCATCTGGCTAACAAGTTCCAGTCCCTGAAAGGCCAATCACTACTGGCTGCAATATTCAGAATGGATCTGGTCTTCAAAGCTGAGGAGGGCTAAGCCTTGGCAGAGACGATTTCATCAAAACCATGTCACTCTGTGGGGCTCTTTCCAATGGCTGCTCAGCCCCTGTAAGTAACATCACTGTCATCTTTGATCTCAAAGAACATCTTTATCAACCCAGATGTTCATGAGATCATACAAAAGAGGAATAGCAGTGAATAACAGAGTTTACACATTTCTTTAAAACCCCATGCCCTAGGCTTTTCCCAGTTTTAGCTAATGTCTGGGCATGCTAGGCCTGCATCTTCTCATACCTACAGTGTGCCCACAGCCAGATCATAGCTATGCACTGCTAATATTTAATTCCGTCTTTAGAATGCCTTTCATTGTCTCTTCTTCTAGGATTTTTTTTTGTAAAGGGAAAAATAATGAAACATAATTTTTTATTTCTCTTTTATAAGAGGAAAACCCAAGGTTCAGTCATGACTAGAGGCCCTCTATTTCATAGACATTTGATTTATTTGATAATCTGAAAGCATAGCTTTTTCAATTCAATTATAAGTATGGTTGGAATCCAAGTATGAAAATTATATTTTACAAGCCTCATAAATATGAGAATGGTAAATTAAATGCAGGATAAGTAAGAATTGAAAGTGCCAACAGGAAAAGAGAAAATGTTTAGTGATTTTAAGGAAGGAAAAATAATTAAGTTTAAAGGGTAGCTGATGCTTTCTTAATTGAAGACAATCAAGAAGGTGTTTTTTTTTCCCTCTCACTTACCTTTTAGATTTTTTTCCTCCCAGATGTTGGTTAAACTTTGCATTTTCATCTATTTGTATCTTAATTGCGTGAAGGATGACAACATTAGATATTGTGTGGGATACAACCAAAGCACTCATTTTGGTGATTCTCAATTTAGAGACAGATGACATTAAGTGGAAGCAATTGTGAAAAAAGAGGAATGTTGTGTACCCGTCCAAGTTCACAGCACTTGAAAGCACGCTGTGGATTACGCATCTCACAGCTCGCTGTCCGCACAGGTAGCTCTGATGAGCAGCAAGGGCTGGTGGGGACGGCGCCCGCGCTAGTGTATCCGGGTTCAAAGCTTAGACACGTCTGGTGCGTGCACACGCCTGCGACCAGGGAGAAGAAACCTTTCTCTTAGAGTCAGCACTTGTCAGAGGTTAAAGAGACAAAAGACAGGATCTTTAAATGAATAAAACATACTGATTGTTCTGTTTGCAAACACTGATTTTCAGTTCCTGATAGGTGGGGGGTGCTGCATTTGATATCACATTTTTCCTGGAAATCTTTTTTTGGTAATATTGAGAAGTAAGGAGAGAACAGCAAGAGAGATTTGACAGGGCCAGGTTGTGGGAAGCCTACAGAATAGTTGGATGTTTATTTCATGACAATAGGGAAACAATGTGGTCTTTAAATGGGAATGTAGCATTAAAGTCTAAACTATTTTAAGAAAGGGATTATATGTTAAGGTCTCCCCTGTAAGAGGAAGTGATCAAATATTTGTTAGTAATAATATGACAATAATATGACAATAATATGACATTAATATGACATAAGACCCACCACACGTCACAGTTCTAAGGCTAATGAAATATGTTAGAACTGGAAAAAAGAGAGAGCCAGCTGGGTAGGGCTCAGGCCTGCAAAGGCTGTAGAATAAAGAGAGGCTGGAATCACCAGCCCAGTGCCCCCCCCCCCCAACTTAGTGTGTGTGCTTCTTTGTTTGCTTGCTTTCCTTCTGGCCTTTTATTAAATTAACCTGGGCCCAAACTTCTTAAATAAGTTAATAAAAGATATCCAACGATAGGGCATTATTCTTATGTTTGAAACTTTTTGTGCTTCCTTCATTTTTTAATGTCTTTGTGGTATTTTAATGGGAAGCTGCGAGGAGGCGTATCAGGCACCGCCTGACTTCTGCTGTCCTAACTCAGGGGCTGCTAGTCTCTGAATTCTCAGTCAATCTATTATGTGCAAGGCATTGCATGTCTCCAAGATAGGAGGGGAGAGCGAGGCCAGGAGGGTAACTGCGACATGAGAAATGGTGAGAAATGCAAAGGATCATCACTCCGAGGAATAGGTAGTTCAAGATAAGAGCAGACTTTTTCCTTAATAAGCTCTAATTATCAGCAAAGCACTCTCCTCAAGAAGTGTTTTGTTATTAACAAAAAGCATTTGTTACAGTAATAATCGACTTGCTGTCTCCTTTTGATGTTCATTGTTTGGAGTTTGTAGCAGAGGATCCTGACTTTAAACATTAATGTTCAGGACACCACTTTGTCTATGTTTTATCATCCCAACTCCTATTACCATGTCTTGAGGTTATTGTTGATGACTTTGTTTTCTGTTACTCAAGTTACAAGGGTCCTAATGAAACATAGTCATTGTTTTACAGGAGAAAAACCTAATGCATAATTTATTTTGCTTCCTGCCATAATATTTCATGTAAAGTATACAGACATAATCATCATATTTTAATAATCCCATTTGAGTTTTTTCCAAAGGATGTTAGTATGAGGTTTTCTGGTGGTCAGAGACCCATATAATGAGGAAACACATTTTTCTATGTTTCTGGACCTGCAGGACTATAATACACAACCCTTTTACCGCCCATAGCCCCATAGTACCTAGTTCACAGTACCTGGACACTTATTGTCCCATTGAATACCCAAGCAGATGGCTAACCTACTTACATTTAAATAGTGTTGAGTATATTGCAATGTATATATTGTCAGAATTTATATAAAATTAATTTTAGTCAAAGTATGGAAATAAAATTTGTTTTAAAGAATTATTTTAAAAGTCTCTGTAATCAGGTAACAAATTTCCTAGCTAGAACGTAAATTGTGTTTGTCTCAGAACTCAGCCCTGGAGCAGGTCAACCGTGGTCCATTTGTACTTAAGTCGGAGACACTTTGTGGGATGGGAAGGAAAGGATCGAGGAGCTAAAGGTGTTTGGGGATCACTGGCCAGTGTTAGTAGAGAGGAATCATTTTAAAAGCAGCCCAGTTTCTTTGATTCAGGTTGTCCTCTGGTCTGGTCCCCACAGACTCTTGCTTGATGCTATCATAAGCAAGTGACAATAGTAAATGTGTGAGAAATGTTTATAAAGCAATTAAACTTACACCTCCATGGACACTAAGATGCAAAGGCGTCTTCTTCCAGAGCCACCTGCAACAGAACGGCAATGGGAGAGCGTCCCCTTGACATAAGGTCCCGCATCTCCACTTTGTCCCATCAGTTTCTTTGGGACATGAGCAGGATAGAGACTTTGTGGCTTTTCCCTCTGGGAGCAATAGAAGAAATTACCGTGATAACCAGAGAGTAAAAAGGTATAAACGCCAAGTAGTGGTCAAGACAGCTGGCTTGTAGCCCATTGCAGAGATCCCTCCCAGGACTTCTAGAAATCCTTGGGAGAATTTGTGAAGGAGGAACGCAGCAGTGCTTAAAAATCAGATAAGTCAGAGCCAGTTAGACCTCATGTGATTGTACTGTTTTTATCGTGACTAGTATTTTCTCCAGATTAATTTAGCTTGGGAAAGAGGAGCTAATTTTTTATTTTATTTTTTTAAATTTGATATAAATTTTAATGTAGATTCTCATTCCTGTGTTCAAATAAGGCAAAGATGTTATATATATTATCAAAATGTTTTCTGTATTATAGACTTACTAATAACTTCAAGGTTAAAACTTCTAAAATATAGCATATTATTTCAAAAATAATATGTGTCTCAGATGTACTCCTAAAATTGATTCATGCAAACATGTTGTACAAAAATCTCTGCCCAATACCACCCTTAGTAATTATCTTCTTTGTTTTTATACTTCATATATACATTATATTCTATTAATTATTTAAAAAAATTAATTTGTGATAGATCAAATAGAACCAAATTCTGTAGTGAACTGATGCTTTCTTTGTAACCTAGTAATTAATATAAAAAATTGATGGATGGTGTAAATCTGTTTTATGGGCGACCCACAGAGCATTAGATATTTATAGAACAAACACATTCAGTCTTGACCTTGGCCACATATTTATGGTCTAAGAAATCAAAAAGAGCAAATACACCATCCAAACCTAATTGTAATTGTGTGGCAAGAGGGACTTGGAAACATTATTTGAGCAGATCAATTAACTATTTTGTATTTTGGAGACAAGAATATACTCTTTTGACCCTCACTTAATAGAAATAGATTTCCTGGAGGAAATAAAAATTATCACAAACTTACATGTCAAAGATCCTTTGGGAAAAAACATTCTGCAAACTGGCATTTTTTTCCCTATCTAGACAGGGATCTCACAGTGTTCCTCTTTCCATTTCCCTTGGCCTGCCTTGGCTTTGATGGGGAATCTTTTAGTCTATCATATTTACTAAATGTCCACAAGATCAGTTAGTGAAAAAATATGGAGGATGTTGCTTACTGGACTTTTAACTGTTTCTTTCCAACATAAAGCAAAGTGCTTTTTAAGCTCCTTAAGGGTGGAAATTCGTCTATTCTTTGCAGAGGAGTGTCATCCTGTAGCAGGTCTTCATTCATATTCCCTCAAGTTCAGCTCCAACCTAAGGGTATCAGAAAACAAATGAAAGACATTTGGGATTTCTTCAAGATTGTTCAGAGCGTGGCATGCATTGTGTGAATCCTAGCTTGCTTTCAAAGTACCACACTGTTTCACAATACCGCCTTCTTTAATAACTATTAGGCAGGAAGGCCTGGCATAATCTCTTTAACATCCTGGGAAATTTAAAATCCACAGTCTTCCATCCTTTTGTACTTGGCTTGTGCCTTACAGCACTTGCTACTTTCTTCTACCCTCCCTATGACTCACCCCATGTCTTTTAATTCCATAAAATTGCAGAAGCTGGAATAATATTTGGAATACAACTGACATTGACAAATACACTCTAATTGGAAAAGAGAAATGCAAGAAAATTAGACTTGAAAGGAAGCTGTGGAATGGGCAGTAAAGAACTGACCTGAGCAGGGCCAAGGGGAAGCATGGGCAACCAGGGCTGAAGACTAGGACGGAGATTCTCTCTCTCCTGGCTGCCTGCTCAGCGACATCTGATGGTCCATCCTGCACTCTTGCTATGCCTTTGATCCAAGAGGAAAAGAGGCGTGATCACTGAGAATATGAAAAACTGTGTTAGCTCTGTTGACAAATTGAGGATATTGACATTCGTGTTCTCTGCTGCTTCTGCACATTAAAAATAGATTGTGCTGTGTTGGCGCTCCATCTGCCTCTTTTCACAAGCTCTGAAATCTTTGAAAGAAGAAAATGAGAACTGTGTGCTATTAACTTAATAGTCCATGGTTAAAGAATGCCTGATTTATTTTTAGCAACCATCAAGACATTTAATTAAGTGCTTGATATTGAGGAAGCCTTATAATTCATGGGTTTAAAAGTTGTGAGGATTTCAAGCCATGACTTAGTTTGTTAGTGTGTGTGTATGTGTGTGTGTCTGTGAGTACATATATACATATATAAATATAAATGGTAATATAGGTTTTATATATGTGATTATATATATATATATGAGATATATATAATGAGGTATGCAGTTTATTTTCCTTTCTTTACTAAAGACTATTTGGTGCCCCCAGACCATAATGCAGCCTAATAAAAGACTAGATTAGATTTTTATTTGAGGGGAAGCAGCACCGAGCCCCTCGAGGGAGGGAGGCAGCGTGAGGGAGGGGTCTGTGGACATGTTTAACTAGCGTAGGTCTCTAACTCATTGGAATTCCAGTCTTGTTAGCTCAGTGGGTTCAAGAGTTTATAAAAGCATAAAGCGCCCACATAATATTTGATATGCTTTATGAAATCAGAAGTGAGTTAGGATGTTAGACAGAAAAAAAAAAGTTATTTAATCTTCTACCAGTTCACCTGAAGGCATCATATTCAGCCCTAAGATTTGTCCCATTTTATCAAATTTTATATCAATTGCATAATAAAAATCAGGTTTTGTACACCAGACAAACTCTGAAGAAGGTGAGCTATAAGATGTTATGCAGTTTACAATTTGGATTTTCCTGATTCTCACAGAAGAGACTATGCATGAACAGTTGTAAAATGTGCATTATGCTCAAATGATCTCTTAACACACTTTAAAAAAAAATCCCATTTATTTATGTTGACAGAAGAACCTTTTTGTATTTATGTTGACCTCTCTGGGGTCCATTTGCAGAATCTGAAGTGGCCCAGTTTCCACCATCAAAGCAAGATAAAAACCATCCCAGTTAATTCAGGAAAACTACTGCAGGATCCCACTGACTCCGTGCAAAGGATTTCTCCTTAATTGGTAAATTAAGTAAGCAGTACTGGAGGGCCCTCCTTGAGTGTGAGCATTAATTCAGGATGTCACGGAGAAACTCCACAAGAGTTACCCCCCTTCTGTAATTCTACTTTCAGTTTGGTGAGCTCTGTGCTCTTACTTGGTTCTCACTCATCAGCAGGAAAGGCAGCCTGCACTGTGAGGCAAAGTGGCAATGCAACTCTCTTTATTAACAATGTTTGAAACTATGGTAGTAAGAGAGAAATAAAAAGAAACACTGGCTCAAAGTAATGCTTTAAAGTTTTGCTGAGCATCAGTTATCTTTGTGCTCTCTTAAGAATGACAGTAATAGAATCTTCAGAATAACATTGTCTTCAAACAGTGGAACGAGTTTCTCTAACACTCATTGCCCTGCTCTTTATGAAGTACTGCAAGTAAATATTCAACTGAAAACAGAAAAAAAATTGTATTAAAGTTTACAAGATGGTAAACTTTAAATGTTGAAGATGGTACAGGACAGAGAATAAAAGGCATGCTATTTGTGTTTTTCTCTTTTAATAACAAACGTACACTGCTATAAATCACAATTAAGTGTGAATAAATTGTTGCAAATATAGCAAATATAAGGTGAGGACAAATAAAATTTTAATAATGGTACTTGGAGCTGGAAACCCAAATATTCTGTTAATGGTTATGATCCTTAACAAAATGTTTACTTGATTAACAAATATAATCCAGAGATAATTATCGCTTAGATAGCAAATAAAGGGATTACTCACTTTTAGATAAACATCAAGATGTTAAGAAAAAAACATGAAATTGTTGATTGTCCCTCATTAATTAGCATTTATAATCTTTGACCCTACTTATGATACTATGTGAAGATTTATAGCTCAGTGCTTATTGCCTTGGCAACAAACCTTTAAAAAATCAAAAGTGCACAAGCATTACTAATTAGCATGGTAGTATTAATGCATGTGCGTGCATGTGTGTGTGCTTCTGCATCTCTATGCACAGTAAGGCCTCTGCCATGATAGACTCAGTGCTCTTGGTTTGGGTCCTATTAATATTGA
Organism: Miniopterus natalensis; assembly: GCF_054644295.1. NCBI lineage: Eukaryota > Metazoa > Chordata > Mammalia > Chiroptera > Miniopteridae > Miniopterus > Miniopterus natalensis. The sequence goes on from NC_142084.1 coordinate 28,565,026, forward strand.
TTCTAGTGAAGCCAAATACTACTTTAAATTGAGTATTAAAGTTCTGTATGGGGATAAAGAACATGACTGCACACTTGGTAGATCAAATCCCTGGGCAAGTATTTAGTCTCTCTATGTCATTTTCCTCCTGGTAAAATGGGGATAAGATTAGGACCTACCTCACAGGCTCTCTGTGAGAACCAAAGAGCTAGAGGACAGAGATTACTGAGAAGAGCCCCTGTCATCCAAGCTCCGTGCGATGATGGTGACGCAGACACAGACGATGCGCTCACTCAGCCTCTGCTCTCTGTACTGACTCTCTAGTCCCACCTTTTCTCAAAGTGGATGCATCATTCAATTTAATGTTGTGGAATCATGATTCCAGTTTTATTTTAAACAAATTACAATGAGATGTCAGGAAACACCGTAGTTCTGCTAGTGCTGTCACTGTTGGGAAATTATTTTATACAAATAGCACGTAGATCAGTTCTTATAGTGTTGAACCAAATAGCAAAGAGTTTCATATTTCTTCTTAATTAGCATCTTGATTTAACTTTATGACTGAGCAATCCTCCTTTGCTAGGTGAGGGCTAGAGTTATAAAACACCCACAGTGAAAAATCTAACTTAGTCTTTTTTTCCCCAAATACTCCAAGGTAGTGACATCCTCTTTCACCTTTATTTTTATTTTTTAATATATCTTTTTTTTAAATTTTATTTTTGTTTAAAATATTACAGATGTCCCTTTTTCTCCCCAATGACCGGTTCCGCCTCGTCCCATCCCCCTCCCCAGTCCCTCTCCCCACCATTGTTTGTGTCCTTGGGTTGTGCATATATGCATATAAATTCTTTGGTTACTCTCTCCCTCTCCCGCCACCCACCCTCCTCCATTCCTCTGAGATTCGTCAGTCTCATCTATGCTTCCATGTCATTGAATCTATTCTGTTCATCAGTTTATTAAGTTCTTTAGATTCCACATATAAGCGAGATCATGTAATGTTTGTCTTTCTCTGCCTGGCTTATTTCACTTAGCATAATTTTCTCCAGGTCCATCCGTACTGTCCCAAAAGGTAAGAGATCCTTCTTCTTTATAGCTGCATAGTACTCTATGGTATATGTCTTTATTGATTTCAGGGACAGGAAAGGAGAGGGAGAGAGAGAGATAGAAACATCAATGATGAGAGAGTCATTTATCGGCTGCCTCCTGCACGCCCTGGACTGGGGATCGAGCCCGTAACCCGGGCATGTGCCCTGACCGGGAATCGAACTCCGATCACCTGGATCCTAGGTTGACACTCGACCGATGAGCCACACCCGGCCAGGCCTCTTTCACCTTTAAAAAGACAGTGTTTTGCTGGATCTAGCTCAGAGGTGTGAGATAGTTACCCTCTCCTTTGTATTGCTCTCCATAGGGGCAGGAAAATTCCATATTACTACAATAAAGGATGTAATGTTTTCCTAATAGCTAAAACAACTTATATTATCATTTCTTAAGTAATTTTATAATTTTAAAAGACCGAGTAAAAGCAAGTAGGTGGTATGGAAAAGTAAAAGTAAAAAAAGAGAGGAATGAGGCAAAATAAATACAGGTGAAGCTGGAGGCAAACACAAGGGTATGAGTTAGAGATTTCCACAAGGCAACATTCATTGATGGTGGTGGGTTAGTAATATGTAGAACCCAGCAAAAGAGAGAAAGAAAAGCAAAATTCCTTTGCCTACCCTAACATTCCCTCCTCCCCCGGAGGTTTCTAACTATCCTTCTTATTTTGATTGTATCTGTCAGCTATAGCTGAGTAATAAATATTTCAGGCTTCACAATGGAATGCAACCAACATTTATCATCTCACCATTTCTGTGGGTCAGGAACCCCAGATTATATAACTAGGTGGTTCTTGCTTAGAGTCCCTCCCTTACAAAGTAGCAGTCAAGCTGTTGGATGGCTCTGCTGTCACCTGGAATTTCAACTGGGTGAGGATCTGCTTCTGAACTCACGGGGCTTTTGACAGAGTTCAGCCTTAGTCATGTGGCTCTCCCTACAGGGCTTCTTCACACCATGGCAGCGGGCTTTCCCCAGAAGCAAGAGATCTGAGAGAGTAAGAGAGAGCCAAAGCACCCAAGGTGGAAACCACAGTCTTTGATACTGTGATCTCAGAAGGGATCTCATCCCTTCTACCATATTCTATTAATCAGAAATGAGTCATGACATCCAGCCCACACTCAAGGGGAGGGGATTTCACACTGACATGAAGACCAGGAGGTGGCCATGGTAGACACTACCACCTACGCTGAGTTCAATACTATGCCTCAGGCCAATCCCAAACTTGTATGCAGCTGACTAGAGAATTCAAGTATGTGTCCATAAAATGATAATATATGAAGGTAAATCTTTTCTTTTGTTGAAGTTCTACTCTTTGTCTAATAATTCAGAAATGCAATTATGGCAGCAAATTACATGTCTTCTCTCTTAGAGGTACATGTAGAATTCTTTTAATGTTTAAATTGTGACATCTGGTCTTTGCTTTAAAATAAATCAAATTTTTAAAATATTGGAGTTTAGTAAAAACACCATGTCAAAGATGACTTAAGCATTTGTTGAACTGGTTTATGGATACTTAAAAAGAAACAGTAATTTATCACATCTAACAGTTTTAACCATAATTTCTTAGAATACTGTAACTGCCAGGAAATATTCATAGTTCCAATTGTGCCTTCAAAATATCTTCTTACAGTTGGTTTATTTATCTAGGATCCAAATAAGGATTCACCTTGTTGACTTACCTGAGTGTGCTTGCAGGGTCCTTACATTTCTCTATCTCCCTTATTTTCTGTAAATTGCTTTTTCTGTCTGGAGGCTTGACTGGATACAAGTTCAATTTTTTGGCAAGAATATTTCATAGGCAGTTCTGTGTACTTAGTCTATGACATCAGGAGATGTGTAATGATATTAAATCAATCATTTCATCCAGGTGTTGTGAGCTTGAATGATCCATTGTAAAATTCCCAACCTCTCACCAAATTAATTTAGCATTGTGATTACTTTCCAGATGAATTCTTTCATTCTTTGCTGCAAAAAAAAAGTAATTTTTCAATTAGACTTAACTTTGGCATTTATAAGTTAGAATTATTCTATAAAGAATACATTCATCTCATCATCTACTTGGTTTTCCTGAAATATAGTATGTACAGAAAAGGCAAGATAAATGATTGATTCTTTACTTTTGTTGATCCATTTTTCTAATAAGCTATTATCCTAGAAACCTGAAATTAATCAATGAAATTAATCAATGAAGGGTGGTTGTTTTTTCTTGTATCATGGATTTTTATATATTTGATACGTTTCAATACATTGCTACTATTGTTATAAGCCTTGAGATTTTATAAATCCTTCTGTGTCCTTATTTTTCTCAGTTGGTCTTATCATTGTCTAAGATACTATATACTTTATTCATTAATTTCTTTGTTATATTTCTTCTCTGCCAGAATATCTTCTTTAGAGCTGGGATTTGTTTGCTTGGCTTACGGAAGTATTTCAGATATTAGGAGAGTTGCTGTTACACAATGTGTTCAATTTTGTGGGTTTTTTTTGTTGTTGTTGAAAGTGAGTCAGTGAGATTAGGAGGTCACCTGCCAACTGTGTGTGTGTGTGTGTGTGTGTGTGTGTGTGTGTGTGTATGTGTAGTCAGACAATCAGAGCCAACAAAGAAATGGCTGTAAGGAAGGGAAATCAGGCAAACGATTCTCAGACATATAAAATAAAAAAGTATTTTAGGAGGAATGTAGGGAATGGCCTATTGGGTTAAAATGTCCCTGAGGGGTTTGCTAAGGAAGGGTGAAGGCTTAATTACTGAATTTGGCACATGTGGGCAGAGGGCTGCATGACTGGGTCTAGGGATCTTTTCTCCATTGACTCTCAGATTCTTGGCAATCTCATCCAGATCTTAAACTAAATACCATATATATGCAGATGACTCTCAAATTCATATCTTTATAATTACCTGAAATCCAGACTGATATATCCAACTCAACATCTCCCCTTCGATGTCTGATAAACATCGCAGTATTTCCAAAATTTGCTCTGAGTTTTCCCCATAATCCTGAAAACTGCTCAACTCATGAAAATGCCCAGGCTTCTTATTGGTCAAGCTAAAACTGTGTGAACTATCCTTTGCCTCTTCTTTCTCTGCAGAACCTGAGAGACAAATGGGAAGAGCTTGTAGAAAAATATTTACTGTGCTTGGATTTCAGGCCTCAGTTCCAGAAGGAGGCTGCTACCATGCCTGGCTGCTCCCTCCTCCAACACACCACATGAGAGCAGAAGGAGATCCAGGGAAATATTGACCCTCTCTGCTGTCCATTAGGGTCACCTGAGAGCCATTTAGAAATGCAGATGTTATTTCAGATCTAGTTTCAGAATTGTAGCTGTGAGTCCCGATTTATTTATTTAAAAATTTTTAATGTATTTTTGATATGTAGGCGTGGATTGGGAATCACTGGTCTGATGACCACAGTCCTGTTCAGTCCTACGAAACATCTGTTCACCTTTCTCTGTTGCCAGGATCTGTTTCTCAACATCACCCTCATGATGTCACCCCTCTTATCTCCGTCCCAGAGTGACTCTTTTAGGCAGTGGAGAGGATACTTTTGAGCAGAGGTCTTCACAATTTTCACTCACATCGTCCTAAGTGACTTTGAAATACAATATGTCCCCTACATTTAAGTTTAAATGGTTGCAAAAGATATCATTTTTAATGAGTTAGAGAATTTGATATTTGATGTTATGTGAAAAAAATCACTTGATAATCTTACATCGAAAGTAACTTTTGTTGATAAGCTGACAGCTAGATTAGTCTCTCCTCTTGAAAACAAACAAAAAAATTGGAAACCAACATGTCTCAAACTTTAATGTGCATAGGAATCACCTTGAGATTTTGACATTCCCGCGACAGGGCCTAAGATGTTGCATGTCTATCAAGTTCCCCAGATGACACTGATGGGGTCTGCCAAGGACCGCACTGGCCGTGGCTGCGAGGCTGCGCGTCCCAGCGCTGGGGGAACGTCATTTCTCACACTGCTGCCAGTGTTTCGAGCTGCCTTTGCTTAGTGTCCTATAGGTTTGCGTACACGGAGGCAGTGCACTCTGGGAAGATTCAAGATAGGTGGGAGGTACACCTTTCTTTTATAAAGTAAGAGGACAGCTGTTAAATGACATATCCATCGTAGGTAGATTTCTAGCCTGATGCAGTGTAGGTTGCAGTACATATAGAAACTGAAGGTCTGGAAAAGCGTTTATTTAAAATTCTTGATGCCTATATAACCTCTTAGAAAATATCTGTGTAGCTCAGGTGCACGCTTAGAACAATCCTAGTCACATAACAGTTATTTAAGTGATGCTTGATGAAGAAATACAGATTTTACATCATTTCAGATATTTATTGCTTAATTTTTGTCCACAAAAATATGCATAGTAAATGTATTGATCTCTCAGTAATTTTCATAAATAAACAAAGCCACACCTTCAACCTACAGAATAAAATTTTCAAAAGACTCTTTGCCAACAGCATGCATACTTGATTTCAAATTTAATGCTGTGTAAATGAGAATTCGAAAACAGATGTTGGGCAAATTTGTGTGACTAATGAAAATAAAGTGCCTTATCTCCATAGCCATTAAACTCGGGTAGCCTTTGGATAATGTTCTTTGGGCTCCAGAGTTTTTTCCTATGAGAAACAATCTAAAATAAACAGCTTTGAGAAAATAAAGAGAAAACATAAAAAATCAACATCATTTCTCAATCATGAAAAATGACTATCACATATCAGGAATGTTATATGTTAACTGCATGGATTTTCCAAGACATTGATCTTTTAATGTAGGAAAGAGACAGAATGAAACATCTTATTTCTGTTTCTGAGCTTTTCTGCTATTAAAAGCCTTCTTACTATATTTCTAATAATTGGTCAGAAGTTACAAATGAATTGCAAAGTCAATTTTTGTAGCGAATGCTGTTTTATAACAGCATTCATACTTGATTTGTATTTGTATACTGCACTTGTATTTCCCTCTTTCCAGGCTCAATACTTAAACAACAGTGCAAAACTGCATGATTAGATCGTGACACTACAGCTTTTCATATTCTTACCTATATTATTATTTTTAGGTGATCTGATCCACCATGCTTTGTCGAGTTTGCTTTATTTAACAAACATCCATTCATTGAGTACCTTCTGTGTTCAAAGAGCTGGTCTAAGGGTCATAGAGATCAAAGATGCATAAGGCATGACCCTGCCCTTCAAGAAAATCCCTCCCCATTGGGAGTAATAGACATACTGTGAAAAATGAAGTGGGAGATGGGGAAAGGCATGGGCTCCTGGCCCTGAGGCAGGTCACTTAGTGAAGCTTGGCAGTGACACATGTTTTGTGTTACTGCTTAAGTTGAGGTGCGCTGATATGGAAAAACGAAACTTTTCAAACTTATTCTTGAGTGACTAAGTCTTTCTTGGATGGTAAAGCAATACTATATTCCCTTTTTTGGATGCCTCAAGTCAGCAATTAAATACAATTTGTTTCATTAACTGATTCAATTGGCTTCTCATAGGAAAGAAGAGCAATTATGTGTCTTCCATTCATTAGAAATGACTGTGGCATTGGGAAAAATAGGATGCGTTGTTTGAGCTTAGGAAGTCCTTTCCTTTTTTGTCTGAGCAGTGACATTATATTAATGACTTGACTTCTGCTTTTGGAGCAATTACATTATCTGATTTTGCTTTTTCCCCTTGTTGGGAAGTTAGAAGAGAGTAACTTTTCACAGGATCCCAAGTTCAACATAGATGGTCTGATTGTCAACTCTTACAATTAATTGTAGCCATTTAACTACTAGGGGCAATAACGTGAGACTAAAATAGGGACCTCACAGGGAACATAGAATTTGTAATTGGGAAAGTTGCTGCTGTATTAACTAGCTATGTAACTCCAGAACGCAGAGCCCTGACAGAGGCACCATCCCAGTTCACTGCTTTCCAGCTGAAAGGCCAGTCATGGAGTAACTACCCAATTTGATATTCGCAGAGTGTGGGGAGCAGTATTTTGTGACTACTCTTACACATTCTGTTGTTTACAACCAAGAAGAAGGTAATTGCTGCCATAAAGTGTGCTCTCACACAACCTGGAAGGCTGCTATAAACCTCGCAAAGGACAACTGTGTGTGGGCCAGGTGTCAGCAGTCCTGTGGCCTGAGCCCTGCCATCCAATGGAATTAGGTTATTGATATTGAATGGGGAGTAGCTTTTTGTTGTAAATACCCTTTACCAATTGTGGATGTTTACCTGAGAAACCAACGCACATACCTGCTGTTTTATGACACCATTCCCTCCTAAATTACTCTTAGTGCATATCTGTTTAGTCCAACAGAAAAGGAAAGGAAAATGTGAAGGCTTTCCAGTTTGGCCTTTAATTTTAAAGTTGCCAATTGTTGACCAACACCAAGTGGTTTACTTATGTGTTCTGAAGCTCTACTGGTAGCTAGTTAACAGAAATATCGAACTCTACAGCCTTCCTTCTCAGCTTGAGACTCTTCCATGCTATTGTTTACGGCATCGCATCTCCAACGCAAAAACAAAGTCCCAGCCTGGTTTCTTCCATAAAACTACCTTTGATGAGCCTTGAGATTTATTATGTACTCCCCAGTGAGCTATACCGCAACTTGACGTGAGCTATATTGGAATACAGTCTCTGTTTCTCCCATTTATTTTGGCTACCTTTGATATACAGATTAAAATACAATGGGCTTCCTTTTTAACATAAAATGGGGTTAGTTAATCAATGTCTGATCTGCTCTCTTTTTTTTTTTTTAATCGATAGTTTTGTAACTTAATTAGAGACAGAAAACATTACATATTCCTGAGTTTTATTGCCTTTAGAGAGGCTTTTTCCCCAGTAAGATTTTGTTAACAGAGCTGATTGAGTTGATGCAGTCAATCTTGGTGTTTTCTTCAAGTGCCAGCTGTTGGGTTTGCTGCCCTGCCCCACACTGAAATGCTCTCTGGCCCAGCCCAGGGCCTGCTCCACCCCCGGGTGCCACCACCACCTGCACAATTCAGAAGCTGGTGCTCCTGAGGAAACTGAGGTTATAAGAGATGAGCAAATATCAAATCCTTTGGAATAAAACTCAGTCAGATGGGGAGAGGGAATAGTACGGAAAAAAAGTATGCATAATTTATAACTTAAAAAATGCTTCCTATTTTATGCCAATAAAATCAACTTGCAAGGAATTTATAATAGTGGCTTTATATGGAGCGTTAATAGGTCAGAGGTTCTTTTTAGTTTTCTTATTTGTCTATGTTAATTGTTTGCCTTGTAATAATCAAGTGCCATTCCTTTAATAGCTGACTGATTTGCAAATGTAATACATAAAGGGAATTTACCTTGAAGACTTATTAATTGCCACGTATAAGATGGCAGACCTAACTGGTCTTTGGGCAAACAGCTAATAGTTAACAACTAATAGGATCAACTAAAAATTAAACCAATTATAATAGCATTCAAGTTTTCAGTCTAAAATTTTCAGGCTCTTTATACTTTAAAAAAGTAGAAATATATTATTAATATGAGCATTCTACGGTTTCCTTCTTGGAATTTCGAAGAGCTGAGGGACTTCTCAAGAAACAGTAAAACTTTCTTTGAAATCACATGTGAAAATATAAAAGGAAAAAATAAAACCCAGGATAATTCTTAGTGACCACAATCACTTAGTGACCACAATGCTTTAAACACACACACACGCAAAACAAAACAAAATAAAACCACTCGACTTTATGATTCATCAGATTTATTCTATAACTAGTTTTGACTAATTCAGTTGTGGACAGGAGCACACATTCAGCACCCTAACCCTTATGCCAAATCGACAGTGGCCAAATGGGAATCAGTCAATTTCTGACTTATTAAAAATAAAATAGCGATTTCAGAATAAGGTTAGGTTCTGGCTTAGATGATGCTAAATAAGTAAATAAGATAATCCTAAGAATGATTTTTAATCTAATTAATTTGTGGGCTTGCTATTTATACATAGAGATCTCCTTAAAAGTGAGATGATCAGATTTACTCAATACCTTGATCACCTGTTTGGGGTTGTGCCCCTTAGCCAATGAAAAGACATTTAATTTAATGTTCATACACTCATGAATGTGGGCCCAACAGCACAACTTGTCACATAGGAGATGTTTAGTCAGGTGGTGACTGACTGAATGAATAAATGTATTGTTGAGCCAAAGGCTAAAACTGGAATTTCTATAATAATTTTTACATTAGCTTTTACGAAGGTGCAGTACACAGTGGATTGCATATATAAATTTTATACTTACTTGATTCCTCAAGCAGTTTGCAGAGGGTTTTGTTTTTTTTTAAGAGCAAGTTACTAAAATATTCCCACAAATTTTTAGCAGTGTCACCAAGTCAAAGGAAGAATATAATTTTGCTTCTATGAAGTTGCATCCTGAATTAACGTAGAGAATTAAAAACATCTGGTATTCCTAAAGGACTAAGTTGATTATGAATAAAATTTTTATTAGATGGAATTTGAAGGTAGGATTATATGTTTGTTCTTGTGGGTTAGAATATTCTTATCTTCCTAAGATGGGTAAATTAGAAAGTAAAATGTTATCTTGCATAATGGTAATTTTATTATGAGGAAAATACTTTCTCCAAAAAAAATACTACTTTTTGTGGAGGTCATAACATTTAATGGTTATTTCATTTCAAAGATTTGGTCATGTTTTAGGCAGATTCAAGAGCTGGATGGCCAAGCGCAGCATACCCTTTGATGTTCTGCAGAAGTAACTTTATACCTTAGATTAGGACTCCCCTAAAAATAATGTGAACAAGCTCATTTCAGATCACGGATGCTGGCTGCTGACTTTTCTAGCAGTGTCAGATCAGATTTGCTCCACACTTGTGATTCCAGCCTGAGCATGACTACCAATCAAAAGGGATTTCACATTTTTATATTGCCTTAGACATTTTGGTGTTATCCGAGAAAACAGAAACAGATGATTTCTCTCTCTCATTTTCGCTGTCATTTTTTCTTGTTCCATAACTAGTGCCCAGTCTCCTCCTATACCTTTTACATCAACTTGGCTGCTTCCTAAGTAAGGAGTTAGTTCAGAGCCACCCTAGGATCTGCCTCTTGTACCTAAAGAGTTAACAGATTAAATGCTGCTGTTGAGGAGGATTGTCGGCAATGAGCAGACACTCAGGGGGCAGAGATTATCAGCACAGCTCGCACATCCCTGAGGTCACAATTCCAGTTTCCCTAAATGAACAGCCTGAGCATGAAATATAAATGATGAAAATTAAATTTAAGCTATAGCATTTTGCTCCAAAACTAATTGGAAGAACCCGAAGGTATAATAATGATTAAAACTATGGATTGTCACATCAAGGGACAGTGGCATTTTATGGTATTTCCATAAATTGAATTCAGAAGCACTGTGGAGTGAGGGCAGGGACCTCAGTGATAGACGGTGACCTTCCACATTAAATATACATATGCACCCAGCAGTGACTGATGAATTATTCATCACGGTTACAAAGTGCATTATATGTTTTAAAGAGGAATTCTAATCCCAAACTTTTTAACATTCACACACACACACACACACACACACACACACACAATGCTGTCTTATTGACTTGTAGTCTTGCTTTGAGCCTTTTGCTCCAATACTAAGATAGGTGCCTTTTTCATATTTCACAAACAATTCCATGTTGATTTTTTTTTTTAGTATTAGATTTTGGGAGCCTGAGCTATACTTTTAAAGCTCTCTTCGAGCCAGTTTAGACTTCAAACATAGCTATGCATTAGTTTTCTATAAGCCATGATATTTTGATCAATTAGAAACATTTATTATAGAAGTTGCTAGTGATTTTAAGTGCTCCTTTCAAGAATAATGAATATGATTTAGAAGAAGTGGTGCAGATATATTGGCTTGCCATTTTAAAAAACTGTTTTACAGTGAAAGGTAACAAATGTCCTGAATGACAAGGTGCTGAAGCGACGTCAGACTTTTCATCTTGATTGCTTAGGTCATAATTGTTGCCTACTTGCCATCTGTTAATTGATCCTATCCGTTTCCATTGTGGCTGCCACCTCTCTCTCTCTATTAGTTCACCCTCAGATGAGCGAGGATTACTAGTTTCTTCTGCATGGAACATTTTCTCATGAGCGGAAGCTGAAAGTTTTAAATTTTTTTTTGAGAATTCATACCAGTGTTTGCACTCCGACCATGTTCATGGTTTTGGGATATTATTTCCCGAACAGAGACATGGGCATAGAGCTGTTTTTTACTTCGGGACTATAAAATAAGTGGGGATAAAAAATAAGAGGGGAATAATTTTCATGTCTCCATTTGTAAGATATTGGACAATTTATTTAATTTATCTGAGTTTCAGTAAATCTATAAAGTGAGTGAGTTGAGGGAAGTAGGAGTGATTAAACTACATTATTTACAGAAATCTATTCAGCTGGCAAGTTACATGACTTCAAGGCCTGGCTTTAAAAGTGGCTTGCTCTTATGTTTATCTTAAAAAATGAAAGGAGGAGTTGGGGGAGGAAAAAAGAAAGAAAATAACTCTGGATTGGGCCTCTTAGGTAGCTTAATTTTTTTATATTTGTTGCATGAGGTCATATAAAAATGTTGTGAGCAGTATGCAAGAGGTTCAGAAAATCAGCTGTCAGGAGGAGTTAGAATAAAAGATAGAAGCAGCCCCACCTCCCAGCGCGAGCCCGGGCCAAGCAGGGCCGCAGCTGCCTCAGGCGAGGCTGGGCTAGAGCAGGGCCGGCGCCTGGAAGGAGCAATGTAGGGGGGAATCGCCTCCACTTTAACAGTGGGGATATTTGACTGCTGAGGTGGTGAATACATGAAAAGAATAATTATTTATATTTTTAAGGAAAAATTACAATGGAGAGCATTATAGCAGGCCTTAATTACCTTGGTACTAAGATACTCGGTGATAGTTTTGCCTGAATTGAAAAGTGAGGTGGACCAAATAATTAGTCAGATAAGGAATGTAATGATGTCTTCTTTAGTGAATTGATTTCCTGTTTTGGTTCAGTGTCCAGATTTTGTTTATATTAAAATTAAGGGCAGTAGCAATTGAATGAAGTGGAATAGGATTAAGTCCA